>NC_056503.1:21496324-21514274 GCF_014905685.2 Nematolebias whitei
GTGTGTGTGTGTGTGTGTGTGTGTGTGTGTGTGTGTGTGTGTGTGTGGGGGGGGGGGTTAATACTTTAAATCCTCCCTGGAGTCACACAGAAACGCTCCTCGGTCTGATACGATGCTCTGCTGTAAGACCATGGATTGGTCGCACAAATGGAGCAAAAAGCTTAATGTTTGATTTATTGTCCGGCTTGATTGGAAGATGTTTTGTTGTTGTGTGAGCAGGAAGGGGCCTGCAGATTGCAGGGCCAGCAGGAGGTAGATTACGTGGCTTTGGGCCAGCAGAACTAAGAGGATTCAGGGTCCGGCACAGTGGCCTCACTACCTCTACTGTCTGTGCTGTCGCACAGTTAAAACCAGTTTGATTTTTAACTCTTATCTTTTCTGAGCTCTACAAAAGGCTGGGTTTACACTTTTCAATAAATGAACCTTTAAAGGGAGAGTCTGGTCATTTTTGAGGTGATGTTCTGCCAGATAGTCATCAATAGTTTGTACTTTATCCGCCGGGACGTTAGCCTAAATATGGAGGAAAGAGGAGAAGTCTGAAAGCAAGCCCAACAGTAACACAGACACTGTTTGGTTGACAAAACAATAAAAACATTAAGAAATAGATTCATGCACAAGATATTTAATGTTAGCAAATGTCACCTTCTTCACTCCAGTGTGTCGTTTTGTGAGAAAGAGTTGTTCATAGATCTAAAAGTTGATTTTAAATATACATGGCGGCATTCATGGTGGTACAGCTGGTAGAGTTGAGCCTCTCAGCTAGAAGGTCACCAGACTGAATCCTAGCTGGGACCTTTCTGGTTGGAGATGTTCTCTCCGTGCATGCGTGGGTTTTCTCTGGCAGGTAGTCCGGTTTCCACCTGCAGACCAAAAACATGAACACATGCATGTTAGCCTATTTCATCCATCCATCCATCCATCCATCCATCCATCCATAGGCGTTGCAACAATTAAATGTGACGGGGATGTGCCCCCCGCCCTCCCCCCCGCCACACACATATTTAAAAAATATTAATTTGGATCCTCCTACATTTATGAAATATTACTTCACCCAGCGCTGTTTCTATTTCTTTGTAAACTAATCCATTTCACTTGATTGTGTTGGATTATGGAGACATAATTTACATACATGCTTGTAAGGGTGTCCTTCGTAAACTGGACACAATTTATCACTCTGTTTGCTTTGTTACAAATGTTCCTTATAGAGCACGTCATTGTCACCTCTAGTCTCTTGTTAAATGAACTTCTCTACATACTCGTGAAAATCATTGGTTTACCCTCATTTATAAGACTTTGCTAGGTTATTCACTTCCATCTTTAACTAATCTACTACAACTACAGTGTTTCTCCTTATACAGGCGGGGTGCCCCACCCCGTCAACAGAACTGAGCACCCCGCCTACCAAACTGAACTTGCCTCTCCCAGCCCACCCGGCACTGACATATCACTAAGCTAGCGGTGCAAAATACAGGCTCTCTAGCTAAATAGCCAAAGGCAGCACCACATTGCCTCTTCCCTCATGTTGAACGCCCCCCGCCCCCACTCAAAAACTGCTAGTACAAGTTGCGCTCAGACATGTCTCCATCCTCCCCATCAGCAAAAATCATGGATGAGATGAGCACCCCACCATGGCAAGCTAGCTAGGGGAAACACTGAACTAGCACTAGTTTCGATGTGTAATCAGAATCAGAACAAGTTTTATTATCATTGCACCGAGATACGGCGAGAACATGTCCGTACTGTCGTCACTCGATCCACTCAGTTTTTGTGGTTAACAACTCTAAAGACCAAGTCTCGCTTTGCCTCTGCTGCTACATCTGACTGAAATCTGATTAAAAAAACTTTGGGTCTGACCTCCCATTTCTCAGTTTTTACTTTCAAAAATTGTTTAAAAGCCATTTTCAAAGATACTTGCAAGTGTTTTCATGCTTTGTTTAACTTTGACAAAGAACTGTTGTTAATGTAATTTGTGATTCCTTGTTTGTTATTGACTTCTATATTTTATTGTTTTGCCTAACTGTATTGTTTCCCTTCCCTTGACCCTACAAGTGCCTGTTGGTGCTCTACAGGCCAGCACTGTAAATAAGAGTTTGTTCTTAGTTTTTGTGCCTGGTTTAAATAAAGGTGAAAATAAAATAAAATAAATGAATAGGAGAATACTCAAACTACTAAAAATTAATTCCAGGTTTTCCTGGCTACCTACAACAACTCGCCACACAGCATGCAGTTTTTCCCCACGGTCATCTGCCTTGACAGGGCACTCATGGGGGGAGGAGGGGGAGACACCTCTGTTTTGCACCCTAGCTTAGTGCCACATTAGTGCTGGCAGTTGTTGACGAGTGTGTGTGTGTGTGTGTGTGTGTGTGTGTGTGTGGGGTGGGGGTTGGTGAGAGAAGCGGAGTGCTACGTCGGTAGTGTAGAATGAACATATGCTGATATATATTCATAAATTAAACGGATTCTTTCATTTTTCTGGACTGGATAATATCGTGCATTGAATTTAATAAAATGTGGACGGAAACGTTAATTATCTTTGACTCACCAACGACAGTGGGTCATTTATTAACAGAATCAAGTTTAACACATCACACATTTACATTAATTGGCAAAAATTGAAAATAACGACAGCTTATTTAGCAAGTTTTACAAGGAAGACCATACGGCGATGGTTGAAAACCTTGCTTCCAGCTTCACACAGACATTAACCACACGGCGGTGGTTGAAAAACTTTGCTTCAGACATTTCTAAAAATATCTGGAATGATTTGCTAGCAGGATAGAAGAATTTTAAAGATGGGAAATGAAGTTTAAGTTGAGAGAGATGGGGAGGGAATTTGTCTGTTATAACCAGAAACAGCACGCTCCTTCTAGACCAGCTTGACCCAACGGTACGCTTTGGTTGAGATCGACTCTTTTACCTTTGCAGATGATAGTTTCAGCGTTGGTGTAGAGCTCTCCTTTCAACTCTTTCAGCGTCTCCGTAAGAACAGCTAAACCTCGGGAGTCGTGAGATCATCCAGAACAGACATTCATAATTCCTCTGAACTTCTCTCGTCCAGCTTAGTTGCAGATGTCCTGAGCATGCTGCATTCCAGCATTCTGGACTCTGGAACTGCCGAGTTTCAGAACTGCAGAACTGCTCGAGCTCCTGCAGAACTTCTTCATCTACAGTGAACTAGGAAGTGTTGCACCTTTTAAAAAAGCTCACTTCCGGTTCATTTGAGAACTTTCTGATTGGTCGATGGACCAAAACAGAGGTGTGTTTTGTGATGTAAGGTGTTATTAAAAAGTCAAGGAAAAAGATTAAGATTGTTTAAGAACAGACAGAAGATATTATGAAGAACTCAGACTCCGTGGAGTCAATTCTCTAGTATCTTGCTGTAAAAGTTAAACATGACATTTCTTTTTCAGTAAACTTGCAGTTGACCGAAACTTGAACTTTGACCAACTTACACACTTGCTCATTGAAGACAGAAAATCAGACAATGCATCATTAACCTGATTTCTACTTTGAATGAGGATTAACAATCATTATTACTGTTTCACAGTTGATTTAAAAATGAGTAGTTCACTTCAACATTTAAACATTGTTTGAACTAACACAATTTGATTATCAAAACATTTGTAAAATAGTAATGATAATAGAAAAGAGAGTTCTTTCACTTGATCAATTCAAGAAAGAAAGTCTCAGGATGGGTCAACCTGTATCTCTGGATTCAAATCAATGAAATGACAGTTTCTGTCCCATATGGTCCTTAAGGTCAGGACTTGACCTCAGGCCTAGTTCACTACAGTAGCGTCTTAGCTAACGTGTCTGTATTGTGCGCCGCTAACTTAGCACTATATTTTTCAACATGGACGCAGCAGGTGCTTTGATGCTTGAGAGAAGCGAAGCATGCTTTATTCACATATGGAGAACTGTTGGTCAGGGTACTTGATGTGCCGAACTCTCTGAAATAGTTACTGAATCAAGTGTTTACTTACAATATGTAGGTAAACGTAGATGTTTAATAGCCTGTTAAAATCCACCAGAATGCAGGAAATAGCCTTTAAATTTTCTGGGTTAGGACCGCCAGACCGCCAGACCACCACCACGAGTGTGTGTGTGTCCCCCCCCCCCACACACACACACATTACAAATGCTTTTGATGCCAATGCATCCATCCATTCATTAGCTTTACCCGCTTCTTCCTTTTCGGATCGCAGGGGTCACTGGTGCCCATGTATAGTGCCTCTCGCACAGTGATGGCTGGATATAGGTAGCACTGACCCCCGCAAACCGAAAAGAAAGTTGGTTAAAGATAATGGATGGATGAATGAATGGATAGATGGATGGATGGATGGATGGATGGATGGATTTTAAAAACAGGTCCTTGTTTGGTTAGAGCTCTAAGACTAACAGAACACTACTTCAAAAATGACCAGACTATCCCTTTAAAAAGAAACAAATGCAACAAAATATTCTGATCTTTGTTTCTTTCAGAACACATTTATCCAAATCTTTATCAGACAACGAAACCTTGGGTGAGTGCATTTTGATTTCCACTTAAACCTTTATTTGTGTTTATTAGTGGCAGAGCTGACCTTACTTTAATTACCTGTGAGTTTAGTTTAGTATTTCAGATACTTTAAACCCCACAATCATGTGTCTAATCTTCCTGTGACTCTGTGCCCCACCATGACATTTCACATGATATCCCCCCCCCCCCCAGATAACTCCCCCTGTGTTTCTGCAGCAAGGCAGCCCACCAGGAGCCCAGCAGATTTAACCCTCATCACTAACTGTCACGATGAAGGTAAAAACAAAATATGGAGTCATTTAAAATTTGTTCTGATGTCCTGGAGTTCATTTGGGCTGCAGCACGTCTGAAACTGATGTACAAAGTTTTTTATTTTTATTTGGATTGTTTTAAGGTGGAACTTATCATTTGACAAAATTAGTTTTCCCAAAAAGTTGGAAAAGTTTCTAGAATGAAACTGAAATTGAAATCTGTGTTTTTCTCCATTTAAAGTTTATAGTTTATAGTTTATATATATATATATATATATATATATATATATATATATATATATATATATATATATATATATATATATATATATATATATATATATATATATATATGTCATTGTTTACCAATTTTATTGCATTTGGAACATTTTAAATTAAAGCAGCACAATATATTACAAATCTCTGTAGCCTCTGTGTTCTCATTATGAATATCTGAATGGATCACAGAAACAAATGCCCACAATGCCGTGTTTCTCTGCTCTGGAAGAGTCAAACTTGGTGTCAAAGCTTGAAAATAAAGGAGCCAAGCTGTTTAGTCATTTGGTGCAGATGCAGCTCATCAGTTGGACCTGAACCGTTTTAATAAACGTCTCCCTGCCTTGTCAAACTGGGCAAAGATCTTTCAGCATTCACAGTCGCACAGTGAAAGAAATTAGGCAATGTGGGGAAATTATACGTTTGTAACCTTTGACCTGTCAGGCAGCGCTGCATGAGCATCTGTCATGGCTGCTTCAGTAAAGCCACAAGAATGTTTGAAAATGGCTGACAGTCATCACAGGACTGAAGGTACAACTGTCTGCTCAAATATTATTGACTCCAGGGAAACTATGCGCTGCAGAGGCACGGACTCAATAAATGGATATTAAGTTCTACTTTCTCAAGATGATAAAGGACATGCAGGCTGGTGCTGACATGACAATCTGTGATGGTTCTGTGGGTACACCAGTCTCTGTAGGCTGGTTCTGAGGGTGCACTGGTCTCTGTAGCCTGGTTCTGACAGCAGTATCTGTATAGCCTGGTTCTGATGGTACACCAGTCTCTGTAGCCTGGTTCTGAAGGTACTCTGATCCCTGTAGCCTGGTTCTGAGGGTATACTAGGCTTCCTGTAGCCTGGTTCTGAAGGTAGTTTGGTTTCTGTAGCCTAGTTCTGATGGTATACCAGTCCCTGTAACCTGGTTCTGAGGGTACACTGGTCCCTGTAGCCTGGTTCTGAGGGTACACTGGTCTCTCTAGCCTGGTTCTGACAGAATACCAGTATCTGTATAGCCTGGTTCTGAGGGTACACCAGTCTCTGTAGTCTGGTTCTGAGGGTATACTAGGCCCCTGTAGCCTGGTTCTGAAGGTACTTTGGTTTCTGTAGTCTAGGTGAATTACAGCTGTTTGAAGGTACAATTAAACCGTATGTTGAGTTTCTGGAGATACTGGTTCTCCCATCAAAGGAACATCTGTCTCCTGTAAAACAGACCTGATGTGCATGATGCTCAGTGATGTGAGGCTTGATGTTGTCATCTGATGCAGAAAAGTGGAGAATAGTGACCACAGATTGTTCAGATGCAGAACAGAATCCATTCTTACATTTTTTTTCCATTTATTCAACCTTTATTTAGACAGGTAAATCCCATTGAGCCTTGAGGACTCATTTACAAGAGAGACCTGATAATTTACCATTATTTACCATTTAGCAGGAAGGGACACTTTTCAACCCTTCAATACATTAGATGATCAGTATCTGAACAGTAAAAGATGTAAAACAGTAAAAGTGTTGCAGCTCTGGCGACATGGAAGCATAGTGGTTAGAGCCGTCACCTCACAGCGAGAAGGGTGCAGGTTCGCCTCCCAGCCTGGGGCCATTCTGTTTGGAGTTTACACGTTCTCTCCAGATAGATGAGGGTTTTATCAAGGTACTCCAGTGTCCTCTCACAAACCAAAACAAGCATGTTAGGTTAATTCTTAACACCAAACTGTCTCTAGGTGTGAGTGAAGGTGTGAATAGTTATTTGTCTCCATGTGTCCCCGTGAGGGAGACCTGTCCATGTGTCCCCTGTCTTTCTCACAGTGACAGCTGGAGACACCAGCTCCACATGACCTAGAAACAGGAAGTGGATAAAGAATACAAATGTTTCAGCTGTATATGTGTTTTTATAACTAAAGTTTTAAATATGTTATTGTCCAGATCAGAGTGTTTCTGCATTTTCTTTTGTCAAGTGATCTTATGAATAATGTGTTTGTTGTTTTCAACCTGACAGCCAGTTACTAATCTATACAACTTTTCAGAATTATGGAGGACGAAGTACCGAACAGAAAAAAAGGGAGGGAAAGCAACACACCACTCTGGCACAAAGAAAAAAGAAAAACAGCCAACAAACCCGGTAAGAGAAAAACATGTTAACTTTCTGAGAACTTAACTAAACCATTGCTTGCACTGATTTAAATTTGATATTGTAATGCCAGAAAGTCTGACCCGACTTCAGAACAAGCGGAAGATAATGGATGGATGGATGGATGTAATGCCAGAAAAAGCAGAGCTATTGCTTATTTCTATGATTAGTGCTCAAGTTTGTTAACTGTGGTTTGTAACTTTACGTAAACAGGAAGAAAGATAACTATGATTAGTTGGCCTAAATACATACCAGCAGCTCTGACTCACACAATACACCTCCAGGAAGGACAGGTCCACTACAGATGCTGTCTCAATGGTCACAAATCTGGCTCTCACCCATCTTGAGAACAAGGACATGTATGTGAGACAGCTCATCCAGGATTTTTGCACCATCTATAACACAGTCATCCCACAGACACTCATACACAAACTGCAAACTCTTGGACTGTGCAAAATCATATGTAACTAGATATTAGACTTCTTGATAAACAGAACTAAAACAGTAAAAATTCACAACATCCCCTCTACCCCCACTGTCATCAATACGGGCTCACCACAGGGATGTGTCCTCAGCCCTCTGCTCTTCACACTGCTGACTTATGACTGCACTGCATGACTGCATTTAGCTTGCAGAAGACACGGCAGTGATGGGAGTCATCTTTCAAAATGTTAAGTCGACTTACTGGTGAGAAGTGGAACAACTAGAGGACTGGTGTAGGACCAATAACCTCTGCCTTAATGTGGAGAAAACAAAAGAGATGATTTGGTCTTCAGAAAGACCACCGTGAACCACCCCCACCCTCTATATTGGAGGAACTGAAGTTGTGGTTGTCTCATCCTGTAAACATTTGGAGGTGCACATGGACAGTAACCTCACCTGGGGTACGTACCGCAGAAGCTTGGTGAAGAAAGCCCATAAACAGCTGTACTTCCTGAGGAAACTGAAATGGACAGGCCTGGGCACCCCTGTTCTCAGATGCTTTTATAGGTGCGTGGTGCAGAGCATGCTAACCTCGTGTGCATCACCAGCATTATGAAGAATTCCACCCATCCTCTACACGGACTGTTTGACCCCCTCCCCTCTGGCAGGAGGTTGCGTAGCATCATAGCCAGAACAACCAAGCTCAAGAACAACTTCTTCCCAACTGCCATCAGACACAATATCTGTGTCACAGCTCAAAACATAATGTTACCTTGTGCACAACTATGATGTGCAATATCTACACTTGGACTGCATTGCCGTTTTTCATCGCTTCATACCTTTATGACCCTGTGCTATTGTACTGCTACTTCAAGTTCAAGTGTACACATGTATATGGGGAGGTTACTTGTACCTTGTACTTTTTGTTTATTATCGTGATTTATTAATTTATTACCCAGTTTTTATTTAATTCTCTTGTTTACTCCTTAAATGCTGACATAACCGGACCTCAGGAAATGTATTTAATTCCTCCTGATGTATGTCATGTTCTGAAAAGATAATAATACAACTCTTGAACTAAACACCAACAGAACCATGGGACATTCTGACCCAGGAAGAGCCAGTTCTGTTGCCAGTGTGGCACTAAATACACTTCCCATTCATCACAAATCCCCACCGATCTGTGCCAACCTGATCTTTGTGTGTCAGTGTGGTGGTAAGGGTTTAGAAGAAGTCACTTGCTGCCCAGGCTGATTATCACCCGTCATGGTGAGAAGTAAATAAGACAGCGCCCGCCAAACCTGGATCAGCAGCACTGTTCAGAGCTGCAATAAGAGGCTGTGTAGCCATAGGGATAGTAGTAGTGTTTATTTGGTTGTATGATGTAACAGAAGGTTTTAGCTAAATGCTAATGTCAACATGTTAACATTTTTAATCTAGCACAAAACAGTGGAGTTGACACAGAAAATCAGTCAATCTGGTTGTGACCCCATTTAAATATTGCCAGCATGCTAACACAATGCTAATGACATCAAATCAACATGCTGGGGAAACAAGTTATGATCGAATCATAGCAAGTCAAGTCAAGTCAACTTTATTTATAGAGCACATTTAAAACAGAACCTATTATCAAAGTGCTTAACAACAACAATCAATGAGTAAATTAAAGAGAAAAATATATAAACATATATATACAATACACTAATAATAAGGGTGCAAAGGGTGCAAAAAGTAGGAACACAGATAAAAGGGTTTCAATGATGTTTTCTGACCAACTTTACAGCAAATTTAAGATTAGCAAGACAACAATACCAGGAAATATTTCTTTATCGGGTGGCACAGGAAAAAAAAATCAAGAGTGATTACATTGCACCTTCATACATAAATAAATGACTCATCAAAGACACATCATTAGAAAGTTTCAGACATCAGGGGGAACCCTCAGGGCCTTCAGTGCCTTCAGAGAAGGCCTAAAAACATCCATCCATCTTCCATCCATTATCTTTACCCGCTTCTTCCTTTTCAGGTCACGGGGGTCACTGGTGCCCATGTCCAGCAGGGTACACCCTGGACAGGTCTCCAGTCCATCACAAGGACACATAGAGACAAACGAGACAAACAACCATTCACTCTCTCACTCACACCTAGGGACAATTTAGAGTTACCAATCAGACTAACATGCATGTTTTTGGTCTGTGGGAGGAAACTGGAGTACCTGGAGAAAACCCACACAAAATCCAGTGACCTTCTCACTGAGCAGCAGCAGCTCTGTAAACTGCACCACCCCATGTTACATTCAAATTTTTTTAATTAAATGTATTTCCTCCACCAAGGAGGTTATGTTTCCGGTAGTGTTTGTTTTCTCTGTCTGTGCAAAAGATTACTCAAAAAGCTATAAAGGAATGTTCAGGAAATGTTGAGGTTGTTCTTAAAAACAAAAGAATAAATTTTGGTGGTGATCTGGATCCTCAGATCCAGGAATTTTTTAAAGAATTCTTGTCTGATCTTACTGCGTGAGATAGGGTCTTGGCGGAGCTGTTTGCTCTCCGAGTGCTTCTAGTTTCTTTGTTTCCCTGTAAAATACTTTGCAGTCGAGTACATTTTTTTAATTACTAAAAATCCAGATATCCAATCAGAATATTTTGAATGTTTGCCTCCAGGCAGAAACAGAAGGTGCTTTCACTGGTCAGGACTTCACTGTCAGCAGAGAAGGCTGAGCTCAGTCTCTGTCTCTGCAGGAGGAGTTTGATTAAAAACTGGCAGGAAAATTACCCAGAGTGTTGCTGTAGAGTGAATGGGGTCAACACATGTGGCTCTGAGCATTGAGAAAGGCCTTGCAAAGTGTTTTATGTATTTATTGGTTAATTTTTGACCATGTAAAGATTAATGATGTATTCAGTTGCAACTTGTAAATTCAAAAATCCACACCGAAATTGTAGTTGCTCTAAAAAATTAAGATTAAATATCTAAATTAGATTAATGTTGAGAACACTTTCTTTACACTAACATTTTATCACAGTCACCACTGTATTCCAGAGTTTAATAAAGTAGTTTTGTTAAATTATGTTGCCTAAATGAAAATGATTAATAGGGATTGACAATAGTGTAATGTGATTATGTGGATGTTTTCAAGGTTGCCTGTTTGCTTTCATTTTCAGAGCAATGGAGTGGTGACAGAATCCAAACCTGCTGCCAAAAGAAACCAGAAGACTGGACATAAACCTGGTGGACGGAGCGGGAAAGACGCGTCCAAGAAAAGTCACATCAGCAGGGGTAAAAGGGTTTTCCACAATGATGTGTTAAAGGGTGTTAAAGGTCTCATCTTTAATACCTGCTTACTGGCACTTTACAACATTTCAAACATTTGCATGACACATGGATGTGACATGTCTGCATGCTGCAGGCAGATTACTCCAGCTCATGACTTGTCGTAACTTTCCGTGTGGAGATGAGAGTCATCCAAAGCAGCAACAAAAACTGACTCACTGAGAGTTTCCTCACTTCTTCTTTTTCTGATGTGGTTGCTGCTCCAACATGGAAAGTTGGCATTACTGAAGCAGAAAACGTTTCGTGAACATCCAGAACGCAGAAGAACCTTGACTTTGTGATTTAATAAAATGTTGGGGTGTAGAGGTAGGGCACCCGACCTGGGACCAGAAAGTCCCAGGTTTGATCTCCAGACATTTCCACAAGTCGTGGTGTCTCTGAACAAGACACCTAATCCCTAATTACTCCCCGGGCGCTTACATAACTGTCCACTGCTCCACCTGGGTGCATCTCAGGTGTGATGGATTAAATGCAGAGAATTGATTTCATCATTGTATAGAAACATACGATGACAACACACAGCACTTTACTTTACTAATAACATCATGAAGATAAAGATTTTCAAGTAGCCCTGAAAACCAAATAAATAAAGTTCCCTCTATTTGTTTTTGTTGATAATTATTTTTTCAAAATCTGTCAAAAATACTTTTATTTTTTAGCTTTATCAGGGGTGTCCAGTCGTGGACCTGGAGGGCCACTGACCTGCATGTTTTACCTGCTCCTCTGCTCCAACACACCTCATTCAATGGTTATAATACCTCTTCAAGTTTTGTAGGAACCTGATAATCACCCATTGATTCATATCAGGTGGTTTTGAGCAGAAAAACATCTTGGATGGGATTGGACACCCCGTTCATGTTGTTCTGATGTGTAAATATCACATTAATAATGTATAAAAATGCATTTTTTGTATAAATGTCTCCAAACCCAGCATCTCTGATACACAAATTCAAGTCTCCTACATCCTTAAAGACTTCTTTTTGTCCATTCTCCTCCTCCCTGTCTTTCAGTGGGCACAGTGAGTCCACCTTTGGAACCTCATTATGTAGATGTGACACACACATCAAGGTCAGACAGGAGGATGTACCTCGGAAAATGTTCCACCCTCCCTGCTCAAGAGAACACAACCCCGAGCCAGTGTCCTGACATGATTAGTCTACCTGGTGGAGCGACACCCACCCACCACCAGCGCTGGAGCCACCCAGGTGACTGCAGCTCTGTGTGGGGGGCCATCCAGCACACCTGCCGCCGGCCACTCACAGAATACCGCGTGGACTCCCTTGAGTTTGCTTCAGTGCAGGGGAAGGAATGGGAAGAAAGGCAGCAGTCAGCACCGGCCCAGGATGGCAGCTTGAATCGGGCTGGAAAAACTCCACTTCTCCCAAAGGTGCCACAGTCTGTCACTGAGGTGCATCTGTCAGAGCCAAATGTAAGCCAAGTTACAAGTACCTTTACTTGACATTTCATATGTAACTAAAATATATATGAAAATGTGTTTTTGAAAATTCTGCAGCCATATTCCTTGAGGGACACAAACTATTGCACATCCTGCTTATTCTTGATTTGATAAAAATTATATTTTCTTCTAGATCAGGGGTGTCCAAAGTGTGGCCCGAGGCCATTTGTGGCCCTTGGAGTGATTCTGTGCGGCCCACGACTGCACTTAAAGAATAGTATCATTTTGACCTACAGGCTTAAGAGATTGTTGCAGATGTAGTCCATCTTTAGATTTAGATACTTTTTAAATTTTTAGGTTTAACAGCAAAACAGATTAAAATAATCTTCTCAAAATGAGCGATATTAGGTACAATACAAATATTTAGCTATAATTGATCCCTTTATTCTACAACAAACCTTCACTGATCTACCAAAAAGTAGAATTTTAGATAATAATTCATAAAACTTGACTAAATATAGCAAGTGTTTTCAAAGAAAATAATTTCAGTTGATTACCGTAATTAATTGATGGGGAGAAAGTGGATATTTTTAAAAGAATATAAAGTGGTATCATCGACATACAAGTTGATCAACTTTATCAGTGTCCTTTCAAACCTTCCATGAATCTGTTTTAGCGACTGCCAACTGGACGTTTTTTCAGAACTTTGATGACCCTTTTGGGCCATCCATGGTCCAAATAGGTGTTTGAAGCACCATCCCCTTTTTAAAGAACAGTTGCTCATTTTAGGCTTTTGTCTATGAAAATAAACAAAAATTAACTTTCTAAGTACAAGAAAACAAATAATAGACCAAAAAAAATCTAATAAATTAAATTATCTAAATAAACAAATAAAGGTTAATGTTTATGAGACTCATAATGTTCTGGATCTACAATAATTTAAACTAAACTTTTAGCCTTTCTCCAAAATATTGCTCAAGTTGTTGAGAATTAAAAAATCAGGGGGGGGGGGTTAAATCATGCATTTAAAAAAATATATATTTTCTTAAATTTAAAATATTCTGTCCCACGAATCCTTTCATCTACAGTTCTGGCCCACCTATGAAAACGTTTGGACACCCCTGTTCTAGATAGTGTACAACTTGTTGGCAGGATGTGAGAAATCTCTTACAATAATAAAAGCTTTCTTCTTGCATTTTCTACTGAAACGTTTTCCAGACAGAGAGGAAGACATTATTCTCAGAAACAGTGAATGGTTACACGGTTTGGGAGTGTCACACAGGCTTTAGTCTCTGGAGGAAGTGCTTACTCTACCGAGCTCTCTTGTCCAGGTTTGTTGTGCTGCTGAGAACCTCTGTGATGCAGACCTCAAACCTCAGACCTCAAACCTTTGTGCTGTTGACCCTCTCTACAGCAGAGCCACTGAGACAGGCAGGAATGATCTGCCTTTTTCATAAAGTTACAATCAGCTCTTTAATTTTGTTGATATTAAGAGTGAGTCACAAACCACTTCACCTCTGCTCTGTAAGATGTTTGATATTTATTACTGATAAGTCCCTCCACTGAAGGATTTGCATGGTACTATAAGGACTGAGTACACATCCCTGAGGGACCTGTACTCAGTATGATGGAGCATGAGGTCCTACTATCAAAACATACTGTGTCATCCTTACTATAGGAAGTCCAAAGTCCAGTTCTAGAGTAGATTTTTAGTCCAAAGAGAGTGTTTCATCATTGCAAGCTAAGAGATGACTGTGTTAAAGGATGATGACAAGTCAATAAATATAATCCTCCTGGTTTTCTTTTCTTCCTTGCATGACTTGCATGCGGGTCATGTATAATTCCATTATCTTTTCACTGGTTGTTCATAACAAAACTGCATCACGTTTGGGGATAGTGGGAGATTGGCTTTAACGTGTGCCACGACTAATGCCTCTTTTCCATTAGTACTTTTAGTACCATTACAGCACGGTTCGACTTGGCTCGGGATGGTACGAGTTGTGTTTCCATTATACTTTCAGTAACGGTTCTAGTGGGCGGGTTCAGAGTTCAAAAGTTGACGTCACGCGCCTTACCAGCTGGTGGCGGTAATGCTGGTGGTAAGACCCTGAAAAAGGTTTCATATACAGGGTGAGAATTTATTTTGAAGTTTCTGGTAAATTATAAAGAATACAGATTATTAAAATTATCAAATTAAACAATATAAATCCTGCTAGTGAACGTTTAATGAACTTTAGTTCACCATTAATACTCTGATGAACCAGATTCTACAAAAACATCTATATTTAAAATTGTTTTCTTCATCATTTGATATATTTGCACTCGTGTCTACTTTTATTGTTCAATTTAGATATGTAGTTTTGTTTCTTGTCCACAAATTTTTTTTGTTTTAGCTTTGCTATATTAAAGTTTAATTCTTGTTTTGTGATTTGTACATAATGTGGCTTAGAATTAAATTGAACTAAAGGCTGGAGCTTTTCTTTAAACATATTTGAGGGAAATATTCCTGAGAGATCCAATGATTTTATGTCTTTTTATGATTTTTCAGCTGAGTTAACTTTAACAGATTATTTACTAACGTTATTAACCTCCTACGACCTGGCATCCACATATGCAAAAGTTCAGGTCTTAGCAGGTTAAAGTGAAAACATGATTTCATGATAAAGCCAGCACCGTTTATTTATTATTATTTTTTTAAATCTTCACTGATTTAAAAAAAAAATTATACATAAAATGTTTTTAAAAATCATTTCCATCCTTCGTCCCAGACCCATCCAGGTCTGCCCGTCTGCCGGGGCTTGAGGTCCGGCCTTAAGGAGCATGTGAGGACAGGGTAGGCGGGCCCCGGCCTCACGTGCTTCAGTGGGTCAGCAGATTGTATGATCCTTCGCAGTGACCAGCGGAGTTCGGAGCAGGAGCACGCCTGCCCCATCCTTGCGTGCTCCTGCGGGTCGGCAGCATGGAGGGTCCTCCGCAGTGACCGGTGGAGCTCGGAGCCAGGGAGATGACGCAATGCCCAACCTGAGGGAGCTCCGAGGAGAGGACCGGGGGACCGGCGGAGCTCCAGCTCACTCTGAATTTTGTCGTCGGTCACCAAACACAAAAAACGTCTGTTCTTCAGCATTAGACCACGGTGTTGTCATTATTGTTTTTAAAATCTTTAAAATAGATTCAGTCGCTCCTTGAGTTCAAATTATTGCAAATGTTGTGAAAAGTTCCTCAAACAACCAGTGACTCTACCCCTTGACCAGTCAGTGACCGACAGTGTCCTGATGTCACGTTTTGGTTCCAGCTCAGCCCAATTGGAACACCAGAGAAAATGGTACCGAAAAAGGGGACCGGTTCCACGAACCATTACTAGTGGAAAAGCCTTGGAATTGTGCCGAGTCGAGTCAAACCGTGTTGCACCGTTACTAATGGAAAAGGGGCATTAGTGTTTAAAGAACTGTGCTGTGACAGAGGTCAGTACCTCAGGCTGCGACCATTTGATGCAGGTTACCGTGGTTTTTATAGGTTCAGGATTGTGGCAGTTTTTACTGTGTTGGTACAAGATTCTGCTGAAGAAAGACAACAAAGATGTGAAAGCACCAGCTGACTCAGCAACACAGCTTTTCATTTGAACATAATCAGGTCCTACAGTTTACAGATTGAACCTGTTCAGTGTTGGCATCAAGTCAGTTTGGTATAATCTTAGTACCTGCTCGCACCTTCAGGAAGTGAGGTTAGTTTTATCTTTGGTTTGGCATTGACAGCATTCAGCCTGCCATGAATCTTACTGAGCCTGTCAGGGAGAGCAGCATAGGGATTTCCACTTGTGATGTTTTTTCATATACGTGCCATTTGTCCTTGACTTCTCATGAGTATGTCATCTTAGTCTTCTTGGATCAGTAGGGAGGCTATTATTACCATAGTTGTAAATGTAGTGAATAAAAGCAAAGCGATGTTTGGTCTGAGCAAGCTTTAACTCTGATTTTAGTCATTGACAGTCTTCAGCTACATTTTAAGGATGATAGATATTTTAGGCATCTGAGAGACTTTGGGATTTCAGCTTCCTCTCATTTGCTTATTTGTTTTCCCGTAATCCCTCGGTGACCAGAGGATGCTGAGGTCAAGGCTTCTTATAGGCCCAATGGTCTGTTGCAGGGCTCTTGATGTCCTTGGCTGGTCATTGGGCTTCTGGTTTTATGGTTGAAGTTATTGTCATCCTTGAATTTAAGACCAATCAGACAATTACCTACTTTTTTATACCTTTATCAATGTAGATTTAGCAACATTTGATGCTAGCACATACTATTTTTTGCCAAACTTGATAACTTTAGGAAACCACAGCAATAATTCTTCTATCCTCAGTGGTTGCTTGTGGCTTAAACCAAAAACGAGTTGACCCGGGAGGTCGTTGCCCTCTCATACACTTCCCATGTCTCAAAGCTTGACCCCAATGGCCAGTTGTCACGTGCAGCCTTGGCCATGTGTCGCACAAAGCAGTTGTCGAAGCTTAACGTGTTTGGGAGAAAACAATCCAAGATGAAACGACTGATCCTGTTCAGAGATTAAGAGCTGCCTATAGCGCTGTAGGGACAATGACACATCCACACAATATATAGGACAACAGAGACTAAGGCAGGAGGTCGTTTGGAGGTTAAAACTCAATCTCTTTTATAAAGAGTTGACTCCCCATCAAGACGACTGGAGGAAATTGTTGTTTATTTAAATCAGCCTATTTTCATCAGCACAACTTGGTAAATTGTATTCTTGGCAGTGCATATTATTTCATTGTTCATATGGTAAATGGACTTTACTAATACAGCATCTTTCCATTTTTTCAAGATACTCAAGGCACTTACACTACAATCTGTGTCCTCATTTACCCATTCATACAGCACTCTACTATTTCTATACAAATAATAATCAGTGCTTTATCACATTCATACACTGATGGGACACACATCAGAGACAATGGGGGGGTTCAGTGTCTTGCCCATGGACATGTCAGCATGTGACTGCTGGTGGAATCAAACCCCCAACTCTTGCATTGGAAGATGACTACTCTAACCACTCAGCCACAGCCACCCCCTATTAGCAATTAGCTATTAGCAATCTTACCCATATTAGCAGCCTCCCATGCTTATCGTTTAGTCCACTGAGTTACACTTCTGGAATGAAGACAGGCTGATATGAACCAGTTTTAGATCTTGCAATTGGCTGGAGTTCACATGCAGGGTCAAGCTACAGTTTTAAAGGTTTAAAAGTTTATCAAACCTAATCTGAGGAGGGTTTGAGCCACAGCAACTTTGTGACTATTTTGAGAAAAATTAAATAAAAATGCATGTGATAATGCTGTGAACTTCTGTAACTCAACATCCGAGGAAAGTTTGGACGCCCTCACAAACAGACGCAGCCCTGTGAGGTACTGGCTTTAGTTTCCTTCAGTCAGAAAGTGTGAGAAATGTCAAACCTTTTAAACCAATCCAAAAAAGTTCAATCTGGTCCTCTGGACATTCAAAAAAAAAAAAAAGTAGATACGTTTCGTCTTTCATCCGAAAGACTTCCTCAGTCTGAGGTGCTGTATTCAGCTCAGTCTCTTAAAAAGCACCTTCTCAGAGTGGATCAACCAGTTTGCTGCTGACAACCAAAA
>NC_056503.1:21514674-21531950 GCF_014905685.2 Nematolebias whitei
TTTTGGTTGTCAGCAGCAAACTGGTTGATCCACTCTGAGAAGGTGCTATTTAAGAGACTGAGCTGAATACAGCACCTCAGATTGAGGAAGTCTTTCGGATGAAAGACGAAACGCATCTACTTTTTTTTGCTTTGTTTTGTTTTTTGTTTTTTTGAATGTCCAGAGGACCAGATTGAACTTTTTTGGATTTTTCTACCTGGATTATTGAGCATGCATCAGGATACTTTTAAACCAATATGTGGCTTTTAAAGACAATAGGCAGTTTCACAATGTTCTCCGTCCCTGAGGGATTTTAATAGTGAATGTTTTTGAAATGAGTGATTATCTGGTCTGGAACTGAACAGTGGACAATTCAGTTCAGTTCAATTCAAAAATACTTTATTAATCCCAGAGGGAAATTAAATATTGTAACTCATCACACTGGTTTCATTAAAGCGTTGTTCTAGATGCTGATGGCTGTGGGCAGGAAGGATCTCTTGTAGCGTCTGTCTTACAACAGATCTGAAGAAGACTCTGACTGAAGACACTCTGTTCTTGGATGACAGTCTGATGAACAGGATGTTCAGGGTTGATGCAAGATCTTCAAGTGGATAGGAGTTACACTGTGGAGAAGAACAGAGGGAGTTTGTTTTTTATTTTCCGGGGCAGCGCAGAGTGACAAATCCTGGTGGGTGGAGGGAGCAATTTCCTCCACCATAGTTGAATCTTTGTCCACCCCATTCATTTGAGAAAACTATACTGCCAACAACCAACATGGAAGTTGGTGCATAGATTATTTTTTAAGTCATCCAGCTCAAAAGTGGACAGAAAGATGGAGTGCATTTCCAATTCCTTCTCTTCACTCCATAACGGGGGACAAAAATGAGAATGAAGTTTAATCTAATGGAGATGTAATTAGGACACAGGAATGTTACAGATTCTTCCCATAAATTCCCAAATTTATCATTAACTCAGAGGTATGAGGTGCCGTTTGTAAAGTTACACAATCAAAAATTAACTGCAATATTTTTTGGTTTATTTAGCGTTTCATAAGAAAAAAAATGTAGGTTTTTTTTTTCAAAGTCATATTTTCACGGTATTCACACATTTATAAATATAGTTTCAAACTAAATATTCAACTTACAAGCTAAATATTTAGTTTATAAACTAAATGTTTATGTTCAAGATAAATGTTTAATTTACAAACTAAATATTTAACTTGCAAGGTAAATATTTAGCTAGCAAGTTAAATATTAAGGTCCGAGCTATATATTTAATTAGCAAATTGAATATTTATTTTGGAAATTAAATGTTTAGTTTGGAAAATAAAGATTTACGTCTGAACTAAATATTTAGTTAGCAAGTTAAATATTTATTTTGGAAATTAAATGTTTAGCTTGGAAAATAAATATTTAGGTCCGAGCTAAGTATTTAGTTAGCAAATTAAATGTTTAGTTTAGAAATTAAATGTTTAGCTTAGAAATTAAGCTTAATTTGGAAAATAAATATTTAGCTTGGACAATAAATATTTATTTTGGAAATTAAACGTTTAGTTTAAAAAATAAATATTTAGCTTGGAAATTAAATATTTAATTTACACCTAAATATTTAGTTCACTAACATTTATCTTGGACATAAACATTTAGTTTGTAAACTGAATATTTTGTGTGTAGCTAAATATTTAGCTTGCTAACTAAATATTTAACTTTTAAAGCTCAGTATTGAGTTTCTAAACTAAATATTTAGCTTGTAAATTAAATATTTAGTTTTGAACTATGACATTTATAAATGTATGAATAAGATGGTGAAAATATGACTTTGGGGGAAAAAAACTAAAAGCTAAATAAACCCAAATATTGCTATGAATTTTTTACTGTGTAACTTTACAAACGGCACCCCATATATGTGAATATTTGTGCATGCTGTATCTTAAACTCTGCAAACGCTCCCAGCCCAGTGAGATACAAGCTTCAGCAGGGGGTGGGCATGTTGTGAATGCTTTTTGACTCTGGTTTGACTCTCTTTAACACCTAGAAGTGATACCAGTGAATTGACGGTTTTATTTTGTTAAATAGCACACATCTAATTTTCACTGATTCATTCAGTGCCTCTCCAGAAGGCCTGTGAAGCTGTAGATTAGAAACCTTAATCTGGAGAGGCAGGAGTGTTTGGTAGATTGGAGGCAGTGGGATTAGGTGGAGGTTTTGCCTTTTGTGAAATTGACCAAATGAAAGCAGCTGCATCGTAAACACAGCAGTAAATCCAGCAACACGTGAGTCAAAACTGCCTCTCGCATTTACAACCAACAGCGTGGTTGTTTTAGGATGCAGCCTTTGGTTCTTTTATCTTTTGTCAGCTGGAAAAATCTCCAATATTGAGAGCAGAGAAGAACCGGAAAGTGTTTCGACATCTCAAAGTTGCCACCTCTGTCATGTGAGCACTTCCTCAGGAACACTCAGCTCACATTAAGAAACACATCTTCACTCCAGAATCACGTACTATAACCTAGTTCCCTATTTTGGACCTAATTACATTTTTAGGAAATTTCTAAAAGCTAAAAAAAAAATATTTATTTTTTACTTTTTTCAATTTTTTTGTCCCTGAAATTAACCAAACAGTGCACATAATGAAAATTATTAATGCAAAGTAATCATATTAGCACCCACTCACTGTTACGTGACTGAGCTCTACTCTGGGAAATTAAAACGCCAACTCTGAGGACAGCCAAGCAGTGCCGGTAGCTACTGTGATGTCCGCTCCGCTCCGTCAGGTTAGCTCATTTATGTCGAAAAACCACAATTAGAAAACCTGCATGCAGCTGTTCTTGGAAGTGGTCGACTGTGTGTTTCTTCGACAAGGCCACAAAGTGCACACTAAAGCACTTGTATCTTTCCCTTTTCGAAGCAATATTGCAAGGAGAGACACAACGCGAGTTGCCTCACATCCTGTGTGTTTCTGAAAGGAAGTGGGCCAGGCAGTCTTTGAGTTAGTGAACACATCACTGTGAACAGAGCAGGGCAGGGAGACAGAGGAAAATGTTGCAGAGAGCAGCATCAAATGTGTCAGACAAAACAAAGAGCAGCAAACCAAAGGTAGGTGAAACACAGGCTTCTTCTCTGACTTTCAAAAGATTTAAAAATCTTTTCGCTCAGTCTGCTCCCTCTGGGGTCTATCCTGAGGAAACAGTCTTTCACTGTTATGCTGATGATCATGAGATCTATCTGCCCTTGAAACCTAACAGTTCTTGCTCCATTCACCCTCTGTTAAAACATCTTGATGACATCAAGGCATGGAAAGCTTCAAATGTTTTAAGTTTTAAGAAGACTGAAGTTGTGTTTAACTCTAGATATACTGTTGTCTCTGATCCTGTAAACCTGGACTCTCTTCAGCCGCGTCTGAAGCAGTCTGTTACTAACCTCAGGATGGTTTTAGACTCTGACTTTAAGTTTAATAAACACATTAACTCTGTTCTGCAGAAAAGTTTCTTCCACTTAAAGCTGATAGCTAATCTTAATCTGTTTCATGCTGTGTTCATGCGTGTTCATCTGCTCACAAAGATTCTTGTTCGTGCTGCTGTTCAGCGTATTGTTTTAATGCTACTAGTGCTTAGCGTATTTCTAGTTAACGTTTTTCTTGGTTCATATCTTAGATCTTATCACTGGTTTTCTTTTACATTTTATTGTTGGGTGTAATTGCGACCCTGTGTACATAATCTCGTTCCACCACACGCACCACATGTGCTGCGAATGACAAATTAAGAAACTCTGACTCTTAACTCTGTGTTATCCAGATGTGACCTTGAAGAACTAGTCCATGCCTTCATTACTGACTGGACTGTAACACTCTCTATGTTGGGGTCAGTCAAGTCTCTATTCCACGTCTCCAGCAAGTCCAAAATGCTGCAGCTCATTATCACATTTCTCCAGTTTTGTCCTCTCTTCACTGGCTCCCTGTTCGTATCAGAATTGATTTTAAAATTCTCCCGTTGACCTTAAAGTGCATTGATGACCTTGAACCCTCATACCTCTCTGACCTACACATGTTCCTTCTCGGGCACTGAGATCATCTGATCAGCTGCTTTGTTTGTTCTAAAAACAAAACTGAAGCTCAGCTAAACTTTGAACAATCTGCCCCAACATCAGACAGACCACTTCACTTCCTGTTTTTAAATCTCTGCTGAAAACTCATCTGTCTTCTCTGATGTTTAACACAGTGTGATTTGATTTCGTAGTTATTGTTCTGTATTTTTATTTTGATGCTTTTAATAAATTTTTCAGGAGTATCATTATTTTTTTGTTGTATTCCGTTAAAATACTTCCATTGATTTTACTGTTAAGCACTTCGAGGACAGCTGCTGTTTTAAATGTGCTTTATAAATAAAGTTGACGCAAAAATCAAACCAATCTGAACACTTAAATCAACATGTCTAATTATTATCCTAACAACTGTTGTTTGGCTGAAATATATTCATCCAACGTCAAACATTGGGTTTTAAATGTGTGTAAATGAGTGGTGTCTGTGAGAGCAGCACAACGAGGGGCTGAGGACCAGACGGCTGTCCAGGAGCTCACATTTAAACAGGATTGCCAGGGATTAATCATTTATATAATTATTTTGGGGCTTTGCCCAGAGGATGGGGGGATTAGGATGATGTTTTGTTTTACGTAAAATTGACCGACAGGGCAGAGCAGCCATGCAGGGATGTATTTATCTCATTTGAGGAATGATGTTCTGGTTTCACCCTGCTGCTGCCGTTTGTTTTTGTTGTTTTGGACTGTTTTTGGTTGTCTGTTAGCAAAATATCCCATGAACCACTGAAGAGATTTTAATTGGATTTGGTTAGTTCAGATGTCTGTTTCTGAGTAAAAGAACCCGGGAATGTTTAGCTTCACGTGAACAGAAAGTGAGACTCGAACTGCTGACATGGACTGTGTGAACCCACAGCAGCTCCTCAACGTTCTGACTGTTTGCTGGTTCTTCACAGCGCTCCACCAGCTTCGGACGCTTCGAAGGCCTCAGACATCACTCCTCACACGCAAACCCCGAGGAAAATGGAACAAATACGGTTTGTAGACATGCTTAGACTTCAGTCTTATCTGTATGTATGCAGAACGTTCTATTGTTAATTGACTGATGTCAACTAAAAGTAAAATAATTTCATAAAAACAAGGTTCGTGAAAGTGCTGCTTGTTACTGAGCGTTAATGAACCAGAGGGCCAAACTGTGTGGACTGAATTTGACCCGGTTTCTGTTTCGTGTCCTGCAGCTCAGAGACGAGGCCGCAAGTCCAGACCCGAGCAAACCCGCCAGCCTCGGCAAGAAGATGAAGGAGATTTCGCTCACCATGCGCAGGAAAATGGGCAAAAAGCACGCCAAGTCTCTGTCCGAGGAGACGGTGAGTCATGAAGCTTAGGGTGGAGTTCTTACTCCTTTTCATAAACTGATCAGTCGATAAGCACGAATCGTCAAAAAGCCCCTCTGCTGATGTCACGCACATCGGCGTCGTTTACAGAAAGCTTTGTTTTTTATAGCGTTCATCTGACACAAACCACATCCTCGAACATGGCGCTGCCTGTCAGGGTGGAAAGGATGTTTTTTAACCCGAGCTGCACGGAGATAAATCATCTTTCTGCTGCTCTGATAGATAAGGACATGTTTTTAGTAGATCTGAAACTTTCTCAGCTTCCATCTTCACCAGACGTTCAGTTCTAAATATCTTTTACAACAACCGCTCTAAACACGTAGGAGGGTTGTGTCAAATAAAAGTAAAATCAGAACTTCCATAAACCCATAATTTATAAAGAAAATGGAACATAGTAAAAACATGACTTGATTAAACTAAGATTTTGTAACTTTTTTAATGCGAAAAAAGGGTTATTTTGAATTTAAGGGTAGAAACACGTAAAACAAAAAAAGTTGTTCCAGGAGCAACAAAAAGCTGAAAAATAGGTTGCACAAATCAGAAACATCTGGAGGAGCATTTTTCAACTAATGAGGTTAATAATCAACAGATCAGTCAGAGGACGGGGTTTAAACAGAGACTTTTAGAAGTAAAGATGGGCAGAGGTTCAGCAGTCTGTCTGACACTAGAGGAACAATTTCAGAATAAAGTTCCTGAATGAAATACTTTAATCTCCATCATCTGCTCATAATCTCATCAGCAGATTAGTATAATCTGTAGAAATCTGTGAACTCAAAGGACGAGGCCCTCAGGGGCCACTGCATTAAAGCCTGGTCTGGTTCTGGTTCTGTTCTGGACTCAGGAACACTTCCACAGATCAGTGTCTGTCACAGTTCATCCACAAATGCTGCTTAAAGCTCTATCAGGCAGAGAAGAAGCCAGATGTGGAGACCATCCAGAACTGCTGCCGTCTTCTCTGGACCAGAGCTCATTTCAAATGAACTGAGGTAAAGTCCAGAACTGTTCTGAGGTCAGACAAATCTGAAGTTCTGTTTGGAAAACACACCTCTACTAAAAAGAAGAGGGAACATCCAGCCTGCTATCAAAAGCCTGCCTCTCTGATGGTATGGGTGTGCATTAATGCCTCTAGAATGAAAAGTTCAAGACTCCATCTACAGATTTTAAGCATCAACTCTTTTTGACATGTTCATATGATTCATTGTGAATAAAATACAAGTTTAAGAGACCTGCATTACATTCTGCTGTTATTCCCCACGTTTACACCCCAACATTTTCAGATGTCATGTTTTCATTAAAAAGCTCCTCCCTCTTTATTAAATGTATTCATGTTGTTTCTTTCCAGTCAGAGGACGCAGACAAAGACCCCGAGGCAGAGACTGAAAACTGCCCTCCAGCTGAGAGAAGCTCTGAGAAGACGAGCAACTCTTTGGAGAGTCTTTCCAGCAGACAGAGCTGCTCCAGTGAGTACCTGCACAGCCCGACCCGATCGTTTAACCAGAACCGTTCTGTCTGAACCTGTGGGCTGTGTCTGCCGGGTCAGGTGGGGTGACCAGTGAGTCCAATGGTTCTGGGCAGAGAGACAGCTTGAAGCTGGAAGAAGACGGCTCCTACCAGGGCCAGTTCTGCGGCAGGGCCCGGGTCCACACGGACTTTGTTCCCAGTCCGTACGACACCGACTCCCTGAAGCTGAAGGTAAATGGAATTATCTAAAACAAAGGCTAAAATTAGCATAAAACAGCTAAATAGTAGCTGAAATAGCAGAAAAAGCTGAAACGATCAGAAAAAAGCTGCAAGGACCATAAACTGAAATTAGCGTAAAGAAGTTAATTTGGCAGAAAGTAGCAGAAATTACCACAAAAATTTGAATTTATCTGAAAACGGCTGAAATTGGTTAAAAATGCTATAAAAGGGGGATGAAAAGGTAGAAAAAACTGAAATTAGCAGAAGAAAGCGAAAAGAACACGTTTGCTGAAAGAAGCAGAAATCAGCACAAAAACATGGAAATTATCTGAAAGAAGCCGAAATTAGAAAGAAAAAAAAAACTCCAGCTGAAAAGTAGCTTAAAAAGCAGAAAGAAGGTTAAATTTCCAGAAGTGGACAAAGCAAATTTTTGCTGAATTAGGCTGGAAAATGTTGAAATAAGTGCAAAAAATGGGGAATTAGCTGAAAAAGCAAAAATTAGCCTAAAACAGCTAAATAGTAGCTGAAATAACTGAAACTAGCATAAATAAGCTGAAAGGTGCATAACAAGCTGAAATTAGCAGAAAGAAGTTAGAAAAAGCAAAAAAAATGTAGTTAGCAGGAAGAATCTGAAAGGAGCACAAAACAGCTGAACCCCCCCCAAGCTTAATTTAGCTGAACATAGCTCTAAAAAATTAAATTTGCACAAGGAAGCTGAAAGAAGCTGAAGCAGAACAAAATGTGAAAGGAGCAGTAAAAAGTTATAAACAAATCTAAAGATATTATCGCTCACTTTTCAGCAGCAGACAGCAACAACTAAATTTAAGCTTTCCATCGAAGAAAAAAAAATTAATATATATACATATTTATTTATTTATTTTATTTTATTTTATTTTATTTTCTCCCTTGTCCTGAAACTCAGAATTATTGTCTGAGTGTCAAAGTGATGCCCAACAGATTTACTTTCACAAGCAGAGCATTATGGCTGGCCTTAATGCTCTGCTTGATATATAAAAAAAAATTTATTACAATTTTCTTTGGGCTTGTTTCAGATGTAATGGACATGGGGATGAAAAACAAAGAAAAAAAACAAAGCAGAAAAGTGAGAGAAAAGTTAAAAGGTAAAGAAGGAGATAGGAATAGAGGAGAGAGAGGGGGATAAAGAGAACACAAATCAACATCATTGAAGTCTGCCTCTAGACCTGTGGAAAAAAAAGACAAGACAAACCAAGAAACCAAGAAACCACAACAACAAACAACATATATAATGATACTTATAACATCATTAGAAAGTATTTTATACAGTACATGGTAATACAAGATGTATTTAGTGGCCACCACAACCCAACTGAGTGTGTATCTGATAAACACCTGAATTTAAACACCTGTGCGAGCATGCTTATCACTATAAGGTTTCTCCATAAAAATGTTCAATAGTGGATGTGGGGACCCACAGACCCATCACCACAGGACACGACGGTAACACAGGGAAGACCGGAGCCACAGACACAAGCCCGCAACTCCAGGAGTCTCCCCAACAGGGACACCCACATCCCCCAGAGAGAGAAGCAAAGGGAAGCCCCGGGCGACCCCCAGCAACCACAATGTAGAAACCCCAGGAGGCTGTAGCGACGAGTCAACAGGCCCCGCCGGCAACCCGCCCCTCCAGAGTAGATCCGGCCATGGACACCGAGCCCCGAGGTCATACCCCCCCAACAGAGGCCCGACAGAGCCAGGGCACCCAGCCCCCGGCAGGCAGCCACCAGGGTGGGCCTGCACACACCCCATCACCCAGCCCCAGATGCTGAGAGCCGCCAATGCACCGGCGGCAGGGGGGCCCACCATCAGAGGGGAGTGTGATGTGGGAAGTAGACCCCACATTAAATGGGGGGCCAAAATTGATCCAAGAGAGGGGACCACCTAAAACCCAACCCAAGACATAAACAGGCACACAGAGACAGCCCGACAGAACCTCTGCCGGGTCGTCCATGCGCCCCACCCACCCGACAACGACCACAAGTCGGCCCCAGGCCGGGGGCCAGAGCAGCAGGGAGCAGCAGCTGAGGAAGACCGGCCCAGCGCACCAATGATCAGGCACCCCAACAGTCCCACACCACAGGCCCGGAGAAGCCCCGGCATGCCACCTATGCCCCCCCCCCCCCACACACACACACACACACAGCACCCCCCACCACGAATGTCACACCAGGCCGACCAGCCAGCACCCCGTCAAAGCGAAGCAACGCCTCTGACCATACACCACCAACGACCATACACACACAACTACAGCCGACCCCCTGCTGGAACCCAGCAGCCGCCCCAGTCAAAGGGCCGGCCATCGCAACCATCTTTGCATTCATTAAATATTTTGCTAACAGATGTATGCAAAAACGTTATCGCCCACTTTTCAGCAGCAGACAGCAACAACTAAATCCAAGCTTTCCATCGAAGCTAGTCTCAGTGATATTTATTTTAATGTTTTGTTTGTTTGTTTCAGGTGGGTGACATCATCAGCATCATCAGCAAGCCTCCGATGGGCATCTGGACCGGTAAGCTCAACAACAGAGTGGGCAACTTCAAGTTCATCTACGTGGACGTTCTGGTGGAGAGAAAAGAGGAAGAGGAGGCTCCAAAGATCCGGCAGCAGAAGCTGTGCAGAAAACCTCGGCCCAAAACGCTGCTGGAGCTCCTGGAGCAGCTCAACCTGGAGGTCAGAACGTGTCCCGGCCCAGATGCTTTCAGAACTTGTTGTGGAACCTGACGGAGCCGGAGACGTCATGAAGGTGTCTCGTTTCAGGAGTACGCTTCAGCCCTGCTGCTGAACGGCTACCAGACTGTGGAGGACCTGCTGCACCTGCAGGAGAAACACCTGGTCGAGCTGAACGTCAGAGACCCCGAGCATCGCCGGAGGCTGCTGGCTGCTGCCGAGTGTCGCTACGTAGAAGGTCAGGACCCCCCCACCCCCCAGTTAGCTGTCATCATCAGATAAACTGGTGCAGATCTTCACAATAAGTACAGCTGATCAGCCTCAGAGTTTAATATTGCCTGATGAAAGGGAGCAGCATGGTGGTGATGTGGTTAGAGCTGTCTCCTCTCAGCTAGAAGGTCACAGGATCGCCTCCCAGCCTTTCTCTGTTACTGTACCTTAGAGCTGATGACAGGAAACACCATGGCGCCACCTGCTGGTTGGTCTCCTGAGGTTCTGAGCGGAGAGTCCAGAGCTTCAGTTTTTCCGGTCAAAGTTACAAACATGTTTAACCTGAACCATACTCCATTCTGACAGCCTAGAGGCTTGGATTAATTAACAACAAGCGTCAGAGAGTCTGAAATCAAACTTGTTTAATATACGTCCAGTTGGACCACAACGTAAGAGAAGTAAGATTTTCTACAGATTCTTTCAGAAACTTGAGTTCAGAGTCAGAGATTCTTTATTCTCGTTCGCACCACGTGGAACATGTGGTGGAGCGAAATTATGTACACAGGGTCCCAGTTACATCCAACAATAAAATGTAAAAGAGAAACAATAACATCTAAGATATGAAGTAAGAAAAACATCTGTTCTGAGTTCTGTGACAATTGCCTCAGATCGGATTTAAAACTAAGTAAATATATATAATTTAATACACATGACGAAATATATATAATTAAAACTCAAATCCATTTACTTTATGTATATAATTTATTTATTTTTTTTACCTTTAAACAGCAACAATTCTATATGCAAGAAGAAAAACCAGACTAAATCATAAATTCAATTCAGATCCAGATTTAAATTTTAAGGCCAACTTTAAATATAAGATTTATCAAAATTTGTCTTATATTGAGTCAAGTTTCCCGCTTTTAGAAACTCTAGGAACCACAAGTAAACCTGCAGTCTGAGAGCGATGAGTTCTGTTTGGAAAATATGGATCAAGAAGCTTTTGTTTTAGGGAGCTTTTAAAATGAGTAACTTTATGTAATCTGCTGTAATCAAATGATTAAATCTGATTTAATACGTAACACCTGCATCAGCCGGCATACTCCAGAGTTTTACTCGACCTGATGAGAAATGAATGAAAACAGCACTGTTGTATCTGAGACTTCCTGTTAGTCAGGCAGACAGAAGGTGCTGTAATCTGTAATTCCATGGTTCCAACATGTCGGCTCATAATCTCACCAGCCTGAATGGTAAAAGGAACGATATCCCTTTTGTGGTTTTTACCATTCTGTTAAAGTTTAACTGACTTTATGGGGTGCATTTTGTCAAGTTTTACAGTCAAAAATTAACATCAATATTTTGGTTTATTTAGCCTTTAATAAGAAAAAATAAAAAAATTTCCAAAGTCATATTTTCACCATGTTATTCATACATTTATAAATGTCATAGTTACAAATTAACTATTTAATTTACAAGATAAATATTTAGTTTACAAACTATTTAACTTGCAAGTTAAATATTTAACTTGTTAGCTAAATATTTAACTTGCTAGTTAAATATTTTGGTCTGAGCTAAATATTTAGCTGTCAAGATAAATATTTAGTTTAGGAATTAAATGTTTAGCTTAGAAATTAAATATTTAGTTAGTAAACTAAATATTTTTATGTAAATCAAATATTTAATTTATACCAAAATATTTAGTTTACTAAATAAATATTTAATTTGCAAGTTAAGTATTTAGTTTGTAAACTAAATATTTATCTTGTAAATTCAATATTTAGTTGGGAACTATGACATTTATAAATGTTTAAATAACATGGTGAAAATATGACTTTGAAAAAAAAAACTATTTTTTTTCTTATGAAAGGCTAAAAATAAACCAAAATATTGATGTTAATTTCTGACTGTGCAACTTTACAAACAGCACTCCGTATGACTCAGGCTCAGCCGAAGGTGAACAAACTGGAGGCGATTGTAGTTTTTGGGCTCAGCAGATGACCGATCAGTAATTTAATCCGGTTGAAAGGCGGGATTAAAAATCTGGTGGAGCGTCGTCACTGTTGACTGAAGGAACTGAACACGTCTGAAGGAAGGCGACGTGGTCTCTGCTCTTGACGGCCTCTACACTTCTCATAAAATGACTCACAATGATCACGTGTGTGAGTTCGTTGCTTTCAAGATGGCCGTTAAAGTTAAGCAATGTTAGCAAACACAAAATCTGCTAACCCTCAGCCAGTCTGACAGCTACTGACCCAACATTTGGTGTGGTAGTAGCTGAGGCTGATCTGCTTTAAAACCTTTACCATCAGCTTTGTTTGTCTGTTAGCAAAATATCTCATGAACTCTGGATGGATTTTAAAGCATTTAGAGCATACGGGGAGTTCGATTAACTTTTAAATGCAACCCAGTTCATGATGGCTGCCACAGTCATCTGACATTAGGAAACACAAAAATGGCTACAGTTCTGCTATGTTTTCAGATAGTAAGCTTAAATTTGGTGTGGTAGTAGCTGAGAGTGATTTACAGCAGCCTGCATGAGACCGTGCAGAATGTTATTTACACAGTTTGACCCAAACTGCTCTAACTTAGCTCCTTCTCAGCAGAAAATGGTTTTAGGTCTAACTTTGGCCTGAAAAGTGGCGGGCGATGTACATTCCTTTAAGGGATGAGAGTTCCTAGAAATACATCAGATAAACTAACGGAGCGTGCAATCACAGATTTGCTCCAAAACGTGTGTGGGAGCAGCTTTCTCCATCATTTCATCTGTCTTCCTGCAGGTGACGACGTCAGCGACTCAGTGGAGCACAGGTCCTCCCTCAGCCAACAGGAAGAGGACAGCGACTGTCCCAGAGACTCGGGATGCTTCATCCCATCCGAGTGCTCAGACACTAAGGAGGACACAGACCAGGTCACAGACGAGGTGGACGCCTGAACTCACTCCACAGATGATGGATTCTGGTGGAAATAAAAAACCAAGATATTCAGACCTGAACTAATCTTCTCTAAACGTCACCCATTGTTCTGTCTTCAGGCTTTGCTAAAATGTAAACATTTTATTTTATTTGACACATTAAACTCAAGGATGTAAAGATCGTCAGCTTATTTTTTCGCTGCTTTATCAGAGTAAAAACGGTGTTTTGTTGTTGGTTAGAGTGTTTTTAAGATGTTAAGAAGTGACGTTTTCTTGTTTTTACGTTTGTTATATTTATTATCCTGCAAATTATTCATTTTTTTTTGTAAATGTGTTGCCTTTATTTATCTCAGCTGCATCTTTTTTACATTTCCTAACGCATCCAGTCACAGTTCAACCTTCAGACTTCAGCTTTTCTCTCGATTAAGACCAAACATCTGTTCTGTACATAACAAGTGTATTATTTTATAAACATACATTTGAATGAGTGAGTGTGAGAGAGGACAGTTTATGTTAATATGAGTATCAGTATTTATCAATTTTCACAGCCTTTTGTAAATAACTCAATAAAACAAATTTTAACACACATTTTGTTGATATTTGATTTGAACACACATCTACATTCTTGTGAACACATGCATGCTGAATAAATAAAAAATTAACTGTATTATAACAAACGTTAATAACAATAATAATAATAATAAGTGTACATTGAAAATATTTTCTCTTTGTACAAAGTACTGCTGCGTTCGAAACACACTGGGAAGTCGGATATTTCTATATAATAAAACAAAACTGCTTAAATCAGGGGATTTTCTGAGTTCACAAAGAAAAACAGGAAAGGAAAAAGAGTAATGGAACTTGTGAACTTCTAGATATTTGTATGAAACGGCTTCATGTAAACTAATTTTAAAATGGTAAAGATAATGGATGGATGATGTATTTTACATATAAAAGAATAACGTAACGTACATAACGTAGGCTATCTCTGAGGGACAAAAATGCAACAAGACTATGCCACTTTCTGATTGGCTTAGAAGACGGAGTCGTTTACGATGATAACATACGTCATCGTAAACGTTTTAAAGACTGCAAACTACATTACCCAGAATTCCCAGAAAGTGGCGTAACGTTGACGTGTACTTTACTGACGAGGTGAAAAACCCCAGTTTCAACACGTCCAGCTGTCACTAGTCACGGTTTAGCGGCACGTCGAACCATTTTCGCCGACATTTGGTGATTTTTCGACACTTCCTGGAGATGGCGGGAGAAATGTCCATGATTGGTAAGTTGAATTACAAACATAGATGCTAACACACAAGCTAGCCGGTGTCCATCTGCTGAGAGTCTCGTGTCGTAGGTTCGGTGATTCTGGCTCTGCTCCTGGCTGGTTATCTGGGCCAGCAGTACCTACCTCCCCCCAAACCCAAAGTAATCGGTCTGGACCTGGGTACTACCTTCTGCTCGGTCGGGGTCTTCCACCCGGGTAGCGGGGAGGTGGAGGTGGTGGCGGACGCGGAGGGGAGGAAGAGCATCCCCAGCGCCGTCACCTTCACTGCCGCCGCGGTGCTGGCCGGGCACGAAGCTCTGGAGCTGGGCGACATCAACCCGCACAACACCGTGTACGACGCCAAGAGGTTCATCGGGAAGAAGTTCGAGGCAGGTGTGCTGGAGGAGGAGAGCTCCAGGTACCCGTTCAAGGTGGGTGGTGCTGGGTTCAAGCTTCAGCTTTTACCTTTAGTCCATCTCAATATAAACTATAACAACGCCATCATTTTGTTGCTTTTAGTCGGTCTAAAGTGTTTTGTTGAGGTTTTTTGCAGTCAGGTATTTTTTCTTGACAGGTCTATCAAAGTCAAACCCCTCCCTCTGTATTTAACTCTTCCTTTGTCAGTAAAACTGTCACTTCCACAGTTTAAGTTTGCCCACCTCTAGAACAGATTATATTTGTATAGTAGTTTTAATTTTCATGTGTAGAGACAAAACGTTTAGTAACATAATGTAGTGTGCTATTGCTCCTCCTTTGTCATGCTGGAAGACCTGGCTGTAACTGATCTTCAGGGAGGTCTAGTTGGTCCAGGAGCTGGATCTTTGTCTCATCTGATAGCAGCACTTCTCTAAATCCTTTAGGTGTTCTCTGACATACTTCAGACAGGTGTGGACCTGCACCTCCCTGCAGACACTGAGATTAGAGGTGGAGCTGCTGGTGGCTGTGGTCTCAGCTGGCTTCTCTATAAACAGAAACCCCTTCCTCCTCATCATTCTCACCCTGTAAGGGTCAGTCTTAAAGCTCCAGACTGATTAATGAACATTTTATTTCTTCATCTGAATAATGACACCAACACTCTTCACCTTGTCACTAAGCTTCATTCATTGAGTCAACCTTTATTTATACAGGTTAGTTTCATTGAGCCTCGTAACTCAATAACAATAGAGACCTGTTAATGATGGTGGTCTTGTAACTCCAGGGTCCTTGATCAGCTTTAGTGTTCCCTGTGATGGAGAGGACAGGTGGGTTTATAACAAGCTGGAATGAGGAGGGTCTAAACTGCAATAATTGTCATGTGTGTCACGTGGGAACATAACCCATCTGTGCATGGGAACCAGAGTTCTGGTTTAGTTCACTCTGATGGGGGAAATAGTTTGGAGTTTTCTATAATCTTTCAGCTTTTTCTTCTTCAGGGGTCTCCCCATTGAGTCATCCTCCTCTATCTCACTCTGTCCTCACTACAACTACCTCCATGTTCTCTCTAACTGCATCCATATATCTCCTCTTTGTCTTTTTCCTGGCAGCTGCATTTCTAACATCCTTCTACCAATATACCCACTGTCCTTCCTCTGGACTTGTCCAAACCATCTCAGTCTGGCCTCTCTAACTTTGTCTCCCAGATGTTCAACCTCATGTCTCTGTCTCCAGACCAAACAACACAGCTGGTCTCACCTCTGTCTTGTAAACTTTTTTTCTTTGACCTTTGCTGACACCCTTTTGTCACAAATCCTCAAAACTTTTCTCCATCCACTTCATCCTGCCTGGACTCTCTTCTTCACCTCTTTACCACACTCTCCATTTTCCTGGACAGTGGACCCCAAGTAGTTGAAGTCCTGCACCTTTGTGACCTCTGCTCCTTGTAGCCTCACTGTTCCACCAGCCTCCCTCTCATTTACACACATGTACTCTGTCTTACTACGGCTGACTTTCATTCCTCCTCTTTCAGGTGCATACCTCCACCTCTCCAAGTTCTCTTCCACCTGTTCCCTGTTCTCACCACAGATCACAATGTCATCTGCAAACATCATCGTCCATGGGGATTCCTGCCTGACCTCATCTGTTAGTCGGTCCATCACCAGAGCAAACAAGAAGGGGCTCAGAGCCGATCCTTGATGCACTCCCACCTCCACCTTGAAACTATCGGTCACTCCTACAGCACATCTCACTACTGACCTGCTGTCCTCATACATGTCCTGTACCAGTCTAACGTACTTCTCTGGCACTCCAGATTTCCTCATGCAATACCACACCTCCTCCCTCGGCACCCTGTCAGATGCTTTTTCTAAATTCACAAAGACACAATGGAGTTCTTTCTGACCCTCTCTGTACTTCATCAGCATTCTCAAAGCAAAGATGGCATCTGTGGTGCTCTTTCTTGGCATGAAACCACACTGCTGCTCACAGATGGTCACCTCTCGTCCATGTCCTGCTTCCACAACTCTCTCCCAGATCTTCACTCTGACTCATCAACTTAATTCCCCTGTAGTTGCTACAACTCTGTACATCACCCTAGTTCTTAAAAATGGGCACCAGCACACTTTCGCCATTCCTGAGGCATTTTCTCACCCTTATATGCCATTGAATATTTGAGTCAAAAACCTCACTGCCATCTCCAAGATGTTTCTAAACCTCCACTGGTATGTCATCAGGTCCTACTGCCTTCCCCTTCTTCATTCTTTTCAGAGCTTTCCGGACTTCACCCTCACTAATCTTTCCCACTTCCTGCTCTACAGTTTCTATGACCTCTACTCTTCTTTCTCTTTCATTCTCTTAATTCATTAGCTCATCAAAGTATGTATTCCTTCCATCTTCCCGTCACACTCTTCTCACTTGTTAGAACATTACCATTCCTATCTTTAACAAACCTAACCTGCTGCACATCCTTTCCAGCCTAATCCCTCTGTCTTGCCAATCGGTACATGTCCTTCTTGCTTTTTTTAGTATCCAGTCTTCCATACAACTCATGCCTTTTGTTATGCCTTAGCTACCTCCCTCTTTGCTCTACGTTGCATCTTATAATAATAATAATAATAATAATAATAATAATAATAATAATAATAATAATAATAATAATAATAATAATAATAATAATAATAAT
>NC_056503.1:21531960-21535729 GCF_014905685.2 Nematolebias whitei
ATAATAATAATAATAATAATAATAATAATAATAATAATAATAATAATGATCATCTTCATTCATCCATTCATTCATCAAAAAGCGCCTTTCAGGACACCGAAGGACACTTTACAGAATATAAAATGCATACAGAATATAAAATACATACAGTAAAGTTAAGGATAAGCGAGTCTAAAGAGATGTTTTCAAAGCAGTCTTGAATAGAGAAATAGAGGTGGTGTTTCATAAATCAGGGGGTAGAGAGTTCCAGAGATGAGGGGCAGAGCAGGTGAAGGCCCTGCTCTCCATGGTGGAGAGGCGGGCAGAGGGTACATGGAGATGTAGTGAAGAGGAGGATCTGAGAGAGCGAGAGGGGTTGGAGATGTGTAGGAGGTCAGATGGGTACGGAGGGATAAGGTTGTGGATAGCTTTGAAAGTGAGAAGAATGTTTTCAAAAAATGTTCAATACAAAAACAACTGGACTTTATTTGTAACAGAAGACGTTTCGCGCCTCATCCGAGGAGCTTTCTCAATTCAAAGAGCAGTGAGTAAGGGATTCAGGTTATAAGGCTGAGTGAGATAAGACACACACACACATGTAGATTGGCAGTTCACACCTAAACAACTTCACAGTAGGTCTTTGTTCATCTAATTCACAGTCGAGGCCCCTCTGTTCCCATCAGGTGTGAAAACCGGCTGGGAATCTGTTTTAAAGTTGCATTATATGTTTTTGAAAGTGGAAATCTGAGGCCTCCTCCTCTGTTAAGAGACGGCTTTTCTCTTTTTACATAAATTGCTTCCTTCACCCCCCTCTCAAACCATCTGTGTTCTCGGTCCAAAATGTGCACATTTTGGTCCTCAAAAGAGTGTCCCTTATCTGTGAGGTGGAGGTGAACTGCTGAATCTTGTCCAGAGGAAGTAGCTCTCCTGTGTTGAGCCATGTGTTTGTGAAGAGGCTGTTTAGTTTCTCCAATGTAGAGGTCTGGACAGTCCTCTGCACTGGACCGCATACACTACACCACTCTGTTTGTGTATGGGTGTTTTGTCCTTAGGATGGACCAGCCTGGGTTTGAAATGTACTGGGATCTTGTGTTTGTTAAAAATCCTTCTGAATTTCTCTGATACTCCAGCAACATAAGGGATGACAATGTTTTTACGTATGCTGTTGTCCTTTTTCTGTTTATTAGTGTGTTTTGTAGATTTTCTCGCTGACTTGACAAAAGCCCAGTTAGGATATCCACATGTTTGAAGTGCTTCTTGAATGTGAAGATGGAAGATTGTGAAGAAGAATGTTATATTCCTCTCCTCTCTTCAGTCCACTGTCATATTTCTTCTTGGCTAATCTCTTTCTTTGAATGGCATCCTGCACTTCACTATTTCACCTCCAGGTTTCCTTATCATCCATTCTCTGTCCAGATGACACACCAAGTACTTTCTTACATGTCTCTCTAATTACTGTTGCTGTAGTAGCCCAGTCATCTGGAAGCTCTTTATCACCCAGAGCCTTTAACAGCTCCTCTGAATTTCTCACAACACTCTTCCTTCTTCAGCTTCCACCATTTGGTCTTCTTTGATCTTGCTCTTTTTCTCTTCTTCACAACAACAGTCATTCTACACACAACTGTCTGATGCTGTCGGGCCACCCTCTCCCCTGCCACAACCTTACAGTCCCCAATCTCCCTCAGGTTTCCTCTTCTACACAGAATGTAGTCGACCTGCATACTCCTTCCTCCACTCTTATAAGTCACTTTATGTTCCTCCCTCTTTTGGAAATAAGTGTTGACTACAGCCATTTCCATTCTCTTGGTAAAACTAACCACCATCTGTCCTTTCTGGTTTCTTTCCTTGACACCAAACCTACCCATCACTTCCTCATCCCCTCTTGTTTCCTTCACCAACATGTCCATTCAGGTCTGCTCCAATAACCACTCTCTCCTCCCTGGGAATACTCTCTATCACTTCACCCAGATCTTTCCAAAATGTATCTTTCTCCTCCACATCACATCCAACCTGTGGAGCATAACCACTGACGATGTTTAGCATCAGACCTTCTACTTCTACCTTCAGGCACATCATCTTATCTAACACTCTCTTCACCTCTACTACATTCTTCACCAACTCCTCCTTCAGGACCACCCCTACTACATTCCTCTTTCTATCCATACCATGGTAAAACAGTTAAACCCTGCTCCAATGCTGTGAGCCTTGCTGTCCTTCATTTGGCCTTTTGGACACAAACATCTACCTTCCTTCTCTGCATCATGTCAGTCTGCTCTCTACCTTTATCTATCATTGTCCCCACATTTAGATTTGCCACCCTCACTCCTACATTCTTCACTTTCCTCTTCTCCCTCTTGTCTCCTGACACGTTTCCTCCTCGTGGTCTTCGACTAAAGGCTCCAGTATACTGCCACGTATGTACGTGTGAACGGACGTACGCGTGTACTGTACGCAGAGGGTTCAGACTTCATACTCCAGCGTACACCCCGAGCAGCTGCAGAGCAGCTTCACAGACAAGGGCCTTTACCTTCGGGACAAATTGAGGTCGCCGATTGGTCATTTGCTGACACGCCTATTGGATTGATTGACAGGTCGGAAAAAAGAAAAAAGCGAGCGCTGGCAGCCTCAGCGGTGTTCTGTGTTTATACGTTGTTAATAAAAAGATCTAAAAAAAAAAAAAACCAGAGCGCTGGCTCTACAGCCCACACATCAGACCAGCCCACCAGGATATCTCCAGACCCTCCCGCAGCCACGCTGGACCTGAGTTTAATTTGCTTGTGACAAATTCCTTCATTTCTCACCATTTCAGTCATGGCATCAACAGAGGAGGAAGAGATCACTGCCTCTTGGCAATAAAACAAAAGAAAAAGCCAGATCAGGGATGAAGAAGGGGAATTTAATACATTGGTGTCACATACAAAACAGTCCGTTGCCACTGAATGTCAGTAACTTTAAAATTTGAACAAAAAGCAGCTTTTCTTTGTTACACCCATTAAAGCGCTACCCCCCCCCCCCCCCCCCAATGCCTCCAGGTGATAAACAACAATGGCAGCGCAGAGTTTGTGATCTCCACCAACCACACCTTCACCGTGAGCCCGGAGTTCATCGGCTCCAGGCTGCTGCTGAAAATGAAGAAGATGGCTGAGCGTCAGCTGGGCGTGCTCATCCAGAAGGCGGTCATCTCAGTGCCGGCAGAGTTTGACGAGAGGCAGAGGAACTACACCGTCAGAGCCGCTAACCTCGCAGGTCTGACAGCTTCCTTCAAACCAAGAGTTAAACTAAAAAAAATCACATACTCACAACAGCACACTGACTCTCTGGTTCTGGTCTTGCAGGTTTGGAGATCCTGCGAGTGATCAATGAGCCCACGGCTGCAGCCATGGCCTACGGCCTGCACAAGGTGGACGTGTTCAACGTGCTGGTTGTGGACCTTGGGGGAGGGACGCTGGACGTGTCTCTGCTCAACAAACAGGGGGGCATGTTCCTCACTAGGGCAATGGCAGGTAAAAGAAGTCCTTCATGTATCCTGATGCATGCTCAATAATCCAGGAAGAAAAATTAAAAAAAGTTAAATCTGGTCCTCTGGACATTCAAAAAACAAAACGAAGCAAATCAACAAAAAATGTAGAAACGTTTCGTCTCTCATCCGAGAGACTTCCTCAGTCGATCCTCAGTCCAGATCAACTGGTTGATCCACTGGTTGATCCACTCTGAGACGGTGCTATTTAAGAGACTGAGCTGAGTACAGCTCCTCAGACTGAGGAAGTCTCTCGGATGAGAGACGAAACGT
>NC_056503.1:21536129-21560689 GCF_014905685.2 Nematolebias whitei
AAAAATGTAGAAACGTTTCGTCTCTCATCCGAGAGACTTCCTCAGTCGATCCTCAGTCCAGATCAACTGGTTGATCCACTGGTTGATCCACTCTGAGACGGTGCTATTTAAGAGACTGAGCTGAGTACAGCTCCTCAGACTGAGGAAGTCTCTCGGATGAGAGACGAAACGTTTCTACATTTTTTGTTGATTTGCTTTGTTTTGTTTTTTGAATGTCCAGAGGACCAGATTTAACTTTTTTTTTAAAAGTCCTTCGTGTCATTTTCTCTGTGGTTATCTGTTGTTGAGGTGTTGGTCAGACCTTGTAACCGAGTTTCATGTGATGTGAGAAAACATGTTTGTGCTCGGAGAATGTGTAGATGTCGTCTCTAAGCTACTACCACCAAAGTTTAGCTCGATCTGTAAATTATGCATCAAAGTTCATGTTCAATAATCCAGATTTAAAAAATCCAATAAAGTTAGAGTCAGGTCCCCTGGACATTTTCTTTGTGTTGAAACGTTTCGTCCTTCATCCAAAGGACTTCATCAGTCCGAGGAGCTGCAACAAACGTGAGTCCCACAAGCGGCACACTCTCATAGTGGGCCAACCAGTTTGATGGTGATTAGATGGGTTCTGGAGTCCTCCCTCTCCCCCGTCGACTCCTCCGGTTTCAACACAAAGAAACAGTCCAGAGGACCTGATTTAACTTTGGTGTAAATAATGCAGTTTGAGCAACTTATTTTGGCTTGGGCTGTGGTGACCATCTTGAATTATCTTAATTCCAAAACCTAAGCGGTCCTAAATTTACACACGAGTTCCATCAAAATCCATCCATTGGTTCTTCAGATATTTTGCTAACAGACAAAAGCAAAAATGTATGTTAGGTTCCACCTCTGCCCTGTTTGCAGTTTCTAGTTTCTTAATTTAAGTGTTTAACTTGAGTTTGTGAACTTTTAGGGAACAACAAGCTGGGGGGTCAGGACTTCAGCCAGAGGCTGCTCCAGTACACCACCCAGCTGGTTCTGAAGGAGTTCGGTGTTCCCCCCACCCTGAAGCAGGACATCCACCGTCTCCGACAGGCCGTGGAGGCCGCCAAGCTCAACCTCACCCTCCACCCCAGCGCCATGATCAGAGTGCCCCTCAACCTTCACGGCAGCTCCCAGTCCCCTGAAGGCACTGCTCCGGTCCTCTTCCAGACCCAGGTCACCCGCCAGCTGTTCGAGGAGCTCAACGAGGACCTCTTCCTGAAGGTCCTGGCTCCTGTGAAGACCGTGCTGGTCGAGGGCCACCTGGAAAAGGAGGACGTGGATGAGATTGTTCTGGTGGGGGGGTCCACCAGGATCCCACGGATCAGGAGGCTGATCAGCGAGTTCTTTGGGAAGGATCCCAACACATCTGTAGACCCTGACCTGGCCGTGGTGACGGGCGTGGCCATCCAGGCCGGCATCATGGGCGGCTCGTGGCCTTTACAGGTGAGCGCCATCGAAATCCCCAACAGACACCTGCGCAAGACCAACTTCAGCTGAAAGGAAATGTGAAAACTTCAGCCTAGAGAACTTTTTGCCCACGCTTCAGCTAATGTCTGCTGCTGGGTGGAGCTTGTTGAAACATTTGGCTCCGCCCTCTGCTTGCGAAAGGTGGCAAAGTGTTGAACCAACTTCCTGTCGTGGCGTCCGGGATCAGCTGCAGAAATGTTCTGTTCAGTGTTTTAATGTGAAACGGGCTTTTCTTCTTATGGCTGATATGAGCTGGATGTTCAGACTCGAGACGAGCCAAAACCTCCCCACCTGTTTATGTGTGCAGTCTGAAGGTGCGGCAGCTGGTTTACTCTGTGCCTGAACATTAGAACCGAGCGGGGTTCTGACCTGCTCCATGCTTTTCCATTCTGATGATATACTTGAAGTCTGTGAATGTTGAGACCTCAGCTTAAAAATGTAAATATTATTTAACAAACGTCAATAGTCAGGTGTTCTGAGGTCAGTCCTGTATGAGCTTAATTTAAATGAGCGTATGGATTAGCTGTCTCTGAGGAAGGTGAGGGACGTAACACTGTTGCACTTTGAGGACTCGTTTGTTTGACCTCTCTGAGTTTTGTTAGAATAAATCACGTGTGAGCGGAGCAGAACTGTCTGCTCTGAAGGACCAAAGTGCTGCTCATCAGTGCCTTGTCTGATGCCAACAGTCGCATCCTGCTTGTTTTAAAGAACATTCATGTAAACCTCAGCAGGCTGGTAAGATGTTGAGCTTATTCTTTCTTCACCACTGACAACATTCCTGTGATCAGCACAGCTTGTTTTGTAAACAAACATGTAAACATGGTTTATATTGAGAAGTTAATATATAGCAGAGGATAAATAATGGTCGTACCAGGATCTATTTTTGTAGTGAAGGGTTGACAGACTCGCACTCCTCCCATCTGAAAATAAACTGCTTTTCCAGCTGATCTGTTTTCTCAACTTCATTTATTTTGAAAGGTAACCTGCAGAAAGTAAAAGTATCAGGGAAAAATCTGGAAAGTAACATTTTTCAAATGGGGAAAAACAGGGAATATTATGTGTACTACATGTATTAATGCTAGTATTCTGATATCAGTGAGTTCATGTTCAGATTACCTGTGACCTGATGTGATGTAATATATTGCTGTATGTACATACCATTAGCTACAGGGTACTAAGAAGATAAATTGTTCTTAAAAGTACCGATAGCCACAAAAGTATACAGGCACTGGTCATAAAATTAGACTATCATGAAAAAGCTGATTTTCAATAATCCCATTTAAAAAATGAAACTTGTATATTCATTCATTTATTACACACAGACTGATATATTTCAAATGTTTATTTCTTTTAATGTTGATGATTATAACTGACAACTAATGAAAACCACAAATTCAGTATCTCAGGAAATAGAATATGGTGAAAAGTTTCAATATTGAAGACACTTGGTGCCATAATCTAATCAGCTTATTAACTCAAAACACCTGCAAAGGCCTTTAAATGGTTTAAATGGGTTTGCCCCTGGTAGGATCTCCCAAGGCTGATTTGGCCTATGTGACAGGCCAGACAAAGAGCGATTCAGAAGACTATTATGGGCAGTAAAAAATAAATAGCTCAGTGTCCCTTGCCCAGACATGGGTTATCAGGGCCCCACCCTGGAGCCAGGCCTGGGGGTGGGGCTCGTCAGCAAGTGCCTGGTGACCAAGTCTCTATATGGGGCCCGGTCAGGCTCAGCCCGAACAAGTAACATGGGATTGCCTTCCTGTGGGCCCACCACCTGCACCATATGAGTCGGGTGCATGACCGCATGGGCAATGGCCGAAGGTGGGGGCCTTGGCGCTCTGACTCTGTGTTATGACCCGGCTCAGCCAGGAAAAGGGGAAGTAACATTAAAAACAAGTGGAATGAGATCAAAGTTCATGCTAAATCGTTGGTTACGTACTGTAACCCCAGATTCTATGAGTATAGGCATAGCCCTTTAAGAGCTGTCGCTGGTGGGTTTATCCCGTCATGCAAAGCAAAGGGCTTGCAGGACCAGCGTTAAATCCCACTGTGGAGCAAGTGGGCGTAAAACAGGCCTGCGTCTCTGTACACCTTTTAAAAAACGCTTTATCAGCGGTTGATTAAAAGCTGTTCTGTCCCCGAAACCTTCGTGACAAGAAGAGATGGCTGCAGCGTACGTTCTAATCGTGCTGAATGCCAGATTTCTGTCCATCAGCTGCTGCAGAAAGGACAGGACAGCACGTCGCCTAGTGGACATGAGGTGGCCTCTATACCTTTCTCTGTACAGCAGCGCTGAAAAGCTGTCCACTTTGATGTGTATAGCACTGTGGTAGATGCAGCACGTGAATCCTGGATCGTATGCACGTCTGAGCCATCAGCTCGGGATATAGGCTCCAGTCCCCGTGACGCGGACCGTCCCTGGACACCACATCCGCCCCCCCTGTTCAGAACACTGGGGATGTACACTGCTCTGATGGAGAGCAGATTTTGGTGTGCCCAACACAGCAGCGGTCTCACAATGTGTAACATTTGGGCTTAGCGCACCCCAGCTGAGCTGCCGTCAGCCTAATTTCTGAGACATGATGGAGCGACAGAGAGGGCAGATAAAAACACTCACTCTCTTAGCGGATGTTAAAGCCTGCAGCAGTGCTGTTTAAAGAGACAAGAATTTAAGTGGAACCTGATCCAAAGACTCAAATGAAGCTTTGATCATGACCTGCAGGACCAGTATTAAATCCCACTGGAAACAAGTGGGTGTGAGACAGGCCTGCGTCTCTGTACACCTTTTTAGAAAACGCTTCATCAGCGGATGATAAAACCTGTTCTGTCTCAGAAACCTTCATGTCAGGAAGAGATGGCTGCAGCGTACGTTTTAAACTTGCTGGATGCAAATTTCTGTCCATCAGCTGCTGCAGAAAGAACAGCATGCCACCTAAAGAACATGAGGTGGCCTCTACACCCTTATCTGTACACCAGCACTGAAAAGCTGTCCGCTTTGATGTGTACATCGCTGTGGTAGATGCACCACGAGAAACCTGAATTGTGCGCATTACATCCTGTGGGCAACCCATCCTCTCTAAGTGGATTCGTTCAACGGCCAGACCCACAGGTGCTGGCCTATTTCTGGGTAACTCCTGGTCGCTCCTCCTGCCTGGAAGGAGAGCGTCCTCCCTCTACGGCAGTTTCCACGGGCACCCCGACAGCAGGCGTTTCAGGGCTGGGAACCATGGTGCACCCACGCGCTCGGGACCACCAGGAGAGCTGTCAATCCCTCCTCCTGAGCTCGGTTCAAGAACCGTAAGATCAGAGGAGGTGGAGAAAAACGCGTACAGAAGCATTTTGGGCCATGGACTGTGGACAAACGCATCCACCCCCCAGCGGTGGTTCGTCTCGTGGGCTCAGAGAAGCGCATAATTGACACTGAGCGTTTCCCGTGTCACAACAGGCCCACAGCTGCTATATCAATCTGAGACAAAATGCTCCGTCAGAGGATGATTAAAGGTTGTTCTGTCTACGACAACTTTGAGACAAGAAGAAAACACGGTTGCAGCATACGATAGTCGTGCTGGACACCAGATTTCTGTCCCTCGGCTGCTGCAGAAAAAAACAACATGCATTCAGTGGACATGAAGTGGCCTCTACGCCTTTCTGTTTATCCCGCACAGTGGCCAAAACCACAGGTGCTGGCCTATTCTGATTAATTCCTGATCATTCCTCCCGCCTGGAGGGAAGCGTCCTCCGTCCACGGCAGGTTCCATGAGCGCCCTGATAACAAATGTCGTAGGCCTGGGAACCATGATGCATTCACGCACTTGGGGCAGAGGGGCTGCCAGTCCCTCCTCCTGAGCTCGGTTCAGAAAACCGTGATACCAGAGGGAGAGAAGAAGGTGAAAGGCATTATGACCACAGGCTGTGAGCAGGCACGTCCACCCAGTGGTGGATCGTCCTATGGCTCCACGATAATTATAATTGACATTGAGCGTTCTCTCATGTTGTTACACGTCCGCAGACGCTGGCAGGATTTCTACCGTGTCTGAGCCCTAGCTCTGGGTGGAATACATGAGATGTACCCACTCCAATGGAGAGCAGATTGGGTGTGCCCCACACAGCATCTGTCTCACAATGTGGCACATGGGTTGAAAAATGCATACATTTCCTGCTAGTATGTATGCAACAGTCACTTGCTGTCTGAGAATCAAAAACCCTGATGATTCTGCAGCTCAAGGTCAGTGTTGAGTCACATTCAAAGATCCCGTGCAACACTCCAAAAAACATTTAAAAAGGCTGCTGTGTGGCGAACCACAGCGCCCCACAGCTTGTTAAATGTGTGTGACGTAGGTCTGCTGATGGAAAACAGCTGATATCACTCAACCGATTCTCGTGAGTTGCACAGCTGCCACCTGTCTGTACAAGCTGCTCAGCAGCAGCAGGTGTCCAGATAACGCAGAATTAAAGCGGCTCAGGCGCATAATGGAGTGTTGTTTCTCACAGCTCAGAAATTGACAATCTAAAATAAATCTCATCTTTCCAGTTTATTGGGACCAGGAAGTGATAAGAGAGACCTTGCGTTTCCTCTCCATCCGAGACTCTAGAAATTACATTTAAAACAGAATTTCCTGAGCTTCTGCTAGAGGGGACGAGATCTGTTCATAAATGACAGAAAAAACGTCACAGAGTTCCTCCACACCGGGGTTTGAGCTGAACTGCAGCGTGAATCCCGGATGAAAACGGTTCGCCCATCCGTCTGGAAGCACGCGTTCATTGCCACCCGTTTATAAGCTATAAAGCGGGCACGCATTTATGCTGTGAAAACTCACATACATGCTGATGTGAACTGGAGCGCGCTGAGTGAGAGAGAAAAAACCCACGCGCGTCCCCGAGCATGAAAGACGTTGTGTGTTGCTGCGGGAAAACAGCTCATGTGTTGTGTTCACGTTGTGTGCAGCTGCTCCGTGTAACGCTCGGGAAGCGAGTGCACATATGAGCCGAGGCGCCCTGAAGGGTCATGTGTGTGCGTCCTCATGCGACGCTTTAAGCCAGGATGGCCGCGGGGGCGCGCGTTGGCACTGGTGCGGTAAGGAGGCACCGCGTGCCATCGGTGGAGCGGGGTTACCACTGGCTCGGTCTGCAGAAACACGTTCATTGTTTGCTGCGAATCACGTGAGCTTTTGAGTGATTCCACGAGCTGCAATATTAATTCAGACAAAAACCCCTTCTTCGAGGATGTATGAGCTGAGCTGCTGTGAGGCTTGTGGAGCTGCTGACGCTGCGGGAGTGCGCGTTGGCACTGGAGCGGTCAGGAAGCAGCGCGCAGCATTGGTGAAGCGAGGCTACCACTGGCTCGGTCTGCAGAAACACATTCATTCTTGGCTGCAAGTCACGTGAACTTCAGAATGATTCCACGAGCTGCAGTATTAATTCAGAAAACCTTCTTCGAGGATAAAGGAGCAGAGCCGCTGTGAGGCTTGTGAAACTGCTAACGCCGCGGGAGCGCGCGTTTGACACCACTGCAATGACAAAACGTGTGTCGCTTCTGCCGAGAGCGAGATACGTTGCTGAGCTCGTACCGTGGTCTCACGTGAACGTTGACGTGAACGGCGGGCGCTGAGAGCTGCGTGTGCGCTTTCATGCCGCGGGGGCGCGCATCGGCACCACTGACAGTGAATGAAAACAACCTTAAAAAAGGCTCATTCGTGATGACTGTGTGTGATGGGGCCGCTTGTCCGATAACCATGCTGACAGCCTGGCTAAGGGACACTTCATCATAAAATGATGTTATTTCACAGTGTCATCAACACACCTCCAGCGACCGGACACCTGGTTACCTTCCGTTGAGCTCTGTTTGTTGTCCTGGAGGGCCCCCTGTTGGCGAAGTCCGGGAAAACAAATGAACTTCCGTCTGCCGGGGACGTCTGACGGGAGGGGCTGGTGTAGCAGAGCTGGGGAGGCGTTGAGCAGCCGTGGAGCATCTTGAAATGATCTCTCGCTGATGAAAAGAGGATCACCAACAAACTCTTGCATCTCTCCTGAGAGGAAGGTGGAGTGACGAGCCAGGAGAACCTCTGGGACCTCGTTCTCCGGCTGCGATGCGGGGTGGCAGACAGCAAAAGAGGCGCACCGGTTGAGTATGACGTCAGCTGACCTGTAGACTGAGCGTACTGCAGGGGCCGGCAGCGTCGTTAGCAAGCAGCCGCTACGAGAACGGAGTGAGCCGAAGGACAGAGGGCCACCGTCTCTTCCTGCCTCTGAACGTGTACGCCAACAGTGTAACAGTCGAAAACAAGTTGTTGGAACGAGCTGTCGTGTTTTTAAACCTCTCAGACAGAAACAAGAGAACTGGCACTTGCAGTGTTTTTTCACCTCGTCAAAACATTTCTCTGTCTGTTCCTAAACATTTCCGCTGTTTTCTTGACTGGTAATGACCCTCTGACGTCACTAAAACCACACCCCTGTTGGTTCCTTCAACCAATCAGGACTTCCTAAAAGTGACCAGAAGCAGAACTCTTTAAAAGTCGACAGGTCCATAGAGTTCCGTTAGTTTTTCTGGTTCTGATGGAGTTCTTCTGGTTCTGATGGAGTTCGGCTGGAGTTCCTCGGAGTTCTTTTGAGTCTCTTGGAGTACTGTGGAGTAGTTCTGGAGTTCTGGAGTTTTTCCACTGCTGAGTGGAACTTCGGACTCAGTTTTCCAGGCTGATGGAGTCATCCATCTCTGCAGGAGCCATGACGCCTCGCTGTGGCTCCCCCCGGCAAATGCCCTATAACTGCTGAGGAAGTTTGTTCTGTGGAACGGATTATCTCACGACTTCTGCCGAGTCGCAGCCGCCCTGAGGAGACGCTGAAAGGTAGCGTGCCAGGGACCTCTTGACCGGAGCTGACCCATTCTCCGCAAAGGTAAAGAGTTGTCACGAGCTTCACTACAAGTGTACCACAGCGAGCTGCGCTTGAAAGGAGCGTGTTTTTCTGGTCTACAGACATACAGGTACATCCTCATCCATCTTTTCTCTCCATTTAAACTCCTTCATTTCCCATCTTTAAAACTCTTCTATCTTGCCAGTAATTAATCCAGATATCTTCAGAAATGTCTGTTGTTTTTATTAAGTATAACGTGCCAAGTTTTATTAATCAGAGCCGATCAGTCTAATCAAGTGTACAATGTTTTGATGTTAAATTTTGATTGTGTTAATAAATTACCACATTTATTTTGATGGGTCAAAGAAAATTAACGTTTCATGTCACTGATTAAACCATCGACAACACAGTACCTCTGTCACATATCTGTCAAGTAGCTCAAAAAAGAGAGAACCTGTTATTAAAATATGACTGTAGTGGAGCTCTGAAGCTAACCAAGCTAACCTAGCCCTTAGCATACTACAGATGGGTGGGTAAATGGAAGGATGGGTGGGAAAACAAATGCATGGATGGATGGATCATTACAATAAAAAGATTAATAAAAACAAAAAAATATATTAATCATAATTTTAAAAACTAAACTATTCAATGCTGCTCAGTAGCTTTTTTTGCTTAATGATGTTTAGAAGTCCAGTTGTCGTGTTTCAGTTAAACATCTGGGTTGTTCAGGTGCAGTGAGTAAGCTTGTTGTGAGTCAACACTGCAATGAGTTAGTTGGTTTGCTCCAGTTAACATCATCTGCCATTACAATGTTTATTATTAAACCAGCATACTCTGTAAAACTTTGAAGATATACAAGGATTTCTAAACAACATAAGGTGGGGCTTTTATGTTGTTGTTTCAAAGTTTTCACATTGGATTTGACATTTGGATCATCAAACCCTCAACAACTTTTTGGACCAACATGTTTATTTCATCACAAAAAAAGTCAATATTGGATGTGCAAAATATAACATATTTAAATTGATTTGAAATTAGATTAAATGTTCCGTTGAAATCACAATAACTGGTTTATTTGAAATGCCCCTCTCCCAACATGGGTGGGGCCATCAGCTTCACTCCCATAGAAAGAATGGAATGCGGAAGTCACATTTTTTTTTTACATGTTTAATTAACTTTTTTTTTTAAATTTGAACAATTGAACATACATAACAAATGAACACACTAACAGAGTGAATGACAAACTCAGATTCCAATGATACATATAAACAATGTAAAACTATCTACTGTCATACCTCCTAAATTCAACATATTCTTAAATTACCATAACAACCATCATAAAATTAAATTGAGGTAATATTATTATTAAAGAGATTGCACATAATATGGTACAAGTAAATTAAAAAATCACAGAACTATATATCTAGCATTCTACATAATTTCTAAAATAATTTGTCAGAAGGTTATATTATGTGAGCGAGGTGATCAGAGAGCTTTTTTGCATTTGGTTTTTGTCCAATGAAAGTTTGAACATCTGGAGTTCTTGTATGAATACAGACCATAATGGCTTAGACTTGCCATATCTGCATTTATGTATATAGAATTTTATTATTATGATAATGTTATTAACAAAGTATTCATCTTTTTTATTTTCAGATACATATCCATATAAGACATTTTGAAGAGAGGAGTCCATGTTCATGGATTTCATGGTCAGAAGATCGTGAAGGGATTTCCATAACGTGTTCACAGAATGACAAATAAAACAGATGTTCTGTTGTTTCAGGTTTGTTACATATAGAACAGTTATCACATTCAAAATTAAATCTATTTCTGATAAACTTGTTTGAAGGATAAATATTATTTAGAGTTTTGAAATGTAATTCTTTATATTTAGGTGGAAGAGGGAATCCCAGATATTTTGTCCTTATTTTTATTCTTTCCTTCTTATCATAGAAATCGTGAAACTCTCTTCTTACCTGACCAGAATACATTGTTTTTATTAAATGTTGTCTTAAAAAATTGTTGTTGCAATTTTTGCATATTAAATTAATTAATTGAGATTAATGCTCGGTAAACTAATTGTTGGTTTAGTTTCATAATTGTTCTTTATTAACTGAACAAATTCAATGGGTATATTTGTGATTACTTTGTCATAGTCTTTTTTGGTACAGATTAGATTATATTTTTAATGAATTCTTCATATTCATATAGAGTTCTCTTTTCATCCATGAGATGAGTGAGTGACCATATTTGCTTCTCCATCCATGTTTCCATGACACAGACCGTGTAGAACGACGCTTTTGTTCCAAAAAGGAACATCATGAGGACTGAAGTTATGTTTGTATGCTAGTTTCCAGTTTAATAACACCTGTTGGTGAAAAGCAGATCATTTAACAGGTCATTGAAGAATGTCAAAGTCCCGTCTTAACAGGAAGTCAATACCTCCAACTTTATTAAAAACCAAAGTGTGGACAACAAACCAAACCTCATGAGCATTTTAAAGAAACCATTGAATAAGTTTTAATACACATTCATTATTTCAACATCTATTGCTTTAATCCACCATCTTCATCATTTTTAACTGTATCTCCTTTTTTGATATAATGATGTTTATTTCGCCAAATGAAGTAAATGTTTAATTTATTAATTTCCTTAATAATTCTTGGAGGTATAGCTATGGAGGACGCAGGGTAAACCAGTCTTGATAGAGTCTCCATGTTGGTTCGTCGTGTCCTACCAGAAAGAGTTAAGTCTCTTTGTAACCAGTTATTTAATATCAATTTGCATTTAGTAAAATTATTTTCAACATTCACTTTGACACAATTACAGTTTTTGTGACCCAGTGTCCAGGTATCGAACCTCCAGTTTGACCAGTATGTTGTAAAAAGATGATTGAGAACAATCATGAATACTCATTAATTCACACTTTTCCAAATGTAACTTGAAGCGTTGATGCTTTGGAGAATGCTTCTCCTGTTTGGATCGCCAGTGGACTCTGATCTTTATTTTTTACAAACAGAGTTGTATCGTCTGCTCGCTGACTCATAATAATATTCTCATTCATCATCTGCAAACCATGAAGTCTGGAGCTTCTTATAGAGACAGCCAAGAGCTCAGTAACGGTGATGAACAGGAGAGGTGAAACACTGCATCTTTGCCTAATCCCTCTCTTTATTGTCAATCTGGGACTTGTTCTTTCTGCTAAGGAAACACAGCTGTTAACATCTGTATGCAGCATTTTGATTATGTTTAAAAACTTCTCGCCAAAATGTTTGAATGTTTCAAAAATGACAGGATGCTCCACCGAATCAAAAGCTTTCTGAAAATCCAGAAATAAGATCATCCCGTCATCAGGGATTAAATCAGCATATTCAATTAGATCCAGAACCAGACGAGTGTTGTTATTGATTGATCTATTAATTAATTGTTATTAATTGATCTACCTTTTAGAGACTGAGTCGAGCTAATATTATCAGTTAAACCTTCTTTTAATGGAGCTGCAAGAACTGTAGTAAATATTTTATAATCTGTGTTGAGACGTGTGATGGCTCTGAAATGATTCAAGCTTCTTTCATCTGTTCCTGGTTTGTGTCTCAGTATGACGACACCTTGTTTCATTGTCTCATTCATTCTTTATGATTAATACGTTCATAACTGCATCAAACAGCAGCATTTTCAATTCTTTCCAGAAGAACTGATCAAAGTTTGTGGTAACACCATCTGATCCAGGAGCTTCATCTGATGCTACTTTTTTTAATTACACACTCAAATTCTTCTATTTGAAAATCTTCTTCATAAATGGACCTAAATGTCTCATCGATGTTACGGAGAACATTTTTAATTTTCATAAAAAAGGATTCCGAGTCTTGTTTTGAACATGAGGATGTGAACAGATGACTGTAAAAGTCCTGAACTTCTCTGGATGTTTGTTTGTTTCTGTAACTTCCACATCGTTAATTATGAGGCTGTTCATTGTATTTTTCATCTGTCTTGGTTTTCCCAAACTAAAAAAACATGAAGTATTTTCTCAGCCTCTTCAGCCGCCTGGCTCTTGACCGTATGCACCGTGTGCTCCACGAGCTTTATTTTCATAATGTTCATCCACTTTACATTGTAAATTATTCATATTGATGTTGTCTTCCTCACTCCAGTCAGATTTAGGATAATCTCAGATTAGCTCCTTGGTTAGTGTAGTTTCTTCCATTTGTCTCTTTTTGTATTTTTTTACTGAAGGAAATAGAACATTTTCTAACAGTAAATTTGAAGAATTCCCATTTTTGTATTGCTGTCACTAAACTTGCATCTTGAATTATTTTACTAACACTTTTACAATATTCGTCATTCTTTATTAAGTTAGAATTAAATTTCCAGTAACCTTTGAAGTTATTTTTTGTTTCATTTTTGGATATTCGCAGGTTTATGGTGCAGTGATCACTTAAAGGGCTACAGGAGATCTTGGCTTCTGTGAAGTGTCCAAGTCTAGAATCTGTAGCTAATCAATAATCAATTCTTGATCTTGATTGTCCGTCAGGTTTAAACCAAGTATACTGTCTAATGTTAGAGTTTAGGTTTCTCCAAACATCAACAAGTGTATTGGTATTCATAAAGTCACCCATAATTGGGTTTAATGTCACCTGAGAGTATTTTGAAGGGCATCTGTCCAATGCTGAATAGTGTGGAAGCCAAATATTTGTACTCAGAATAAAACAATCGAGCTAGAGTTAACATTTATCATTTAAAAGTTAATTCAACCTAGCCACACTTTAATCAAACTATATTCTAACATTTCTCTTGACTTGTGATCTGCTTGCTGCAAGGCCTCTTGGCAGCACAGAGAAAACAGTTATGCACAAATGATTCTTCTGAAAACTCTCAGCTGCTGATAAGCCCAGACCAGACAGATGGTCTTGCACTCAAAAGACACAGTTTGGCGGACGCGTCGTTGGTATCAGGCTCGAACTGATTTACAGTTGCAAGGTGGAAGCTGAGTTCGTTGCTGTAGCAACAAGAGACCTCAGCACTAGAAACATCTAATGATGAGACGTTCCACCTCTGGAGAGAAACATCAGGACCCAGGAAGTCTGGTCAGACAATCTTGAGCAGAGCAACTTCTCAGGTGAAGTACGCCTCCATTGTCTCCTGAAATGCATTTCAGTACTTTGTTTTTGTAATACTTTAACTGTGGTGTGTATTAAAACTCTCTTAAACTAAGGTGATGTCTCCTGGTGTACCTGCCCGATCCAAACAACCCAGAGAAAGGTGTTCGTACCTTTCAACACCCTCTAAAGACGAAGAAGAATACATCTTCCCCGAACACGCCGATGAAACACCAAGCTAAAAAGGCAAGAGGTGAAAAAAACAGAATTAAGATGAAGAGCCAACTCTTAAAGATTTACAAGACACTATCATCTCGGCAGTAACTAAAAAGATAAACGAGAGAGCCGACCGAATTGAAGAAGCCGTCAACTATAATACGCTTCAGATTGAAGGGCTGAAGAAGTCTCTGGAGTTCTGCCATAAAGAGGGAGCAGATTTAAAGCAGCAACATACCGTTCTGAAGGGTCAGGGCTCTTTCCTGGAAAAAAAAAAAAAAAGTTGAGGATCTCGAATTTAAAATGGATGAAGCAGACCGCTGCAGTCGGAATCTCAACCTCAGGCTCTACGGTGCTCCAGAGAAAGCTGACGACAACATTAAAGGTCGTGTTGAAGAAATCTGCCGTATGGCGCTGGCAGAAACGGAGGCTGCGGCGGTCATATCTGCGGCGGTCGTATCTGGCATAGACGTGGTCCAGAGTAGGAAAGCACCAGGATGGAAGCTCCAACACACACAGACCAGTGATCATCAGGTTTATGTCCAGAACTGCATGAGATGTCTTATGGAAGGGAACCAAGAAGTGTGTCTACCTGAAGAACAACTGGCTCATCTTCAAGGAGGATCTGACCAGTGGTGGAGAAAGTACTCAGACACTGTACTTAAGTAAAAGTACAAATAAACAGACTAAAATGTACTCTAGTAAAAGTAGAAGTACCACATTAATGTTTTTACTTAAGTAAAAGTAAATAAGTACTTGCTTTTAAAAATACTTAAAGTATTAAAAGGAAAAGTACTTGTTGAATGTTTTACATAATGCAATGGTCTACAATATTAAGTGTGTTTACTGTATGTATATTTTCTGTTATACATTAAAAGTGTTGTTCCATTTTAATGAACAATGTTGCAGATGATACATGTTTTTATTGTGTTTACTCTGTGACACAGTTCAACTTGGACTTGTGATTCTGTGCGTCAGAATTTCAGGGATGACATGCAGAGTTAAATGCCATTAAGCAAAATAAGAAAGAGGAATGATTTTACTTTTGAAAGTTTTTATTTAACACAAAGTAAAACCAGTGTGTCATTTTAACTGCAGTGAACACATTTAAGTAAAAGTTGTCTGCCTGAACAAAAGGAGCATTAGATCTGACAAAGAATATCTGATCATTTCAACTCCAGTTTGTCATCAACTCTAGTTAAAATATTGTCTGGTCAACCTTGTAATGGGTCAATAGTGAACAGTATTTTAACTTCCTGACACCATTTTCAAAACTTGGACCTGAGTGTTGAGACATTTAGAGACATCTCTTTTCTCCTAACATCATGAACTGACACATTTTAATATTGCAGCAAGAATTTCTTGTTGAAGTTCAGAAGAAGTTGGTTTTCAAAGTTTTTTAAGTCCAGTCTGGCTCTTTTGGGAGAGAAAATATGTCCTGCTGTACTCAATAATCTTTCAATATTCTTTCAATAAGGCCATGGGTGGTGCGTACTGTATCTTCTGGCTGACTCTCCTCGGTGGAATCCATATTGGGTGCGTTAGCGGTGCTGCGGGTGCGCCCAGCTCAGTGACATATATATATACTAGAATATAGTTCTTCTTAAAGGTGGGTCTAACGTTACCTGCCCACTTTGCATTGATTCAATAGACCAACTCCCCTCTCGCCATCGGTTACTTTCAAATTTACGAACAAATAAAAAAACTGCAACGTGAATGTAACTTGTAACACAACGCATTATAGAAATGTAGTGTAGTAGAAAGTACAGATACTTAATGTAAAATGTAGTGGAGTAAAAGTAAAAAGTACCCATGTTTAACTCTACTTAAGTAAAGTACAGATACATGAAAAGTGTACTTAAGTACAGTAATGAAGTACTTGTACTTAGTTACATCCCACCACTGGATCTGACGGCAGCGGACAGAGAAACACGCAGCAAGTTGCGGCCAGCTGTAGAGGAGGTTCGAAAAAGAGGAGAAAAGGCCTATTATGTGGGTAATAGAGCCTACATTAATGGGAAAGAAATCAAAATATAAAGCTATACAGAGTGTTAATAATACATTTCTACTGTTATAAGGTAATCAGTTACATTGTTGTGCTTAAAGTGGCCTTACAGTGGTGAAAACTTGTTTGATGCAGCTCTTTCACTCAGTACAGTTCAGCACAGTTTAGGTTTAAATTGTTTTAGTGAGTTCCTGCCCATTGCTATTTTTTCTATTAATGCCAGGGGTATTAGAAATAATGTAAAGAGGAAAGCTCTATTTCTTTTTTGTCAAAACAAGGGAGCAGATTTTTATTTTATCCAAGAAACACATGCTACAGAAACAGACCCAACATTCTGAAAGAGTCAATGGGGGAAACAGATGTGCTTATCTTTCGGTAACATCTGGTCAGCAGAGGTCGCTGTTCTACAAGGGAAATTCAGAGGAAGCATCATACAGCAGTTTACAGACATCAATGGTAGATGGATTATTCTAGTAGTTGATATAGATCAGACACAATTTATGATAATAAATATTTATGGCTTCAACAACCAAAAACAAAATATCAACTTATTTTCAACAATAGCGAGCAGGACCGATCCAATCTTTTTTTCCTGAAGCTAAAATTATATGGGGAGGAGATTTTAACACTGTGATGAACGACAGCGTGGACAGATGGCCACCGAAAAACGGAACACCATCCAACAGAACCCCTCTGTAATAGAACGGGCCTAATTTATATATGGAGAAATAAACATTTGGAGTAATAAGGACAGATCACAACAGCCTCACTTCGACTTTTGGTTAATTTCTTTGCATATTGTAGATAAAGTGATTGAATCAGAGATGGAACCCTCTGTTCTTACAGACCACAAGGCCATTACTATTAAAATGGATATAAAATTAACCCATCACAATCATAGTGAAGATTATTGGAAATTTAATAAAACTTTGCTACAAAATCAAGATTTTCAAAACGAAGCCCTAGTACTCGTCAATAAATACTGGTCCCAAGCTAATTTGCTCAAAAATTATGGTAAATATTGGGAACTAATGAAATGTGAAATCAGAAAAATGGCTATAAGTAAAATGGTAACTCATAAGAAAAAAGGGAAAGAGATGTATATAATCTCCAGGATAATGGTGTTAATCTAATGACACAAATGTATCCGAAGAAGAATCTAAAGAATATTCAATGTTACAGCTAGAATTGGACAAAATCTATGAAGACAAAGCCAGAGGCGCGTTTATCAGATCTAGAAGGAAATGGTTTGAACAGGGAGGAAAATGTACCAAAGATGTCTTTAATCTAGGGAAAGGGAATTCGGAGTACTCACTAGTAGGAAAACTTAAAATTAATGATGTCATAACTGAAGATGAAAGAAGTGTGTCAAAATATGTAACATCCTTCCACAAAAAAATGATACACATCAGATTTAGAAAATGAAGAAAGTATGGATGTATTCCTTAGGGGCCAAAATGAGGATTCCAGTGACCACTCCTTTAAGACCTTTTGTGATCGAAAAATTAATTCAAAAGAAATTAATGAAGCAATTTGTGGTATGAAACAAAATAAATCCCCTGGGAACGATGGTTTAACAAGTGAGTTGTACAAATATTTTATTGATTCCCTTGCCCCATTCATGAAAGCTATGTTTGAGGAAGCACTAATAAAAGAAGAGCTCCCCCTTCTCTTCGTCAAGGCTTGATTAAATCAAGTCCAAAACCAAAAAAAAAAAGATAAACTTAATATAGAGAACTGGAGACCCATTACTTTATTAAATAATGACGTTAAGATATTTGCGCTTATTTTTGCAAAAATATTGAAAGCAGAGATAAATAATATTATTGATGAGGAACAATCTGGTTTCATGTCAGGCAGGAACATCTGCAACAACATCTGTTTGGTTTGATATGATCGACTACAATGAATATATTCCCGACAATAGTCTTATATTTTGTCGATTTCTATAAAGCATTTGACACTATAAGCCATACATTTAAGTTTAAACCCATACGACATTTTGAATTCGGAAAGTTTTTTATGAGAGCGATTGCCACTCGTTACAAAGGTAACTCAGTTAAACTGGCTTCTGGTACTTCACAGAGATTTGATATCGTTCAGCCATCCTAAGCAAAAATAAGCGCAAATAGGCTGGCTAATCAGATCAGCCGTGGAATCAGACAAGGTTGTCCTCTAAAGCATGTTTTTATTCCTCCTTGTCACGCACGTCATGGCAGTACGTCTCAAAAAAGGTCATATTCAGGAAATCAGAACTTTGGGAAGAGAATTTAAATTATCACAACTGGCTGATGACACACGATCTTCCCAATGAAAATGAAATAGATAAAGCAGCAGCTTGTATCCAAGAATTTTCCTCAGTCTCACGATTGAAAATGGATCTTAACAAGTCTGTCCCATTTCCTCTCAAAAATCATAATCTCCTAGAAATATGTCATATACCCATTATGTCCAAAATCACATACTTACTTACACATGTAGCACCACCAGCTTTAACCAGTGAACAAATAACAAAAAAAATGTAACATGTGGTTAATGAGGGATCTGAAGACAGAAGAGATCTCCAGATCTGTTTATGTATCCTTCTCACTAAGATATGCCTAGAGATTAAAAATATAAAATAGGTCGAACATTATTCAATTTCATATGGGAAAATAGAAACCACCATCTCAAGAAAGATATTTATGCAATCCTAGGAAATATGGTGGTCTAGAAGTTTTAACTTATGAAATGTTAAACAACTCATTTAAAGTGAAATGGCTAAACAATTTGATAAATAATAATGAATCCATCTGGAACACTTTTCCCAATTATATTTTTAATCTTTTGGGTGGGCCTAAGTTTTTACTTCAGTATGATTACAACATTGAGAAACTCCCAGAAAAACTCAAACTTCCATAAACAAGCTCTTTTAGCCTGGAAACTTATTTACAAACAACTTTTCTCCTACTAGTCGTTATATCTGGAATAATGGGAACATATTGACTAAATCACTTTTTTATAGGAACTGGATGGAACATGGCATCACACTGGTTAAAGAGTTTGATGAAGGGATTCTCCTTTCTTACAAAGAATTTATGCTAATTTAATTTGCCAGCTACATCAGGAGAATATGCACAAGTTTTTACTGCACTACCCAACGGAAAGCTGCAACTCTACCGAGGTGCAACTACGAACACCAATGATCTACCTAAAAACAGGTTATGGATTGGAGATGTTGACATCACCAAAAAGAAATGCCCCAATTATAAGATCTCATCTACAAAAGACAGCTCTTCCCATTGATCTTCTCTATACGGTGAATTTGATTGGAATCTTTGATTGGTTGATTGGAGAAAAATCCTCTATGAACTACAAGATAAAGGAGATTCTCTTCAAAATGTTACACATTTATCCAGTGAAAAAGACGTTTGAACGATTTAAGCTTGTAATCAACTACTATTGTTCTTTCTGTGAACCCAATATTAAAACTCTAAAAAAGTTAAATCTGGTCCTCTGGACATTCAAAAAAACCCAAAACAAAGCAAATCAACAAAAAAAATGTAGAAACGTTTCGTCTCTCGTCCGAGAGACTTCTTCAGTCTGAGGTGCTGTATTCAGCTCAGTCTCTTATTTTTTTATTTTTTTATTTATTTATTTCATTCATTTCAGTTCCATTAAAAAAACACACAAATACAATTTAGATAATTAAAAAAAAGAAACATAAAATGAAAGGAAGCAGAAGAAGAAAAAATTCTTATCAAATCTGCTCCTTCTTTAACAGATCAATTTAACTATCAATTCAAACAAAAAGTCAATCACAATATTGCAACAACGTAGATAACTCAAACAGATTTTACATTTAAAATAATTAGACAAACAGTTGTTTATATTTTTCCAACAAAATAGTTTTTATCTTTTTCTTAAATGTAAAAATTGACTTCTCCATTTTTGCATCATCCTCCAAATTATTCCATAAACCTATTCCATGTATGGTCGTAGAGCGTCCCTTCAAACTGGTTCTGTACTTAGGTTTTACAAAGATCTCTGATCCCTTTAGATTATAACCACTCGTCCTTTTTACAAAATATGTTTGAATGTTTGATGGCAGCAAACAATTATGGGCCTTAAACATAAGTAAAAGAATATTATAATCCACCAAATCATAAAACTTAAGTAATTTCAATTGACTAAACAGAACATTAGAAGGATGACAATAACTCTTTCTTGTTATAATTCTTACTGCTCTTTTTTGCAGAATAAATATAGGCCTTGTTGTGGATTTACATGCTGTACCCCAAACATTGGCACAATAAGTAAAATGTGGGACTACAATTGTATTATAAAGTAAATGTAAAGCTTCATTATTTAACAAGTCCCTTACTCTATATAATACTGCACTGGACTTTGATATTTTAGTTTTTACAAAACTTATATGTTGTTTCCATGATAGTTTATCATCAATGATTACGCCCAGAAACTTTACTTCATTTACTCTACATATTTTAATGCCATCAATTTTGAAACAAAAATCCAAAGTTATCTTTTTTTTACTAAATACCATAAAATTAGTTTTATCAATATTCAATGATAACTTATTTGATTTAAACCAATCCTGTATTTTTACAAATTCCTTGTTTATCAACTCAATTAATTGTTCCATATCTTTACCCAGACAGAAAAAAGTAGTGTCATCAGCAAACAAGACACATTTGAAGATATCAGATACTTCAATTAAGTCATTTACATATAATATAAACAATTTAGGTCCAAGTATTGAACCTTGTGGTACACCACATGGAGTTCTGCACAAATTAGATTTTACTTCATCTATTTGAACAAACTGTCTTCTATCTCTCAAATAACTGCTTATCCACTGCAAAGCAGGACCTCTAATACCATAATGATTCAATTTATCAAGCAGAATGGTGTGATCGATTGTGTCAAATGCTTTTTTTAAGTCCACAAATATACTTATGCAATGTTGTTTTTGATCAACCGCTGTAGTAATTTGTTCTATCAACTCCATGAGAGCCAAAGATGTTGAACAGTTTGACCTAAAACCATATTGATTATTACTTAAAATATTATTTTTCTCAAGAAATTTATCTAATCTAATCATAAACAATTTTTCAAGAATTTTAGAGAACTGTGGTAATAGAGATATAGGCCTATAATTACTAAATGTACATTTGTCACCATTTTTAAAAAGAGGAACTACCTTAGCAACCTTCATTCTATCTGGGAAAATTCCTTTTGAAAATGATAAATTACAGATGTATGTAAATGGCTCAATCACATAACTCATTATTTCCTTTACAACCACCATATCCATATTTTCACAATCCTTTGATCTTTTATCAGCAAATTTTTTGACAACTTTCATTATTTCCTCCTTATCTGTTCCACTCAAGAACATACTGTCAACACAACCATTTCTTAAATAACTTAAATTTTTTTCCACTTTAGGAATCGAAGCTGCTAGACAAGACCCAACATTTGCAAAATAATTATTAAATCCATTGACAATCTCATCATTTTCATAGATTTCCACATCGTTTTCCACAAAATGTTGTGAAAGTCCCGTTCTCTCTTTATGCTTTTTTAAAACAGTATTCATTACTCTCCATGTTGTGCGCATATCACCTTTACATTCATGCAATGATTTACTATAGTATTCCCTCTTGTGTTTCCTTATGATACTAACTAATTTGTTTTTGTATTTTTTGTATTTCTCTTCAGCCTCCTTGGTCCTTGATTTCAAAAAACATGAATACAAATGATTCTTTTTTTTACATGCATTTCTTAATCCTTTGGTCATCCATGGATAATCCACTTTGTTTTTCTTAGTGTAATTCTTTTGCATACAATGTTTATAATAGATGACCTCTAGAATTGTCATAAATTCATCATAAGATTTATTCACATCATTTATGTACACATTATCCCATTTTTGATGTTCCAACTCAGCTTTTAATTTGTCTAATGCTTTTTTTGACGTGTTAATTTTTTTGTTTTTTCTTGTAGTTGTTTTAATTATACCATTTTCTTTCTTGTAAATAGTGAAGACTGGTAGGTGATCACTAAGATCAGTCTTCAAGATACCACTCAGCATATCACCGTCTGTTACATTTGTGAAAATATTATCAATTATAGTAGCACTTTGAGTTGTAATTCTTGTAGGATTTTATATTAATGGACAAAGATTTAGACTATACATTGAATTTATGAATATACTTATGTTGTTTGAATCAGTGATATTTCCTAGGTCAATATTGAAGTCTCCACATAGAAATTTTTTTTTATTTCTACTTTTTTCTAATAACTCCAATAGTTTATCAGTGAATAGCTCAATATTTGAGGATGGCGATCGATATACACAACTTATTATGATGTTCTTTGTATTATTTTTTATTATTTCTATTGTTATCATTTCCAACATATCTTCCACCATTATTGACATTTCGCTTATCAATTTGCATTTGATTTCATTGTCTATAAATATAGCCACTCCACCTCCTCTTTTGTTTTTTCTGTTAATATGATGTAACTTATACCCTTCAATGAAAGCATTATTTATATTTTCATCGTTTAACCATGTCTCAGATAATATTATTTTGAAAGTCTTATTTAATCCTTGTAAATACTCTGAAATGTTTAATAGATTTGCATTTAAACTTCTGCAATTTAAATGAATAATAGAAAGATCTTCTTTAGTTGTGTTTATAACATTGAACTGATCATCATTATAATATTTACTTTCTTTTCTAATTGGAAATTTTTTTTTGTCAATCACCTCTTCAACATTGAATTCTGATTCATCGTACGTCATTATTATTCAGTGTTTTTGTTCATCAGTCTAATTCTTATGCATTTTATATGTTCAAAGTTTTACATGTCTGTAATTATTTGTCATCTAGATTTATCTAAATTTATCTAAATCCTTCATGTCTTACTATTTTTGGTTGTGATCCATCTTGCGCTTTTATCCATATTTTTCCATTTCTTGTCCATGTCGAAAATAATTTGTTTTGTTTTTTTAATAACCGTGCTTCTCGTGCAAGATTTCCATTTCTTTTTGTTAAATGTTCATTTATATACACACGTTTGTTCCCTTTAGTTTTTTTGCCTGCATTATTACCTTATTTCTTAATTTCCTGCTGATGAATTTCAAAACAATGACCGGTTTAGATTTATCAATTTTGCCAGGAAGGGTATGACACAAAGAGATATCTTCATGGTGAATGTCAATCTTTTTAGCCTGCAGGAAAGAGACCACCTTTTCTTCCAGAGTTAGTTGTTCCTGAAGAGACGAATCTTCCGTAGTTTCTTCACCTGAGGTAACTTTTGCAAATGAACGTTTAAAGTCCAACCCTGTTATAATCAGATTGTCTTGTTTAGATATCTGTTCCAAGTCATCCAATCTTTCTTCGAGTTCCATTATTTTTTTATCTTTGAGGTTTATTTGTAGTTTTAATTGTTTCACTTCCTCAAACAACCCAATCAGAAGTTTCTGCTGGGATGTTACCTTTGAGAGTTCAGCGCTCATAAAACTCAAAGATTTTTTTATTTCTTCCATATCATCAGAACTTGGTTCCAATTCATGTTTTTTTTGTTTGGATTTGGCCATTATAAACTCTCAGTCTCCTCCTGCCCGATGGCAGCGGTTCAGCAAGACGTTGATCTAAATCCTCTTTCTTCCACAAACCAGCCGACGCCGCGAGTCCGAATCCCGGGAAATTTAAAACCTGTTACTCCAGCGCTCCAAGAACACGTCAGCAGTTTGGTTCCACACTGGAACGCCGTTCCAATTGCGATATCGCCCCGCCGCGCCTCGTCCCAGCCGCCGCAGCCCCACGGCTGAATAGCCGAAAGCCTACACCAGTGACGAGGTCCACCCGCCTCTCGAACGCCGACCTCCACCTGACCGCTACCCAGCGGCCAACGCCCACAGGATCCCACGCGACTCACGCGGCTCCAACAGTCAGCAAAGCCACGACATGCGAACCTGATCCACCACGTACCATTAAGTGAGTCAACAATATTAGTTTAACTCGTTTGAATTGTTTGCAGTTAAATTAAATTTTAATTTTAGAGATTAATAGCTCCCGTGAAGCGCAACGGCCATCCGTACGTGCGGACACGGCAGCCATCTTAAATAGCACCTTCTCAGAGTGGATCAACCAGTTTTGCTGCTGACAACCAAAACCAGCTGATCACATGCTCAAGAAGGACCATCAGCCTAACAATGGATCATTAGCACACTGATGGCTGTTTACTGTTCACAGAGGGCTGAGTGATACTAGCAATCACAGCATTGTAAGAGGGGGACATCCCTGAGATGTTTATTTTCTAAACATAACGTCCCAGTGGCTTTTAAACCCCAAAATACATTACGGCAAAGACTGGTTCATCCCAAAGATCCAGTCCCCCGGCACAAACAGAGCAATGTTGTGTATGCTGTTCAGTGTCAGGAGGGCTGTGATCAGTCTTACATCGGGGAAACTAAACAGCCACTGGCCAAAAGGATGGCCCAGCACAGAAGATCAACATCATCAGGCCAGGACTCTGTGGTCTACACTCATCTCCAGGCCAGCGGTCACTCTTTCAGGGATGAAGATGTTCACATCCTGGACAGAGAGGAACGATGGTTTGAGAGAGGAGTAAAGGAGGCCATCTTTGTGAAAAGAAATCGTCCATCATTAAACAGGGGTGGAGGCCTCCGGGTTCAACTGTCCCCCTCTTACAATGCTGTGATTGCTAGTATCACTCAGCCCTCTGTGAACAGTAAACAGCCATCAGTGTGCTAATGATCCATTGTTAGGCTGATGGTCCTTCTTGAGCATGTGATCAGCTGGTTTTGGTTGTCAGCAGCAAAACTGGTTGATCCACTCGGAGAAGGTGCTATTTAAGAGACTGAGCTGAATACAGCA
>NC_056503.1:21575689-21599327 GCF_014905685.2 Nematolebias whitei
ATATATATATATAACAAATATATAATATATATATATAACAAATATATAATATATATATATATATATGAAAAAATAGATATATAATAAAAACAAACTACTACTTCCTACTATTCCTACTTCGTGGTTTTTCACTTATTGCGGGGCTTCAGGGTACAGATCCCCTGTGATAAACAAGGGATGACGATATACTCATATCTTCATTCTTAATTTACAGACAGTCTGTAAATTCTCTAAGCATCTACGCAAAATATTATTCTGAATAAGAATAATGAGGGCCGCGCTTTTTATAGTTGCAGCTTCGTGCACTCCGTCCATCTTTCGGACGACTGTACGTACATATTCTCGTTGTATCTTGGTGCAATGACGATACAGTTTATTCTGATTCTGATTAATCCTGGTACAAGTATTGAGAGAAACAACATGGAAGCTTTTGTAAAGGATGCTGTTTTGTTGCAGGGTGATCCATTCTTGAAGGTCTAATTAAAACATTTGAGTCAGAGCTGCTGCCTCTCAGAGGGAAGGACAGTTCAAACACAAAGACCTCCAATACACAAGTATTACTAGGTTATATAAATTTGTTCCCATAATGTTACACACTCTGAATTAATCAGCAGGACTGAACATTCAGCTGCACAGGTCGGATCAGTCAGACTTTTTAAATTTAATTAGGTCAAGAGCATCCATTAACAGAGTTAGACTAATCATGGACGCAGCTCGAAATGAAAAGGACGGGTCCAGAAATTGTTTTGATTGTTGATGAGGAAATGTTATAAATTACAACTTTCACACGGTGTGTTTGTGTTTCTAGAGGAACGAGAACTCAGATTTGGAAAGTCAGAAGAGATGAGAACAAATGATGGTGGGAGAGAGAAATCTGAAGGAACTGGATCACAGAACTGAGCAGAAACACAACGAGAGAAAAATCAAAGAGAAAAAGGTGACGGGTGGAGAGGAACAGGAAGAGGGTGAAATGAGAGTAGAGCTGGGGGTCAGGAGAGGTGACCTGGTTACCTGATCATGTGATAGCTGACAGAAGAGGCCAGAATGCAGCAGAGGACAGGAGCATGCACGTCAGGCAGAGGACGGAGACAAAAAGGGACAAAAGAAGGTGGGAGAAAAGAGAAGTCAGTTCAGAAGAAAAGCAAAGCCGAGCTAAACACACGTGTACCAGACAGTTACACGGACAATAAATAAATAAAAAGAAGCCGTCCATCCCAGAGACGTCAAGAGGACAGGAGGACGGGCCGTCCGTCTCTGGAGTCATCGCCAAAACAAACAAAACCAGTCTTCAAGAGAGAAACACAAAGAGAATCTCCTGGTTTGTGACAAAGAGAGAAAACTGCAGAAATACATTTAAACCAAATGTTCAAACATTTTCACTCTTTTTAAACTAAAAAACCAAACAAACAATAAGTTTCACTGATAAGGTCCAGCCTGAGGCGTTCACTGACAACACATCTGACATGCTGGATTATATTTAGTAGAAGTGTGCACGTTCCTGGAGAGTAGAAGTGTTTCACACTTACTTCTGTAATATGAATATTCCTATGACTGCAGCGAAGGAGACGACGTCTGCAGACACCCACATCAGACAGTATTCATTGGGCCTCTGAAATAACATGATCACCACCAGATGAGACGAACACCAACATCATCAGATCCGTCCAAAAATCTGAATATTGAACGTTTGTAGTTTTGGAGGGGAGTGTTTGTTTTTCTGGACTGGAATTAAACAGGGATGTAATAAACTTTAATGTTTGTGGTGCGAGATATGCAAGTAGGTTACCCTGTGGAGAAGAACACAGGGAGGTTTAATTTTGATTTTTGTTGCTTGTAAGAGAGGAGGAAGCAATTTTATCAACCACCAGGTGCAATGGAGGAGCCAGGGGGTGGCCATTGGTGGCCTTGGCCCCTATAAATTAATGTTTGGTCACCCAATCATTTGAGGAAACTATACTTTTAAGCAATATAAAAACCAGAAAGCCCAGTTTCCTCTTGATTGTGGTGGCTGGTTTATAAATGTATATGGTGGTGGCCATCTTGGATTTTGACCTGGCAACCTCATTTTTAAAAGGAACTTTTCTTACGTCTAGATGCAACCACACACTACAATGGAAGTCTGTACCTCACTTATTTTTCAAGTAATTCAAATCCCTCAGTGACAGGGACATTGGTGTACCTCTTGTTACAAGTTGATATCTGGGCTTTACTTTGAAATGCTCAGATATATTTTTATTTATTTAGGTAGTTTTTATCTCTACACGTGTCCTGTGCTGTCAAAATGAGTCAGGATGAGCTCAGGCTGCAGTGAAAAGCAAGTGGAAATATTGATTTTAGCTGTAATTTTCATTCATTCAACCTTTGAGATTGAGATTTGTATTTAAATAAATTGAGATTTGTATTTAAATAAAGACACCATCTAATGATCCCATTAACTTAAATAGCACCTACTTGTTTTTGTATACTTTAAATCTTTGTTTTCTAACAGGCACATCTGCAGAAATAACCCATTGTCTTATAACACTCACATTTTCCTTTAAACAAATATATATATTTTTTTCTGTCTGCTATCATAGAGCCAGGCAATCCCTTCATATAATGTTGGATGTCATTGTGAAGCTTGAGTATGGTTTTTTTTAATACAAGGCCTGAATTCCCCTAAAAATCATGATAGATGAATAAAAATCGAGTTTTCTAAGCAGCACTCATGTAAAGAAAAGTAGTGCGTTAATAAATTGCCACATTTCAACAAACTGTTTCATTTTGAAGATTTTTGAGATGAAGAATTAGAAAATATGAATTCAACATTGAATAAGTCCTCATGCCGACTCAGTCTCCCAGCATGTGCCACATATGGAACGACGCGTGTTAATCTAATGTTTACCGGACATCGCGGAGTGTGTTCACTTCACTGAGGGCGACGCCCAGCCCAGAGTTATTCTCTGTTCTTCTCAGTTTCCTCTGAATTTATAAATATACGACACCGGCCCAGTCTCCCCATCTGTCCCATCATAGGAGACCTTTGACTGACAACTTGCACAACTTTGACTTCCAGTTGTACGACAGAGTTGAGATTGCCGCGACATGTGCAGCACTGTGCGTTACCTTGATCTGCACCGTGAGTTCAAATCTGTCACTTTGGAGTATTTTGACCTCATGGGGAAAAAAAAAAAATCAGCCACATGTTACTTTTGTCCGTTTTTATTTATTAATTCTTTTTGTTTAATTTAATAAACTTTTTTTATTTTTTAAACAAAGCCTAAAATTCCATCCAATTTTAATTTTTTGTTAGAGTTTGTTCAAACACTCATGTTCCTGAGGGGAACAATCATCCACATTAAAATACACTAAATATAACTTTTTATCCCATATTTATCACATCATAAAATAATGTACTCCTCTCAGTAATGTTTATCTTTTTACATTTGTTACCGTAATTTCCAGACTATAAGACGCTACTTTTTTGACAGGTTTTGAACACTGCGGCTTAAACAATGCTGTGGCTAATTTATAGATTTTTTTTATTTTATTTTTTGGGACGGGCTTAAGAGCTTCATGCCGCCAAAACATTTAGCTTCGTCACACCGAGGCGCTCACATAGCTGCCCATGTCTCTCTTGGGGGCTGGGTCCTCGTGGCTCGTTGAGACTGCCTGTATAAATATAGTTTTTAAAACAAATATGACCAATGAAATTACCAAACAGAGCTACTGTATTTTATTTTTTAACCAGCCATGTTACAGATACCGTTCTGAAAATTAAACATTTACGGTACATATTTAATTTTACAAAAAAAAATCTCTCATGTTACAAAGTAGACACCCGCAGCTTATAGACAAGTGCGGCCTATATATGTACACTTTTTTTTTTTTATTGAGTGGGCGCGGCTTATATTCAGGTGCACGCAATAGTCCAGAAATTAGGGTACTAATCTTTCGATTTTTATACCATCACTCTGTGTGGTGCTCTGCTTTTATATTTGAAAGTCTCAGCAAAACTCCATCAAGACAGAGTTCTACTCCCCCCCACAAATACATAATTACTGGCAGTAATAAAAAGGTGTTTCACATGCATGCAGGCTGCAGAACTGAATGTTCCATGGCAGACTTCGGTTAGTTTACCCCAAAGCAGGATGTCATTAGGTGCACCATGCTCCTGCAGGTCACTTGTGTATATGGGTCAGTAAAAGCAAGAACTATTTTAGAAACTTGCTTTTCTACCATGGGTAGAATTAAAAACTAAATAAATAAAAAGAAAGAACAAATGATTAGAAAAAAACTCTGACCACCGACAGACACGAGTAAGTTTGACAGAACAGAAGGCCTCATTTTCAGCTACTGGATCTGAAGGGTCTTCACAACACCCAGGACTGGAATAAATAAAATAAAAAAATGTAATAAATAAATAAAAAGTAATACATTTTAAAAACATAATTTTGGGTATACTAATGGGGGAATTTTTGTTTTGTTTGTTCCTCCCAAAACTGCTATGTCACTTTTAAAAAAAAGTAGTAAAAAACTAAAATGGAGTTGTTGTTTTTTTAACTAAAAGACGTTTGGGCTAAAATAAAATAATTTAAAAACATATTTTTTTCCATTTCAGACTGAAATAGCTCTAAAAGACTGACTAGTTTATTGTGGAGAAAAATATTAAATTGTATTTTTAAGTGGTTAAATGAGGAGGTGGATTTTTCCCCTGAGGAACACTGTCACTTCAGGGGTTAAAAAAAGCTGCTGATCCAGTAGCTCAGTGGTCAGTGCTTCAGTCCTGACCTGAAGCTGCAGGTTCAAGCCCAGGTTGTGTCAGGAACAACCTCAGGAGTAAATGAACTAACAACTCCTTCATGCCTGCTGGCCTCCTGTGGTGACCCTGCAGAAAGGAGCAGCTGAAAGGAACTAAAAGATTTACCGTTAGATCTTTTAGCAACCAGGAACATCAGCGTACTGCGTGTTTTTCAAGTCGTCATGCTCACAACATGCACAAAGAAACAAACAGAGCTAGGGAGAGTGTTTCCATTGTCCCCTCCTCGCTCGGCAGTGGGGGATAAATTAGGGTCAAATACAAAAAAAGATGTTTTGGATTTCAGAAATATGCTTGTAGGTTTTGAAGGTCTAGGTTAGGCTCACAAAGTTTAGCAGTTCTTGTGAAGTTCTTACCATGAGCCAGACTGGATAAAGCAACTTTCTGAGGATGTGTGGGGCCTCTGAGGAGACCGAAGACACCCCGCTGCACCACAGGACCGAGAACAGCCACGGCTCGTTGACCGTGTACACGGTAAGGCTGATGTTGTTTCTGGAGAATCTCCTGAAAACAGTGATTGATTATTCATTCAGCCATCGATGATGGATCTGATGAGGTGTCAGGGTTGTGACCCTACAGGATTTCACTTGGGCTGACTTGGTTGTATCTGAGCATCAGCCTACTGATGCCGGATTTCTGCAGATCCCGTGGATCCTGTTTGACCAGCGAGGTCTGGGTGAGACCAGGTGAGGTCTGCCTGACCTGAGCTCTCTGCTCGTCAGGAGTCCACATTACCTGGAAGGAGCAGAGGACATACAGGCTCGAAGTCTGCACACAGGCTGAACACACTGAACCATCTTAAAGGTAACGTTGCAGTAAAAGTTTGGGGTTTGGAGGACAGAACCAGACCATTTCCTACCAGGTGGTGAGGAACTCCAGATTGCTGCACAGCCTGCAGTGTGTCGTTGATCCAGCTGTGGTGGCAGGGGTGCAGCGGAGGAGGTCTCTTCACCCTGAAGACCACTGAGATGTTGTGGTAGGAGGCCAGCTTCAGGAGCTGCTGCAGGCTGCACACACGCTGCCTGGCAGTCAGGTTCTTCTCCTGCTGGGACAGAGAGCTCACCGTCCAGAATGGGTCCTCCTGAAACAAGCGCACACACCGGAACGTTATTTAAATCAGTGCGAAACAACAACGATGCTCTTAGTTCAGTTAAATGAATAAATCCAGGGGTTCTGCAGAACATTTGAACACCTGCATAAAATAAAAATGTACGAAGGTTTTAATGGATTTACTCAACATTTGTTCTTCCCTTAAAACTCCAAACATCTAGCAGAACATCGACTACTTTAAACATAAGTTTTGAAAGACGTTTAATTAGATTTTTTCCTAAATCTAAAGTGACTTTATTTTACAGAGCAGAACATGTTGTAGGAGATTAAAATTAAAGAGAAGAAGACAGGCTGCTTTTAGAGCGTGCATGTTCTGTGAGCACAGCCGGTGAAAACTTGTCATCATCATCGAATCTTGTCACACCGGAGGGACAGCCATGTCTTTGTTCTGTGGTTGACCTGACTGAGATCTGCAGATGTCGCATGCAATGGACTGAACGCGAAGGTCCAGGTTCTGGGTTTGGTGACCACATTCATAGGCTGGATTTCTGGCAACCCCCATCAAGTTGGTTTGGTCTTTCTGATGCCAGTTCTTGCTCAAGTCAGAGCTCATTCTTCTCTCTGTAGTCTACTTCCTTTAGTCGGTTTTCCCAGGTTTTGTGCTGGTTCGGTGCTCTATGGTTGTTCCAAACCTTTCCAGTGGTTCATTCTGTATTTTCTGGGAGTTCTGTTTATTGGTAGACTTGTGGATGTTAAAGAACTTTCTTCTGGGTTTTAAACGTACCGGGGATGGTGTAAGTTGGTGCCACATTTATCAGTTTTCTTTCGTCTGTTTTATTGATGGTCTCTCTTCATATTGCAGGTGGAGCCTGTATTAAAGCGGTCATTTCTAACAAACCCAAAACCTGGCCTGGACCGACCCTAATCTGGGTCGGGCCGGGCCAGTCTCGGGCTTGATGCGGTTTTATGAATCATACATCCCAAAGAAAACTAAATAATGCACAATATAAAATTGTGTTCATCTACTTGTTGAGGAGGACGCAGGTCGGTCTGACCGGCCCGTTTAAAGAGGTTTTAAAAAAGTCATGTTAAGCTCAGATGGACACCCGTCGCCGGCCGCACGCACCCACTGACTCGCTGGTTGAAATGGACTTGCGACCTGTCCAGGTTGTCCCCCACCTTTCATACAGTAACAGCTGGACATGTGCACCAGTGACCCCCGCTACCCAAAAAGGAAGAAGCGAGTAAAGATAATGGATGGATGGATCAATCAGCTGATCACCGGCTGCGTGCGTCTCCACACCTGCTCTCATCTGCGGTGAAGAAAGTAGCAGCATCTACAAAAGCCGAAGCGAGCAGCACGTTCAATTAAATTAGCCTTGTTCTATATTTGTCCAAATAATTTTGCTCTAAAAATATTTTTGTATATCTGTACAATAGCCTTTCTTTAGAGTTGATTTTTTTAGGCTATTTGTTTTGCATGTTAATATTTGGTGACTGGTTAATAAACATACATCTTATATCTTCCTTTCATTATGCATCTGAAATGCAGGAACTCAAATGAGAGCCTTCTGTTTGCTAACCCTAACCTTACAGTGACTCGTTAAGGTCAAACGGTCAGGTTAGTGAGGACCCTGTGGGCTCTGACACACATTCCCCCACACTCAGTCAAACCTGTGGAATAAACTTTTAATTGAGCTGGTTTTGGAGACGGACCTTAAGGAACCACTGTCCTGCGTTGAGCTGCTGCAAGTCGGTCCAGTTGAAGAACGAGGCTTCGTCCGTCCGTCTGTCTGGAAACACTTTGGCCACATCTGTGGTCCTCCGCAGGTCCAGGTCGTGCATCAGGAACGGTACGCCATCAACACTAATGATCAGAAGAGTTAGGAGACCAGAACATTTAAATCAACTTTACGAGAAGCAGAGTTTATCCTCTTTATTAACTATTTGTTTTTGAATAAAAAATATGGTAATTTATCTTTAGCTGAAGAAAACTACATTAAAACATTAAATACAAGCAGAAAATGACCAATTGCTGCTTGATTTTAATAACGAACCTCCTGTAAGTTCAGTTTAAAATGTAAAACTGAAGAAACTGGACTTCCTGTAAATGAATATTTGATATCCACATAACCAGTGCTAAAAACAGCTCCTTATTTGAATACCTGCTTTAGTGTGAGCATGAACACACACCAGAAAACTACAAACAAACAAGAAGAGGGTTAGCAGCTGGAGAAAAAAACAGCCAAACGACCGAACATCACTGGCATTTGGGGGGGGGGGGGTGTTGACACACAAAGGTTATAAAGAGCAAGGAAGGACTTGTCAGAACATAAATAAACTGTCCTGCAGGCCACATGTCAAACAAGAGCTGTAATAAACTCTAAAACTGTCTTTATAAGACACCTGGAGGTGTTCAGAAGAACAAACAATTGTGACCCTTTTGGCTTTCCATAGATCACTGCTGCAGATCACCAGGAACCTTTCCAACCTTTGCACCACGGATCATAATCTGCACGTGCACGAGTGACCATTTACAGCCAGGATTCATCTTCATCCTGGTCTCTACGGTTTCCACAGGCTTCTCTGAGCTCAGCACCTCCTGTTTACCTGCTGAGACCATAAACTGTCTCCTGACAGCTGGTTCTCTCAGTTAGTGCTCGACGCTTCATTAAAAAGCAGGTTTGGATGTTATCTTTGTTGAAAAACACCTTTATTCATTACAGTGTATCAGCATAAAGGAATGAAGCAGAAAAAACATGCTGGTCTTCAAATAAAAACATCAACACTAAATTATTTGACTGTGGGTTTTAAATCAGCTCATCGTACGCCGGCCTCTAAATAACAATTTTAAAATCTGAATGTTTATGAATCATTCTCGTCATTCACATCCGGTTTTCTTCCGTAAATTTTTCGTGACGTAACTTGTCCCTATTGAACTTGTAAAAAAAAAAAAAAAAAACGTTCAATACAAAACTTGTCCCTCAGTTTTTGTTCCGTTTCACCAATTTATGAATCAAAACATTCAGCTCATTCAGGACGTTCCTGCTGTGACTTTAGGCATTTGTGCAGTTCCTACTTTTTCAAACATTTAGCTTTTTCAGCCATGTTTTTCTCATTGAAAACAAATGCAGCTTCAGATACTTACTGCCATTTAAAACCTTTACTGCTCATTTCAGCCTTTGTTCTGGTTCAGCTTCTTTCAGCTACTTTATGCTAATTTCAGCTTTTTCTACTTTTTTTAGCTACTTTCATCTGATTTAAGCTGTTTGTGCTCTGTTAAGCTTCTTTCTTTTAATTTCAGCTTTTTTGTTTTCCTTTTAGCTTCTGCTAATTTCAGCTTTTGGGAGATATTATCGGCTTTTAAAATATAAAATAAATTAATTTAGCCTTTTTTGCTTTATTCTAATATATTTATTTTTTCTTCTTTCAACTTCTATCTGCCTATTTAAGCTTATTCTTATTTCTGCTCTATTCAGCTTTTTCTACAAATTTCAGCAAATGTCAACTGTTCAAGTTCAGCTCACATCAACAGTTTAGAGATTAATCCTTTTCAGCTGGTTTCAGCTTCTTCAGCAGCTTTTAGCTGAAATCATTCAGCAGTAAGCACTCACGCTGTGTTTCACATGAAATGATTCTCGTTATCGATGAGCTAAAACAGGAAGAGGCAAAATCTATAGAGATTAAAGAAATGTTATCTTTGTTTGGCTTCGATGCGTCGCCGTATTGATCGTTGGATTGTGTACCTGAGAGTAACGTCAGCCTGAAGTCCGGTGACGTTCATCTGCAACGCTCGCTGAAAAGACCACAGCGTGTTCTCTGGAGCGAGCTGCACACACACAGACACACACACACACAGTTTAAAGTTAAACAATGACTCATTTTAAAAAGGGCGGCTTGTTTTCAGAGTTAGAACACGTTAATATTTTATTAAGCACGTGAAACAGGCCACAGGAATGTGTGGATGAGGAAGGTCAGTGCTGTGGATTGCTCTTTAACTTGGTTCAAGGCTCGGATCAATAAAAAGCATCACTTACTAGAATAACATCTTCCTCTGAGACCCTGAGAGTCGAGCTGCTGATGGGGAAACATGGCAAAGGAATGCTGCAATGATCAATACAGAGTGATTCTGGGAAACTGAGTACCGCCAGGGTTTGTTTTATCCCTCACAGCCATTCAGAGACACTCCTAATTTTAGTTTCCACTGAAAGATCGATGCTGCTGCAGAAATACCACAGAAAACTGGGTGTGGTCCTAACTGAACTGCTTTCGTTTTCCTTCCAGTGGGTTGAATAACTCATCAGGATGTGTGGAAAAAACATAAATCATTGTCCAGCAATCAAACTGATCCACAGTTTATTAAATAAAGTAGCAAGCGTACAGCCTACAGCACATTATACACCGTTAGCAATGTACGGAACAAGCAAAGACCTTGTTTTAACTTTGACCTCGAGTTGTGACCTTGATGGACATGCACTGAACCATAATACTTCAACAGGCGCATCTAAAATGTGTTTCAGTAAACATAAAATTATATTTATAAAGAAAAATTTTAAAATATCTCTACGATAATAAAATGGTTCTTAAGTCACTAAATTAAAAGTTTTAATTCCTGATGGTTAAAAACATACATTTAAATATATCTCATGTTTTAGACCAAGGCTATTCAACTGGCAGCCCATGGGCCACTTCCAGCTCATGAGTGACTTCAGTCCGGTTCAGCAACGAGTCCATGAAAATAAAATATATACCATACTTTCCGCCCTACAAGTCGCATCAGTCCAAATATGTCTAATAAAGTGGAAAAAAACATAAATATGTCGCTTCGCCGTATACATCGCATCTATTATGCGCCACTGCAGACAACCCAGAAATGTGGGCCGGTGTTGTGCCAAAAATCGATTGGCTGCCAAATGGCAGCTGTGGGAGCGTGCATGGGAGGACTTTAACAAGAATTTAACTAGATTAACACTTAAAACAATTATTTGTTTGCTCAAAATTATAGTAAAGGTGTGTCTCAATCTACCTTTTACTTAATAAATGCACTTTGACGGTCAAATCAGCTGCATTTCAAAAGCCGATATGCGGAAGTAGGAACGCACAGAGTTGCTGTGCATTTCTTCGAAATTTAACCAGCTTAAAAACAATTATTTGTTTGCTCAACATTATAGTAATGTTTAACTTTTACTTAATAAATGCACTTCAATGGTCAAATTAGCTGAATTTCTCTGGGGCGACGCAGCGAAATGAAGCTGATTGACTTGCTCCAAGCGAGCTGGATGAAAGTGGCTGACTATGGCAAGCCGATTGTGTCATTAATAGCCACTTTTAACTATTGCATGACATGATGGCATGCCATACTACTCGAATGCCATCTAGTGGCTGAAAATGGTAGTGTTCAATATTTTCAGTCAGAATGAATGAAAACGGTCATATCTCAGCCAAAAATTGGTTTATAAATATGGGGAAAAAATCCATAAATACATTGCTTCGGCGTATAAGTCGCAGGGTGTGTAAATTATGCAAAAAACTGAAACTTATAAAACAAAAAATACAGGTTCTGGGTTTGGGTTTTGTTTATTGCATTTATGATGCAATGCAGCAAAATAAACATATTTAAAAAGGTAACAGATCATTGTAATACTTGGTTTATTTACATAATGACTAACTGCTGGATGTCCGGCCCCTGAGCTGCTGGTTTTCAGAAACTGAGTCCCCCTGAGCAGTTTCGTTGAATAACCCTGTTTTAGACCATTCCTCTCATTCCTGGGGCAGCAGGAGCTCTCTGGACTTCCTGTGCCAACTTTTTCAACCGTCTCTTAAAACCACAGAGATGCTTCGCTCGGAGAACTCAAAGTGTGTGACGGTGTAAAACAGCTGAACATTTAAGGAGATAAACATGCGTGGACTCACCATGGGGGCTCCCTGGTGGCCGAAGACCTCTGGTCGTGGTTTCAGGGTGCTGGGGTCCATGATGCAGGGGGAGGTGAGGTAGAGCGGCACCACGTAAAGTCCTAATAACACGCTGAGATAGAGCAGAACAACCACCACCTGGAACACTGGCAGAACACAAAACAACACTTTTTACCAGTCGGTGCAAGACATTTGTTCAGATTAGCTGGTATTCATTTAAAAAGGAAAAGAAGATGCAAGGATGTAACAATATTTTCACCATTTCTGCTACTCAAAAATATTAGTTTCTTATTTTTTAAATATTTTTCTGAAATCAAAGCAGTGAGAGTCTTCTGTGAGTAAATGTGTGCCTCATCTGTGACTGGAATTATCACCTAGTAATAAACAAGCGGTGCGCCGATGTCTCTGAGAGATTTGAATAATTAGTGTTTGTAGTTGTGGAGATGTGTTTTTCTTGACAGGAATTGAACAGAGCATGAAAGTAAACCTTAATGTTTTTGGTGCAAGGAATTCAAGTGGGTATGAGTTACACTGTGGAAAAGAACAGAGGGAGTTTTTTTTCTTCTTTGAGGCGGTGCAGAGTGATGGATCCTGTATGATCAAGGTCAGTGGTTTACAGTGGTGCTCTAAAGTTTGTGAACCCTTTACAATTTATAGTTCTGCACAATTATGACCCCAAACTTCAGCTTTTCACACATTCTAAAAATAGATAAAGAGAAACAAGTTAAACAATGAGAGAACAATATTATACTTGGTCATTTATTTATTGAGGAAAATGACCAATATTACATATTTATGAGTAGTAAAAGGATGTGAACCTTTGCTTTCATCATCTGGTGTGACCCCTCTTGTGCAGCAACAACTGTAACTAAACATTTCCAGTAACTGTTCATCAGTCCTGCTCACCAGCTTGGAGGAATTTTAGCCCAGTCCTCTGCACAGAACAGCTTCAACTCTGGATGTTGGTGGTTTCCTCACATTAACTGCTGCTTCAGGTCCTTCCACAACATCTGGATTGGATTAAGGTCAGGACTTTGAATTGGCCACTCCAAAACATGAACTTTATTCTTCTTGAACCATTCTTTGGTAGAACGACTTGTGTGCTTATGGTCATTGTCTTGCTGCATGACCCACCTTCTCGAGATTCAGTTCATAGACAGATGTTCTGACATTTTCCTCTATAAATCTCTGATATAATTCAGAATTCATTACTCCATCAATGATCAAGCCGTCCTGGTCCAGAGGCAGCAAAATGGGCCCAAACCACAACACTACCACCACTGTGTTTCACAGATAGGATAAGGTTCTTATGCAGAATACAGAGTTTATTTCTCCAAACACAACACTTTTCATTTAAACAAAAAAGTTCTATTTTGTCTCATCCGTCCACAAACATTCTTCCAACAGTTTTCTGGCTTGTCCACGTGATCTTTATCAAACTGCAGACCAGAAGCAATGTTCTCTTTGGAGACCAATGGCTTCCTCCTTCAACCCTGCCATGACACCATTGTTGTTCAGAGTTCTGATGGTGGACTCATGAACATTAACATTAGTCAATGTGAGAGAGGCCTTCAGTTGTTAGAAGTTACCTTGGAGGTCCTTTGTGACCTCGGCCACCATTACACACCTTGGTCTTTGTTGGTTGACCACTCCTGAGGAGGGTAACAATGGTCTTGAATCTCCTTCATTTGTACACAATCTGACTGTGGATTGGAGGAGTCCAAACACTTTAGAGATGTTTTGTAACATTTTCCAGCCTGATGAGTGTCAACAACTCTTTTTCTGAGCTCCTCAGAAATCTGCTTTGTTCCTGCCAGGATCCACTTCCACAAATATGTTGTAAAGAGCAGACTTTGATAGATCCTGTTCTTTAAATCAAACAGGGTGTCCACTCACACCTGATCACCACCACATTGATTGAAAACACCTGACTCTAATTTCACCTTCAAACTAACTGCTAATTCTAGAGGTTCACATAGTTTAAAAACTCACAAATATGTAATATTGGATCATTTTCCTCAATAAATAAATGATCAAGTATAATAATATTGTCCCATTTAGTTAACTGGGTTCTCTTTATTTTCTATAGGGTTTAGGTCTGGAGACTGGCTAGGCCACTCCAGAACCTTGATATGCTTCTTACAGAGCCACTCCTTGGTTATTGTGGCTGTGTGCTTCAGGTCATTGTCATTTTGGAAGACCCAGCCACGACCCATCTTCAATGCTCTAACTGAGGGAAGGAGGTTGTTCTCCAAAATCTCACAATACATGGCCCCGGTCATCCTCTTCTTAATACAGTGCAGTCGTCCTGTCCCATGTGCAGAAAAACACCCCCAAAGCATGATGCTTCCACCCCCATGCTTCACAGTAGGGATGGTGTTTTTGGGATGGTACTCATCTTTCTTGGTCCTCCAAACACAGCGAGTGGAATTAAGACCAAAAAGTTCTATTTTGTATTTATATTTTGTTTCTATTTCTATTATCTGACCACACAACTTTCTCCCATGATTCCTCTGGATCATCCAAATGGTCATGGGCAAACTTAAGACGGGCCTGGACGTGTGCTGATTTAAGCAGGGGAACCTTCCGTGCCAAGCATGATTTTAAACTATGACGTCTTAGTGTATTACTCATAGTAACCTTGGAAACAGTGGTGCCAGCTCTCTTCAGGTCATTGACCAGCTCCTCCCGTGTAGTTCTGGGCTGATTCCTCACCTTTCTTAGGATCATTGATACGCCACGAGGTGAGATCTTGCATGGAGCCCCAGTCCGAGGGAGATGGACAGTCATGTTTAGCTTCTTTCATTTTCTAATAATTGCTCCAATAGTTGATCTTTTTTCACCAAGCTGCTTGGCAATTGCCTCCTAGTCCTTTCCAGCCTTGTGGAGGTCTACAATTTTGTCTCTGGTGTCTTTGGACAGCTCTTTGGTCTGAGCCATGTTAGTAGTTGGAGTCTTACTGATTGTGTTGGGTGGACAGGTGTCTTTATGCAGCTAACAACCTCAAACAGGTGCTTCTAATTTAGAATAATAAGTGGAGTGGAGGTGAACTTTTTAGAGGCGGACTAACAGGTCTTTGAGGGCCAGAATTATTGCTGATTGGCAGCTGTTCAAATACTTATATGCAGCAGTAACACACAAATAAATAATAAAAAAAAAAAATCATACATTGCGATTTCTGGATTTTTTAATTTTTTTTTTAGATTATGTCTCTCACAGTGGACATGCACCCAAGATGAAAATTTCAGACCCTTCCATGATTTCTAAGTGGGAGAACTTGCAAAGTCGCTGGATGTTCAAATACTTATTTTCCTCACTGTATATATAGTGGCAGCCATCTTGGATTTTGACGTAGCAACTCTATTTTCGCTAAGTGACGTCTTTTACACATACATGTAGCCACAAACCAAAATGGAAGTTGGCACCTCACTTATTTTTCCAAGTTATTATACTCAAAATGTACAGACAGACAGAGGGGACTTCCAACTCCTCTGGGCTCCATGTGGGGGACAAAAATTAATTCCCATCATTAACAGTCACAGCCAACAGTTAGGACACTTTTGAGTTATAATTACAAGCTTTAACTTTGGCTCTCCTGAGCCGATCTCAACTTTTGAACCTAATCCAGACATCTCTCGCTGAATGATATTAGAGCACGATGTGTTGTTGATCTTGAGTCAATGGTTTTAGGTCAGCTGTGCTGTAATGTGGTTGCAGTAAAACATGATGTAACGACATGTCAGCGGTGTGGAAGAGTTTTAAAACAGGAATACAGAACAGCAGTGCCTGCTTACACCAATGTTTAATTTGTGTATTTCCCAAGGCAGTAGTGACGGAGCTACAGTCTATAAGAGTAATTTATTCTAACTTTAATAATAATAATAATAATGTCATCACAATGTCAGCACTGTATGTTTCCATACAATGGCGAAATTAGTCTCTGCATTTAACCCATCCACCACCAGGTGGTGCAGTGGGCAGCTATTGAAAGCGCCCGGGGGACATTTTGGGGATTAGACGTGCTGCCCAGAGACGCCACGTGATGTGCAGTGACTGGGGATCGAACCTGGGACTCTCGGGTCCCAAGCCGGCTGCCCTGCCTAAATCTAAATACTAGGCTAAACACACCGTTTCACCTCTTAAAGCTAACATTGTTAGGTAGCAAACTGTAGAAAAAGATAAGAGACAAGTTTCTTCAGGACAGAGATAAGGCACAAAGGATTACACAACAGCCGAGTTTATCCCTCACTACTGTTCAGCACATCACACACACACTGACACATGGCTGCTTAGAAAAAGTTCAACACCTGCACATTTTTTTAAAAACAACAACCTGAGGAACACATTTTCTTTATCACAATTAAGAGCTACAGAGATGTCAAGCACATGATGGTATTAGGTTTAATATATTTATTGTGCCAATGGTCTGAAATCTGTAACAACAATGAAAATGCAGATTGAGCCTTCCCATCCACTGACCCTTAATCTTAAATGGATTGTATTTATATATCACCTTTCTATTTTATCAAGATACTCAAAGTGCTTTACACTACAATCTGTGCCCTCATTTACCCATTCATACAGCACTCTACTAGAATAATCAGAGCTTTATCACGTTCACACACCAATGGGACACACAATGGAGGCAATGAGGGGTTCAGTGTCTTGCCCAGGGACACTTCGGCATGTGACTGCTGGTGGATTCGAACCCCCAAACTCTTGCATTGGAGGATGACTGCTCTAACCAGTCAGCCCCAAATGACTCAATTCAATATCTGGGACCAAAACAACTTCATTGTGACACCTCTAAGCTCGTAACAGAAACCACAGTCCTGCCTGTGTGAAAATAAACACGAAGCTGCAGTGAACAGCTTGAAACATCTGAAGATAAACTCTGCCTCTCAGAGCGTTTAAAGCTCGTTCGTCTGATTTATTAAATCTGTTCAGCGCCTCACGGATCAGAACAGTTCCATCAGTCCTCAGGAAGACTGTCCAGTCCAGGTCTGAGGGAGAGTGGCTGCCAGTGTGCCACACACACACACACACTGGAGCATATGTAGACAGTGTATGACCTGAGGGTCAAAAGTGGCCCATGGACAATCTCCATCTAGTCCCCAATATCTTTAATTGAAAAGAAAATAACTTTTTAAAAGTTGATGAAATCCTGCATTTTATCAATGAAACTTAAGGGAGCTTAAATAAAACTCTTTCGATCCGCTGGCCCGGGTCGTGCATCAGGAATGGTACGCCATCATCGCTAATGATCAGAAGAGTTAGAAGACGTGAACATTTAAATAAACTCTAACATTTTACAAACAGGAGAGTTTCTCCTGTTTAAATAACTATTGGTGTTTTAAAATTCATATCAGCAAAAGGTTGTTATAGTTAGAAATAAGACATCTAAAACTTCTAAAAATGACTTTCAATATAAGCAAAAAAGGATAAATTGCTGCTTGGTTTCAATATTTAACAAACTTCCTCCTGTAAGTTCTCGTTGGCACATACAACTGAAGAAACAGGACTTCTTGTAAATGAATATTTACACATTCTCTACAGTTTTAAGTCTGTTTGCAAAAGATTTTTAGGAAAGTTGGAAAACAATGACCATGTTTTGCTTTTCTGGGACACCTTGTTTGAGTCGTAGAATCTCAAATATCTTGTGTTTAGGTTTAATTGGTTAAACAATGTGTAGTTTAGATCATATGTGTCAAACTCAAGGCCCAGGGGCCAAATGTGGCCCTCGTTGAATCTTATCTGGCCCCCAAGATGATATGTTGAACATAAAATACTTCTATCTCTTGAATTTTTTCAGTCATCTTTGATTATGATGTTGAAAGCACAACAGAGAACGTCAGAGGAGACCAGTCAAACTCTTGTTGAGGAACCTGTGACCAAAAAAAGATGTTGGGTATCTGATTTGAGTTCATGTAGTTTCTGGAATTGGCCCTTAGTTTGAAAAAGGTTTTAATGTTGGCCCACTTTTGTAAGAGAGTTTGACACCCCTGGTTTAGATGAAACTTTTATAAAACATGAGATTTTGTTGTTTAATTAATATTGACATAGATCAAAGACTGGGTAATACATTATGTTTTCTAAGTTATGCCCAACAGTTCTCTATTGTGGAAGACATTTCGATGTCACTAATAAATTGTTTGGAGACTTTAACGAACATTTAGATTTATTCTAATTATTTAATGATTTGTTAAAATGTTGGGCTAAAATACATTTACTCCATGTTTCCAGGACAGCCTTCACTTTAGCTTGGATGATAATGTTTATGAGTTTCAGGGAAATCTCCCTGCAAACACAAGGTGTCATGCTGCTCAGCGCCTGCACTAACACTGCATTTAGGTTCTGTTAAGTTCGGTTTGCAATGAGCATGAAAACCACATGAAACTAAACGATTTGTATTTTTGGACATACTAAATATAACATTTCTGTGTCTTCTGTGTGTGCGCTGCCTGGCAGACAGCATCATTGTGTAAAAATAACTTAAATTTGTGCTGCATAAACAAACCTACTTGTTTTTTCTGCTCTGGCGACTTGTCCGGCCACAATCCAGGACAGCGCTGTGACAGCAGCGAGGGCCCCCAGGTGCAGGAATGGACCTGTCGCCTGAACAGAAACACTGTTATAGACTTGTGGAGACAAAAGAAAAAACATAAAGTTTTGATCCAGACAAGAGAAAGTTTACACAGGTACAGAGTAGGGCTGCAACAACGAATCGATAGTCGATAAAAATCGATGATTAAAAGCGTTGGCAACGAATTTCATTATCGATTCGTTGTGTCGCGCGATTATGCGTCTTTCACGGCACTGCAGATTCGTTTCGTTTTGTTCACGAGCAGTTCATTGACAATGCTGACTGACTGAATAAAGTTTGAACAAAAAAAAAAAAACTCCGCAGCGCGAGTTGAACAGAGCGAGGCGGTGTTTTCAAAGGGACATAAGTAAATTTTACAAATGACCAACGCAGAGAAAACTGTTCGACCCAAGTCCTCTAAAGTGTGGGAGAACTTCAAAGATAAAAAATGAGAAACATGCTGCTTTGAAAATCGCCGACACGACACGAGAGAACTGTAGTAGAACATACGCATGATATATATTCATACTGTTAGAACGGATTCTTTCATTTTTCTGGACTGTATAATAACGTGCATCTGAATTTAATAAAATGTGGACGTGAGACGTTAATTATCTTTGACTCACCAACGACAGTGGGTCATTTATTAACAGAATCAAGTTTAACACATCACACATTTACATTAATTGGCAAAAATTGAAAATAACGACAGCTTATTAATCAGTTTACAGGAAGTAAACAATGCAGCGATTGTTCTCACTTCCAGTAGTACAACAGATTATTAACCACACGGCGGTGATTGAAAAACTTTGCTTCGGACATTTCTAAAAATATCTGGATTAATTTCTTAGCAGACAGAAGAGTTTAAAGATTGAAGTTTAGAGGGAGGGAGATGGTGTGTGTGTGTGTGAGTGAAAAGTGTTGGACAGAACGACACCCTCCATTCGACCCAGCTTTCCTCGGTACGCTCGGTAGTCAACTCGACTCATTACCTCTCTGACGATGAATCAGTGAAAGCGGAGCTCCGGTTACGCTACCGGTCCAGCGTCTCCGTAGGATGGCAGAGAACCGTCCGGAGTGGTGACGCGACTTCGTCAACAACAGTTCAGCTCACGGTGGACTCACATGAGTGGAGTCCTTCAGAAGTTCCACTCAGAGGTGGAAGATGTCATAATTCCAAAAGACTCGGAAGAGCTTTTAATCATGGCTGGACTTCTGTTCTCCCAAACGACTGGAGCTGCAAAAACTCTCCACCCGACTCCAACTCGAGGTGGAACCTCTTGCAGAACTCTCCATCTACTCCAACTCGAGCCAGACTCAACTTACTGCAACTTACTGCTGAACCTTGGTTGAACTAGGAAGTGCCAACATTTAAAGAAAGCTCACTTCCGGTTCATTTGAGAACTTTCTGATTGGTCGATTGACCAAAACAGAGGTGTGTTTTGTGATGTAAGGTGTTATGAAAATTCAAGGAAAAAGATTAAGATTGTTTAAGAACAGGCAGAAGATTGTTATGAAGAATTCAGACTTCGTGGAGTCACTTCTCCAGTATCTTGCTGTAAAAGTTAAACATGACATTTCTTTTTCAGTAAACTTGCAGTTGACCGAAACTTGAACTTTGACCAACTTACACACTTGCTCACTGAAGACAGAAAATCAGACAATGCATCATTAACCTGATTTCTTCTTTGAATGAGGATTAAGAATCATTATTACTTTTTCACAGTTAATAAAAATGAGTAGTTCACTTCAACATTTAAACATTGTTTGAACTAACACAATTTGATTATCAAACATTTGTAAAATGGTAATGATAATAGAAAGTAGTCTTCTTTTACTTGATCAATTCAAGAAAGAAAGTCTCAGGATGGGTCAACCTGTATTTCTGGATGCAAATCAATGAAATGACAAGTTCTGTCCCATATGGTCCTTAAGGTCAAGGTTTTGACATCAGGCCTAGTTCACTACAGAACCACGGAGATAAACGTAAACATGTCGGAGTCACGAGGAGGAAGAAGGAGCTGCAGCAGATACATGTTTCACTCCCAACTCGTGTTGCAGGTGAGTCTCTACAATTTAACACTTTGTTCGGTTTCAAGAGAGAAAATGTAACGTCAGTCTGTCTGGTAGATGAAGCTGTTTGTTTGTTTGTTTTCTGATTAATGACGTGAGAGAACGTGTGTTAGTTTTTATTTAATTTAATTGGTACACGCAGTGTTTAAATGTGATTTATAAATAAATCTAACACAAAGATAATAATTTAATGATTAAGCTTCAACTTTTAATTTGCTGGCAAAGTCTGAAGACAATGCAGGTATGGCAGGATGAATTGCATTTAAACAGGAATTAAAGTAATTTATTACATCTACTCAAATGTGTGTAATTAAGTATTTTATATGTGTGTGTGTGTGTGCGTGTTTAATTCCTCTTTGAGCTACTTTTGCCTGAACCTAACACTAAGTGAAACAAGGAATGTCTTGAGTTGCTGTAAATTATGCTATAATAATTATAATGAATAATGTAACACCACCACCTGCACATTCATCCGTTAGCCCACTACTGTACAAACTGTACACATAATCTACTATCTCCTGTTCATAAGTACTCATAGTATATAATATATATATATATATTTATATAGCTGTTTATACCCCTTCATATTATAACCTGTTCATAGTCTGTACACTCACAACCTGTATATATTTATACCTATAGCATATTCAAAGCAACTTACTGTATATTGTACTATATATATCTACCAATTTATTTTTCTTGCTAAGCACTTCTGGATAGATGCAAACTGCATTTCGTTGCTTTGTACCTGTGACATGTGCAATGACAATAAAGTTGAATTCTATTCTATAATACATATTTACTGTCTCATTCCAGAAAACAACAACAAACAACAACATCCTTCATGATGGACAGACATCATGGACACCACAGCAGCAGCTGTCTTCACTGAAAGATCCTTAAATGATCGTCACTAACACAAGGCCTCTGTCGATGGTTGAAGATGAAGGCTTCACTACAATAATCCACACTTTTAATCCAGGTTACACTCTTCCCTGAAGGACACATTTTACAAAGTAGCTACATATTGTGCAGGTATAAAGCATACATTCGTATATATTTTTGTGCACATTTATTTTTGTAAGCTATTTGACTAACTTTTATATTATTTATTCAATATTTTACCAACAGAATAGTCAAATAGCAACCTGTTGTTTGTGTAAATTGCTATGTCAGTCAAATGTTAAATTTTGGAATAAAGGGGTGGAAATTAAAACGTGTTTTTTTTTTCCTTCGAATTATCGATTAATCGAAAAAAATAATCGGCCGATGAACCGATTATTGACATAATCGTTAGTTGCAGCCCTAGTACAGAGACTATACCAGGCACGGGCAAACCCCGGCCTGCGGGCCATATACGGCCAATTGGGCTTTTTAATTGGCCCGCCGAAATTGTCCAAAATTTGGACAAAAATAAATAAATAAACAAATATATATATATATATATATATATATATATATATATATCTGTTTGTAAGTTTTGTTTTTGACGTGCTGCACGTTTCTGCACGTTTGCAGCTTAATAATAAAAACTAAGTTTAGTTTTTCCTGTGACTTATTTGCTGTATGATAAATGGTGGGAGCATAATATATGCTCCTAATGTTTTGTTGGTCTTTTTTTTTTTGTAAATAATGACCTTTTTTGCAGTTTTATTTATTTATTTATTTTTGTATCTTTAGATCCTATGATGTCATCAAGTACTCGAGTTCTACTCGAGTTTTATTATGTTAATGTCGAGTTTAAAAATTATGTAGTCGTTCAACCCCTAGTTCTAACATATAATCTGAATTAGTGGCTGCTTGAGTGGTGCAGAAGGTGGAATTGCCCATAATTAATAGCGTCCCGGCGGCTGTTATTGCGCTGGGGTGTAACATCACACAAACACTCCATCCATCTGTTCCTGGCCCAGCCCTTCGCTCCAATTTTAGAACTCGGTGTGGCCCGCGAGTCCGAAAGTTTGCCCACCCCAGGACTATACCATAACACATCTGCTTTTCCATGTGTGAATAAAAGCTGAATAAGAAAGACAGAAAGACAGCGTCATAGAAACACCATCTTTATCTGGTCCTTAGGCAGTTACAACAATATACCGAGATAATCTGTGCAATGTGAAGAGAGAGGAACTGTCTCCTCTCACAGTCCTGGCAGTGCAACAATCTCATGGATGTAATATGAACAGGTCTGTAATAAAAACTCATAGATGAGGTTGTTGATCGTCATTAGATCAATGCAGACAGAGACATGTCAGCACAGTAAAACTGAAATGTCTCATTTTACAACCTTAAATAAAGAAAATGCACCATAAAGCCATAAAAGTTCACCATCAGAAGTCATCTTTGTTGGGTTTGTTGCATTTATTGTGCTTGTTGTGTTTGTCATGTTTCAGAATCAGAATGTTTCATCATCATTGTACCAAGATACAACGAGAATATGTCCATGCAGTCATCTGAAAGATGAGCCGAGCGCACATAGCTGCTGCTCTTTAAGAGTGCAGCCTCTTATCCTTTTCAGAATACATTTTTTAATATAGAAAAAGGGACAAAGTCATGAGGAGAGGATAGTGGCATTACAAGAAAGATCTCTTCACACCTTGTCCTAACAGAACGTGATTTAAGACATCAAAAAACTCTGCCAGCAGCACATTTATGAACACGTTACATGTGCATTTGACGACAAGGTGGTCCATGAAGCACTAACAGATCCATTGTTCTGATAAGATGATGGTCAGCCAGCACAGTTCTGATAAGCCTCAACAGAAGTTCGGGGTGGGGGTGGGGGGTTGCGATAGATTAAGCTTTTTTGTTGTTTACACATTTCCCAGGAGAAAGTGATAAGTCGGCCTGTTTTCGAGGCCAACAAGGGAAGTCAGATTCAGATAAGCCACAATTGTTGATTTATTCAGGCAGACTATTTTTCTTGTCATCCTTGAGTCTTACTGACACTTTCAAGATCCGAAATGGCCAGATTAGGGTGCATTCTACTGTTCTGTGATTATGAGCCTCTCCAAGGTCATTTCATGCTGGCGAGTCCCAAAGCTGCAGGTGGCCTGCGATTCAAATCACTTCCATCTTACGGTTTAGCTCGTAAATCAGCTGATTTTGAGTCCTCAAAGCACGAAAAAAACCTTCAAATAGGCAGCAGCATTTATAGTGCTTTGCTGCATTTATAGTGCTTTGCTGCATTTATTGTGCTTTGCTGCATTTATTGTGCTTTGCTGCAT
>NC_056503.1:21599337-21599709 GCF_014905685.2 Nematolebias whitei
TTTATTGTGCTTTGCTGCATGTACTGTGCTTGGTTGCATTTATTGTGTTTGGTTGCATTTATTGTGCTTTGTTGCATTTATTGTGCTTTGTTGCATGTATTGTGCTTTGTTGCATGTATTGTGCTTTGATGCATGTATTGTGCTTTGATGCATGCATTGTGCTTTGATGCATGCATTGTGCTTTGATGCATGCATTGTGCTTTGATGCATGCATTGTGCTTTGATGCATGCATTGTGCTTTGATGCATGTATTGTGCTTTGATGCATGTATTGTGCTTTGATGCATGTATTGTGCTTTGATGCATTTATTGTGCTTTGATGCATTTATTGTGCTTTGTTGCATGTATTGTGCTTTGTTGCATGTATTGTGCT
>NC_056503.1:21599719-21622382 GCF_014905685.2 Nematolebias whitei
GTTGCATTTATTGCGCTTGTTGCATTTATTGCGCTTGTTGCATTTATCGTGCTTGTTGCATTTATCGTGCTCGTGTTTGTTGTGCCCGTGGTGTCTGACCTGAAAGGAGATGGGAACAATGTCCCACTCTTGACTCCATGTCTGGTTGACTGATATGACTCCAGCAATGGTGGTGAGCAAAGCAGCAGTCACTCCTATCTGTGATGGAGACGACAGAAAAAACAAAAAAACAAGCAAAGATAATGTCAAATACAAACACACACTGACAAAAAATAATAATAGTTTTGAAGCAGCATGCAGATGCTTCATGCCCTGCATGGTGTTTGATAAAAGTTTTCACTTTGTAAAGAGATTCTGATTAACCAACGTCGTCTAGGACAACACAGTCCACACTAAGTTCAGGACAGAACTGAATCTGAGCACTCGTAAAAACACAGTAACACACACACACAAACAAGTTGTGCCGTTACCTTATGGAGCCAGTGCAAATTCAGCTGTTGTCCAAGTGCAACATGGCAAAGTGCTAAAACCTGAAAAGTAAAATAAATAAATAAAAAAGACACACCCAAACAAGAGTGTAACTGTTACCGTTGTACCGTTTCAGAACAAGAACAAGTTCAACATGTCCTCGGTGAGTTCAGAACAGCTCACCATTAAAAACGTGACGTAGGTGAAGCCAGCAGCGGTTGTTGCCAAGATGGGAACGGTGCCGTCGCTCCATTTCCCTGAGCGCTCATATAGAAACCTGCAGAAACAGATTTAATGCTCCTCGTCAGGGACGCTAACCCACACTCCATCATCTCCACACTGGGTGGAACCATCAGAGGACACCAGCTCTGTCTACATTCATGCACTGTTTGACAGTTCATTTCTCATTTTTCTTTTTTAGGACCAACAGTGACTCACCGGAGGGAAATTAAAGTCTGGTTCTAACATTTCAGTGGAGTAAGCTGTGTAAAAAAACAAACAAAAAAAAAAACAAACAAACAAGGGTCATGCTTTAAGATCTGTGTGAATCAAAAGCCTGGAAATATTGTCCCAAGTCTTGTATGCATGTTTCAGTGTTTCTGATGGCTGCAGTGATCTAAAATTAACTTTAAACCAACAATAAAGTCACAAATGTTGGTGTTTATTCAGTAAACTGGGGACAAGCAGGACGATTCTTTCCTTCTTAATTCTAAAAATGCAGTATCCCGATGTCGTTTTGGAGAGGAGTGTTTTTCTGGACTGGAACTGAACAGGGAATGTAAATAAACCGTAATGTTTTTGGTGCAAGATATTCAAGTGGGTATGAGATAAACTGGAGAACAGAGAGGGGTTAATTTTTATTTTTGATTTTTTTTTTTTAGAGGCAGCACAGAGTGATGGATCCTGGAGAGTGGAGGGAGCAATTTTAACCAACACAATGTGTAATTGTGGAGCCAGAGGGTGGCCAGTGGTGCCCTTGGCCCTCATAGATTAATCTTTAACCAGCTTAAGGGCCACTCCAATCATTTGAGGAAACTATACTTTTAAGCAATATAAAAATTAGATAACAATTTCCTCAAATAATAGGGGTGGCCCGTTTACATTATATAGTGATGGACATCTTGGATTTTGACGTGGCAAACCAATTTTCTATAGCAACCTTTCTTACATCAAGATGCAGAAATGGAAGTGAGTACCTCACTTATTTTTTTTAAGTTATGCTCTCAACATGCACAGACAGATGAACGGAGGGTTCAGAGAGCACCACAAATCTTGTAATAATCGTTTTTATGCTTATGGAGTTATTTCTACAATAAAACTGCTGCTGGTTTTAATGTAGCACTGAGATTACATTCTTTACTGATTATCAGCTGCCCCTTTAAGAGTTTTCTACAGATTTTTTTTAATCCATGTCAGATACCAGGCTGTTTTATTTAAGAACAAGTTGAGTTGAGAACAAGAAGTCAGAAGGCTTATCCTCACTAGGACGTTCCTCATGACTTTTGTTGAATTTTGTTGATTCTATTCTAAGAAAGTTCTCCCATCAAACAACATGATGTGTTGTATTTGTGTTGTTTTTATTTAGATATACATTTATGTTGGACACAGTGTAGTAGGTTGATTTAGATAAGGTTCTTTGTAAGGAACATGGCTGGGTCACCAACAATCTGACAGTTTGACAGCACTCTGTGAAGTGATTGACAGAACGTCTAAGTTTAATCTAACTAGGCTAAGTCAGGTCCTCAGGACAGATTCTTCTAAGGTTAGTTATTTTGGTCTGCAGGATAACAAATATATTTAAGGAAAATAAGTCTTGAAAACTCAGAATATCCTTTGAGAATCTGACTTGATAGTAAATGAGCGTCATGCTCCATCGTGTTATTGACAGAAGAGGTTTCAGAATGATGGTTGGAGAGGAAGCTTGAGCAGAAAAGATAACGAAGCTCTATGTCAAATGTCAAAGATGTCAAAAATTAAAAAAAATAATTTCCATCCATTGTCTATAAAGCCTTTGTCCTGAGCTGGAGCCCATTTGCAGAGCTCACTGGAGGAGGATGTGAAATTAGACATGGATGATTTACCCAAGCCCAGGTAAATAGTGAGGATTGTGTCAGGTAGGACATCTGACATAAAACACTTGTCAAAACTAATATGCAAGTTCCTCTAAGAGACACCATACCGGATCCGTTGAGGCCCAGGTTAACAAACGACCAAAACCGGTGCTGCTGACAAACAGGGTGCTGGCAGAAATTGTGCTACTCTTAGTCAAAGACAACAAGGAGGGAAACGTGTCAGGAGACAGAGGGAGAAGAGGAAAGTCAAGAATGTAGGACTGAGGGTTGCAACTCTAAATGTGGGGACAATGACGGGCAAAGGTAGAGAACTGGCTGACATGATGCAGAGAAGGAAGTAGATGTTTTATGTGTCCAAGAGGCCAAAAGAAGAAAAGCAAGGCTCACAGCATTGGAGCAGGGTTTAAACTGTTTTACCCTGGTGTGGATAGAAAGAAATGGAGTAGGGGTGGTCCTGAAGGAAGAGCTGGCAAAGAATGAAGTAGAGGTGAAAAAAAGTGTCAGATAGGGTGATGCGTCTGAAGGTAGTAGTAGAAGATCTAATGCTAAATGTTGTTAGTGTTAATGCTCCAAAGGTTGGATGCAACATAAAGGAGAAAAAAAACATTTTGGACAGATCTGGATGAAAAGATAGAGAGGATTCCCAAGGAGGAGAAACAGGTGATCGGTGCAGACCTGAATGGACATATTGGTGAAGGAAATGGAGGGGATGGAGAAGTGATGGATTGGTGTCAAGGTAAAAACTAGGAAGGACAGATGGTGGTGGATTTTGCCAAGAGAATGGAAATGGCTATAGTCAACAGCTACTTCCAAAAGAGGGAAGAACATAGAGTGACCTATAAGAGTGGAGGAAGGCGTACACAGGTAGACTACATTCTGTGTAGAAGAGGAAACCTGAGGGACATTGTGGACTGTAAGGTTGTGGCAGGGGAGAGGGTGACCAGACAGCATCAGATGGTTGTGTGTAGAATGACTGTTGTGAAAAAGAAAAAAAAAAAAAAAAAGAGTAAAATCAGAAAAGAGCAAATGGTTGAAGTTGAAGAAGGACGAACGTTGTGAGAAATTCAGGGAGGAGATGTTAAAGACTAGGTGGTAAGAAAGAGCTTCCAGATGACTGGGCTACTACAGCAACAATAATTCAAGAGACAAGTAGGAAGGTATTTGATGTGTCATCTGGATGGAGAAAAGATGAGAAGGAAACCTGGTGGTGGAAGTGAAGTGCAGGAAGCTGTTCAAAGAAAGAGGTTAGCCATGAAGAAATATGACAGTGAGAGGACTGAAGAGAGGAGACAGGAATATAAGGAGATGGGATGTATAACAAAGAGGGAGGTAGCAAAGGCAAAGCAGAAGGTATATGATGAGTTGTGTGGGAGGCTGGACACTATTGAGGGCAAGAGAGACATGTACTGATTGGTGAGACTGACGGGATCAGGCTGGAAAGGATGTGCAGCAGGTTAGGGTTGTTAAAGATAGAAATGGTAAAATTCTAACAAGTGAGGAGAGTGTGATGGGAAGATGGAAGGAGTACTTTGAGAAGCTAATGAATTACGAGAATGAAAGGGTAAGAAAAATAGAGGTCATAGAAGCTGTGGACCAGGAAGTGGGAAAGATTGAGGGTGAAGTTCAGAAAGCTCAGAAAAGAATGAAGAAGGGGAGGTTTGGAAATGACTAGGAGAGATGCACTGAGGGTTTTGACTCAAATATTTAATGGCATATTTCAGTGAGAGAAAATGCCTCAGGAATGGAGAAGAAGTGTGCTGGTGCACATTTTTAAGAACAAGGGTGATGTACAGAGTTGTAGCAACTACAGAGGAATTAAGCTGATGAGTCACACAGTGAAGATCTGGGAGAGAGTTGTGGAAGCAAGGCAAGAAGTGACTTTCTGTGAGCAGCAGTATGGTTTCATGCCAAGAAAGAGCACCACAGACACCATCTTTGCTTTGAGGATGATGATGGAGAAGTACAGAAAGGATCAGGAAGAACTCCATTGTGTCTTCGTGGATCTAGAAAAAGCATATGACAGGGTGTCGAGGGAGGAGTTGTGGTATTGCACTAGGAAATCTGGACTAGAGTGGCAGAGAAGTATGTTAGACTGGTACATGACATGCATGAGGACAGCAGGACAGTGTTGAGATGTACTGTAGGAGTGACAAATAGCTTCAAGATGGAGGTGAGATTGCATCAAGGATTGGCTCTGAGCCCCTTCTTGTTTGCTCTGGTTATGGACTGACTAATAGATGAGGTCAGGCAGGAATCTCCATGGACTATGATGTTTGCAGATGACATTGTGATATGTGGTGAGAACAGGGAACAGGTGGAAGAGAACTTGGAGAGGTGGAGGTATGCACTTGAAAGTAAAGGAATGAAAGTCAGCCGTAGTAAGACAGAGTACATGTGTGTGAATGAGAGGGAAGAGGTGGAACAGTGAGACTACAAGGAGCAGAGGTCACAAAGCTGCAGGACTTCAAGTACTTGGGGTCCACTGTCCAGGAAAATGGGGGAGTGTGGTAAAGAGGTGAAGAAGAGAGTCCAGGCAGGATGGAGTGGATGGAGAAAAGTTTCAGGAGTGATTTGCGACAAAAGGGTGTCAGCAAAGGTCAAAGGAAAAGTTTACAAGACAGAGGTGAGACCAGCTATATTGTATGGTCTGGAGACAGAGACATGGACAAAAAGACGAGAAAGAAATTGAAGTGGCAGAAATGAAGATGGTGAAGTTCTCCTTAGGATGGATAAGATTAGGAATGAGATCATCAGAGGTACAGCACAGGTTGAACAACTGGGAGATAAAGTTAGAGAGGCCAGACTGAGATGGTTTGGGCATGTCCATAGGAGGGACAGTGGTACTGGTAGAATAATACAGCTGCCAGGAAAAAGACAGAGGAGATATACGGATGCTGGTAGAGAGGACATGGAGGTAGATGGAGTGAGGACAGAGGATGCAGAGGACAGAGAGAGATGGAGGAGGATGACTCGCTGTGGCGACCCCTGAAGAGGGAAAAGCTGACAGAAGAAAAACAAGTACAAGTATTTGAGGCTGGTATCAGGTTGATATTTTTCTATATCAAGAAATCACCTCAAATTTATGAATACAGTTTGATACCATTGTTCTGCTTTTCCTAATAACAGTATGAACATACAACTTAGAAGAAAAACAGGACATTTTGTATTTAAATTTCAATGTCCATGATAAATTAGAATAAATCTCGTGTCTAAAGTTAATAAATATAGCTATTTTTAAACGTCTGCATGTTGACGTTCATGTCCAGGAACCGCTGGATGATCCGTCTGTTATGTTGCAATCTATGGAGCGGTCTCCATTCAGATTAAGGCTGAGGTCAGATTAAACTCATGAATTAGGAAATCAACAAGACAACGAGGACGGCTGAGGTCCAAACGATACGCCTGGCAGGGCAGTGGCCTTAATTTAACCTGACAACAATGCAGACTGATGGTGTACTCACCAGTTGAACTCGTTGTAGTCGTTATGGGCCTCCCACCAGAAGTAGAACCACACAAGCAGCAGACAGAAGGTGAAGAGGAGGATGAGGGACCAGAGCAGCTCCCACTTAGGGTGAACACATTAAAAAACAAATAAAAAATAAATACAAGAAATCATTCCTGTTGCTCTGGTTAACTGCAATAAAAATTACAAAAAAGACTGACTTCCTGAACTTCCTCTTGATCAAGTTTATCCAAAGACTTTTCATTTCTTATAGTGAGAATAAGCAGCCAGCTTGATGAACTCTGCACAGATGATTTCTTTAAACAAGCATATGGCAAACCTCCAGCTGGCCCCAAAAAATGTTAATTGAAAATAAACTTTTTGAAGAGTTGATGAAAACCTACATTTTATCAATGAAATATAAGAAAGTTTAAATTAAATATCTTGGACTAATATACCAACAACACTTAGATTAAGATGGGATAAAACTTTTTTCTGTTATTTTTTTTTTTTTTTGTCTTTACAGTTGTCTAGTTTAGGAAACAACTTTTTTGAATTTGCATAATTAGGTTAATATTCAAGATTCAAGGTTCTTCATCATCATTCGCATCACGTGTTACATGACGTGGAACAAAATTGTGTACTCAAGGTCCCAGTTACACCCCAAAATAGCAGAAAATATACAAAAATAAACAGTAGATAAGGATCTAAGATATATGCTAAACAATAATACTGTAATATAATACAGTGTATTAAACAGCAGCCTGAACATGAGTCTGATGTGAGCACATGGGTATGAATACAGCAGCTTAAGGTAAGGATCAGCAGCTTAAGGTAAGGATCAGCAGCAAGCATGGATAATCAGCAGCACAGACAAAGTGGAATATCAGCAATTAAAGTGGCACGCTGAAAAAAAAAAAAAAAGTCGTTTTCCCTCCCCCTGCCTTCAACACTCTGCTCATTATCAAATAATAACTTCAGCTGTAACCTGACTGACTGCTGTCCTCCTCTCAGGTACTGTACTTTGTGCCAGTTCAAAAAGTAAACGGACCACATCTTCAGACCTGAACAGACAGAAGTCTTCCGAGGCCAGAGCCGAGCCTCTTTCCATCCCATCAGTGCATTTTGAACACGTTACGGGAATCATGCAGGAATCTTAAAAAGGCCTCAGAGCACACTGGGAGATTAGCCAAGTTATTTTATGATGCAAGTCTTGGATCACATGTTTATGAGCACAATTTGAACTGTGGTGTAGAGATAAGGTCACTCAGTTAGACAAACTGAGCACTGGGGTTGAATACACCAAGGATCAGATCTTTGCAACCTCAAACAGCTGAAGTAACACCCACATCATCTGGCCTGCTGGGCCTGACGTCTCTGAAGTCTGTGTGTTAAACACTGGATGTCAACACCCTAAATGATCCTTTAGGCAAGCGAAGGTTTGTAGTTTTGGAGGAGTGTTTTTCTGGACTGGAATTGAACAGAGACTGTAATAAACCTTAATGTTTTTAATGCAAGATATTCAAGTAGGTAGGAGTTACACTGTGGAGAAGAGAGGGAGGAGTTTTTAGTTTTCTTGTCCAAGGCAGCTCAGAGTGACGGATCCTGGAGAGTGGAGGGAGACATTTGATCAACGACCAGATGAAATGGTGGAGCCAGGGGGTGGCCAGTGGTGGCCTTTACCCCCCATAGATTAATCTTCAGTCTTCATCAACCTGAGTAACAAGTCACTATTCTATAAAGGAAAATAACTATACCAGATAAAATGTTATAAAATATTTATAGTACAATGAACTTGTTGATAGACCTGTCACAATAACAAATTTTACTGGGCGATTAATTGTCTCAGAAATTATTGCGATAAATTATATAGTTTAAAATTTGACAATAATTAGTAATTATTGTCAAATTTATGAGGAAACCTCTGTTAATTTGTTTTGCATGTAGTACCTTTTTTCACCTACGGGATGGCAGCATAAGACTGAACTGAAGGACAGATAGTGAGGGAGCGAGCAACGTGTCTCTAAGAAAAATAGGAGGGAGGCCCCTTGATGTGACATGGGCTGTCTCGCTTCGGTTCTCAAAATGGCTCATTACAGCAGACGTGATAACTGAATCTGAGCTACATTTAGATTTTAATTTAAACTCATTTGTATTCTAATATGAGAGCTAGATTTAAAACATTTTTGTACAGGGCCACTAAATGTCGACAAGGGCCAGATTTGGCCTGCGGGCCTTCAGTTTGACATGTCTGAACCAACAGAACCAACAGCTGGGCTCACAGTTCTGAAATATAAAGAGAGGAAAAACTGAACATTACAAGAAGAGCAAACATTATCCAAGTAGAGCAAGTTCAACAAATAATAAAAAGTAGATGAATGTGAAACACGTGCAGAACAGAGTTCATCTTTACAAACTTCCTGAGGAATGTCGTTTCCTTCAGTTTTCAGCTCAGGCTGCAGAACATCAGCTGATGGTCAAATGTACAAACTGTTTATTGACCACGTTCAGCTGAAAGTGACGTCCTGCAACAAACCAATCAATACTTTACTATTTTTTACTGTACCGGTGTCTCGTTCTCCTTCTACAACTTGATTGACAGCTGCTGCTGATGACATCATCACTCTTCATGATGCTGTGAGACATTTTCATCAGTGATGAGAGTTTAAACAGACTGCGTTCACCAACATTTCCACCACACAGGATATCTGTTGATGTTGGAAATGACTCCCACCTCCTGCTCAGAAAGTTCTTGAGAAGGCTGGATATATGGTGGTGGCCATCTTGGATTTTGAACTGACAACCCTCATAACGTCTATACAGTCACGCACAAAAATGAAAGTTGATACCTCATCTATTTTCAAGTTGTTGTGCTCACAACATGGATGGACGGAGGGCATTTCCATCTCCCCCTCTCTGGGACGAGGGACTAATGAAGGGCTTTCTTCTTTTCAGACCAGGTCATGGTGGTCTAACAATCTAACTTCAGATTATCGTGATTCTTTCAGCACTTCACGGTTTGATTTGATCACGATTCAGAGGGCTGTGTCGAGATGATAAAATGATTATCCATTCAGTTATCACGACCCGTCCCGCTCCACCTCCCACCATGTGACCAGTAGTTTTAAAAGGAAAGTATTCAGATGCTCCCAGCTGAATTACTCCCAGTGATTTAGATGGTTCCACCATCGTGTGTTTGCTGAGTGAACATCAGACTGGATGGTCTTTGCTTCAACACAAGTCTGAGTTCCTCCTTTTGTGTTCCTCAATGTCACATTAATAAATCTACATCAAAATATTTGAAAACATTTATTCAACTGTGCATCCAAAAATAGATGTTACCCACCCACGTCCTTTATAGCACCACGATACGTTATACACATAATGAAAAAGTTCAGTTAGGTTTGGTTTAGTTTATCAAGTCAAATTGTGCTAAAATATAAAGAAGTCTTGCATCATTTTGGGAGATTATAAAATGTATTTATCTTTCCCAGAATTAGAAACATTAATATTATTTTCCTGCTCCTAAGAAACATGCAGATATGCTCTGTTTACTGTCAGAAATGTACATTTCCACTGTTAAAAGTAGAAATGTTCTGTACTTTTTTTTTGGTTTTCAACCAGTTTGACATGACTGTCGACGAGGAAGAGGGCCGGCACAAGAGAAGGGGGCGTGCAAAAGAGACCATCTTAGCACCAACATAACTGGTTTGTTCCACTTTGGAGTAAGCTGTTGGGGGAAGAATCAGTTTTGTTTTGTGTGTTTCCTTGACTGATGAAGCCTTCTGGATGGAAGGTGAAACGTTTCAGAAAAAAAAAAAAAAAAAAAACGTCCAGATGACCTGACTGAAAATTGTTGGGTTCTGTACTTTTGTTCAGGCAGCAGTGAATAGGATTAGAGAGTTTTTCAAAGTAAAAGAGCACATTTCTAGAAATATATTAAAGCCTGAGTGGAAGTTTTTAAAGGTGAACAATATCTGAAGATGAAAACAAGAAATCCCACTAATAATTCTGTGCACTTGATTAAAGATGGCTGCACAGGCCAGTCTTTAACATTAAAAAGTTGGAGACCAACGGAGCAGAGCACATCAATCTGTGTCACGGACACAGTCCCTGAAGAGGCACAACTGTTTGTGTGTGACGGACCGCTGATGAGAAAGCACCCACAGCAGTTCCCGTGGTCTTTAAAGACCACGGGAACTGCACATCATAGTGGGTTGTCAGCCTATAAGACAGGGCTTCAAACGGCTCGTTCGTGGAGCCATTTTGTTTTTACCAAATTTTTTAGAAGCATGGTGAAATAATACTTTTCTCTTCTTTAGCGTTTCTGCAAGATGTCTGTTTTTGGATATGATTTTAAAAAAAGTTAAACATATGATATTAACTCTAAACAGAGCCAACAGGGTCCATTCTGACAATGGCACACAGATGGAGCTCAGAAGAGAACTCAAACTACCAAAAGGTTTTCATGTGACGAGTACATTTCTTGCGTTGGCCAATACGACTGGCGGTGCCCCACCTTTAAGAGGAAACATCATGAGTTAAGGGTTGAGTTGGCTCCGACTCTTAAAAAACACTTTGTGTGCTCGTGTATTTGTATTCACAAAGACCAGCCAGGCAGTTCCTGCACCAGCTGTACTCAGATGACCTTCATTCTACTGTCAACTCATTCTTTGTCTTTAAAAGATCATTTGAACATCTTCTGCTTTCTGGGCTGATTTTAATCAATAAGTCATTTTCTTTGTGTCGGCTGATGCCATTGGTGGACAAAGACAGATAGTTGGATTGTTTTTGTATCATCATGTGGGGGAAATTAACAAAATAATCAAGATGTATATTAAAAAACTGAATTAAAAAATGATAGATTTGCTCATTTCTTTGAAAGAGAAATATACAAGCACCTTTAATCAAGAATAAGCTGCAGCATCGTGGGGTTTTTTATGGTAAAGATCCAAAATATATGACATAAATCACAGAAAAGGTTACATTTTTTATATCAAGAGAGCCATTTATAAAAATAATCAAAATTATAAACAAGAGTGCTGCACACGGCACATCATACACCCGTTGACAAACTACTATACAGCAATCTATAGTAAGAGCCGGGACACACAACTCCTTGTTATAACTTTGACCTTGACCTCAGAGCTGCGGTGACGAAAAGATGCACAACCCCGTCTAGTGAGGATGCATGTGTGTATGAAGTTGCATTAAAGCATCTAGAGCAGATCAGAAGTTCTGGTTCAGACAAGTGAAAGTTTACAGATGGACAATACGTCCATCTTCAACAGGAGTGCACGGATGTAAAGTTGGGCACATCTGAAGGGTAAGTTTTAGGTTTAAAACTACGGATAAATCATCAAGTGATAAAGTTCTGGGGGTGACAGGACTGCACCAGTATAAAGAAATGAATAAAGGCTAAATTGAGCAGAGGGTTAAAGATACAAGTTGATGTCTCATGGGGAGTGATGGAGGCAGCGTCTGACAATAAAAACATTAAATAAAAAGTGCAGCTTCTCTCTGAACCACATGGATGCAGGACACAGAGCAGGATTTTAATAAAACCCTGTACGAGTCTACAAAACCCTCTGTGGTTCTCCGACAGCACTTCTCTGTTTGTCGTTAGCGGCTCAGTTCAACTCCGTGGATTACATCTGAACAGAGCAATAATGCATTTATTAAAGAAGCTTATTGAATCCTTCTCATGCATCTGCAGCAATAAAAACAACAACAAACACTTAATGTCAGCTCAAAGATCACCGTCTCTCTGTTGGAGGGAAACTTTGACAACACTGAATATTTGGCCTTTATTGCTTCTTGTGCCAGATTAAACTCCGTCATAAAACACAGTAATCAGTTATAATAAATAATTAACTGAAGATTAAACAACTAAAAATCCTATGATGATAAAACACTGATGGAAATTTGAGACTTGTCTATCAGACCTTTAATTTGATGAGCATTAAATCTTTGTGTTTCAGATAATTTACTGTTACATTAATACAGGTACACAAATTAACCCCCCATGTAAAACATAAATACAAAAATACACACACACACACACACACACAAATTTATACACACACACACACACACACACACACACACACAAATATACAAATTTATATATACACATATACATGTATACACACACACATAAACCTTGTATTGATTCATTCAGTTTCTAACAGGAAGAATGAAGTTTTCCAGTAATAAAAAAGAGATACCAGTAATCTGTTTTATTATTGTAGGTAGAACACAGGATGACTTAATTAGGTGGTGCAGAGTGCTGACACACGTCAACGCTGTGGGACGTCTGCTGCTGACCACCGGCTCTGTCCTCTCAGTCATTTGTCACATTCCTGAGCATATCCAGATAAACCCCTGCAACAAAAGCTGCGCTGCACCGCTTTAAAATTCAACCGGAGCTGAGAACGCAATGCAACAGGCTGCACACAAACCTGGCATCCCGAAGACTACAAAATAAAAACGTTAATTTAGTTTAAATTAACAATTCAAAGAACAAATCATTCCAGATGTGTGTCCCAACTCCGATCTTTACGCTGTTCATGTTCTTACAAAACTAATGTTAAAGATGTTTTGGCAGTAAATCTGACGTTTGTCAGGCCATCGAGGGACTCCTCAGCAGCTGAGTGCTGGCTCACCTCAGACAGGTGAGGCTGATACAATCAGCTAAAAGAACTCATTTTCTGGTTCTGTGTCAGATCAGTGTGTTGGTCACTGAACAAGATTACTGTCATGAAATCACCATAAAAGACAGTTTAGAGTAAGACACCTAAACACTTTGGGTATTGGTGTGCTTTAATGCATTTTTGTGCTTATACAAAATAAAATTACTGCAAAAAACTTGTGTGTAAAATAGTAAACGACTTGGATTGACAAGACTACGGCTCCAATGACGTCTTGACATCTTTTACTGTCGCACCTTTTGCCAGACTGCATTATTTGTGAGTTTATACTGAGAGCAGCTGGAAGTGTCTTTACAGGAGACTGTGTGAAACTGGAGAGTTGGAGATTATGGATTAAAAGTGGGAATGAAACAAGAAATTCAAAGACAGAAGGAGCTGAAACCCCTGATAACACTAAACCCAGGAAACAAACGTAAAGGCATCTTCATAACAAATATGATTGGAATTTATTCCATTATATTAATCAAAATTGCCACAAAGTCAATAATAGAAACAACAGTCAGCATCGTCAGTGTGACCCAGCGTAGCTGCTGACTCAGACGCTTCCCACACCGTGTAAATGAAGAGCAGAGGATCGGTGTCGAGGCTATTTTTAAAGCCTTTGTGTAAATGAACAGTAAAGACAGGCTAAATGGAAATTCTCTTAATTATTACTGAGAGGCCGGATCAGCTTGCACTTCATGACGCGAACCTCCGCAGCACCTCCAGCACACAGGACACACAGAACCTCACCAAGACTCTGAGGTCCGTCAGGTGGCCTCACTACAGGCGCAGCAGAAATTCATAGATCAGAAAGGAGTCCAGCAGCTGTTTGAACAGGAGAGTCTCACTTCTCAAGCTTCTGGGACTCAGTCAGGTTCAGTTACAGGTACAGGAACCTGAATCTGCTCCTTGGTTAGACACGGTTTGATTACAGGTGCTGTGACATCAACCCAGTTTATAATCCAAGACATAATCTGAGTGTAGAGAACGTGCTCTGGTCTAGCCCAGGGGTTCTCAAACGTTTTGGGTTCAGGGACCCCTTTACAGGGGAGAAAAAGTTTCAGGGACCCCCTCATAACCCTCATGTTTATTAAATACATTTCTTCTATTTGTCTCTTTAATGAAATTGAAATTTGTGTAACATAAATACTTGAGATCTGTTCTTTAACAGTGTTAATACAATTTTTATACTTTTAAACACAGGGTATTTTTCATTCAATATACACTTAATTAACAAAAATGTTAATTTCAACTTCCAAAAATTACAGTTTTGAGATAATTAGCTGCATCAAAAATCACTTTAAAACTTTACCTATTCACTTCAGCATCAGAAGCAGCTTTATCGTCATTGCACCCGAAGCGCAGCAAAATTACATTTCAGTACAGCCCATCCGAAAGAAACATAACCTCAGTTCCCTCAGTGCGGACTGAACTAGGCAAAAGGGCCTTCTCCTACTCCGCTCCAGTTTCCAGAAACATCTTGCAAAAAAAATCTGAAGCTCTCGACCTTGACCTCTCTAAGTGGATTCAAACAACCTCTAAGCTCATGGCAAAAATCAACACAGACATGTTCCCGTTTAGTATTTTACATCACTTTACAATAAAGCAGTTCTTGTCTCGTTTTATTTATATAATTTTCTTCCATTTATTTTTCAATTTGTTTTTTTAATGATTGATATGGTTGTCTATTGTTGTCATCCGTGTTCTTTGCTAAAAACAGGTCTCTCTTGTAAATGTGTCCTCAAAGCTCAATGAGACTAACCTGCAGGTGCTTCACTGAGAAAATTCATCAAGGAAAAAATAGTTTAATGTGGTGAGCGGGGAACATGGAATTATTCATGCACGTTACCCTGAACATTTAAAGAGTGGAATACAGTTTATTCCAGTTCAAAAACTAAACAGCTTTTTGAAACATGTAAAAAGATGAATAAAGGCTGGCGGCTGACCCCATGAGCAGCTGAATACAACATAAGCATAATCAGGAAAAATGCATGTTCTGTACAAAGTAACTGCAGGTAAATCTTCCATTTTCTTTCTTAATTACATAGTTTGCTTAATGGTTAAATTAAAAGTTAATGCTTGAAGCTAGTTGTGCTTTGTTTTGTATGTTTTATATGTTCATTCAACCTGTAATTATTTATACAGGTAAGGGGCATTTACCTTCAGATCAAACTGAGGTCACCAATTGGGCAGTTGCTGACACGCCTACTGGATCGAGTCACAGGTGACATTGAAGATCAGAGTCGTGCAAAACAACAACAACAACAAAAAAAACAAGAGCTGCAGCCAGCCCTGGGTGGGTGGTCAGCGGTAGTGGTGTTCTGTGTTTATATATCGTCAATAAAAAGCTATTAAATAAATAAATAAAAACGGGGCACGCTGGCCGTGCGGACCCACATCAGACCGGCCCACTGGGAAATCTCCAGACCCTCCCGATTACTCACGCCAGGCCTGAACATAACAAACCAGTCAGACATGGGGAGACCGAGGTGACTGAGACCTGAGACCGCCGGCCTCGAGGCGCAGCCCTTTTTTCAGATAAGGAAAAAGAAACACGAGGGGGAGTGTAGGTGTAAAACAAAAATAAATCAAATCTTACACGGTGTCCTAGATGTGACAGTGAGAGAGTTGCAAAACAATGACCTGAGCACATGAAACAGCAACATATGATGACATCATAACACATTTATGCATGAGAAGGACGACGAGCGCGAGTTGTTCGTGGACACTGGCAGAAAGTTCCATAGTCCTGGTAAAATGTCTATCAACCGGCTCAACTCTGACACAGAACCACACATGTCCTGTCCTGGAAGGGGGGGGGGGGGGGGCTTTTCTTTCCCATTAACAACAAGGGCCACCTCAATTATTTGAGGAAACTATACTTTTAAACGATATAAAAACACATATTTTCTCAAATGCCCGGGGTGGTCGGTTTACGTACATATTTGGCAGCAGCCATCTTGGATCTTGACGTGGCAACCCAATTTTTGATAGTAACCTTTTTAACACCTAGATGCAGCCACACACCAAAATAGACTTCAGTACCTCCCCTATATTTCAAGTTATCACACTCACAACATGCATAAACTGATGAACCCCAACTCCTCCTCTTCGCTTTGCTACAGGGGACCAAATGGGAAAAAAAAATAAAATAAAATTGTCACATACTCTAGTCTCGACCACATTTCTTGTGTTTTTTTGTGAAGATGGTGCGTTTCATGGCTGCATTTTTGTCTGTAAACAATTTAGTAAAACCTGCTTCAGGACAAGTTCTGGAAGGTGCGTCAAACATTCTCAGCCCTTTTTCCTGCTTTTGACCATCATCCACCTTCTGTAATCGCTGACACAAACACCTTCTAATCAGAGGCATTTTTTTTATTTTTTTTATTTCTTTTCCAACATATAGTGGACTGTAAAATTTATCAATTAAATTATTATTAAATTGTTAACTGTATGGGGCAAGTATTGACTGTATCAGATTAATTTGATAGTTATTAGTTGACAATGTCACAAGATCAACATCAGTCATTAAAAAAAATAAAAAACAAAAATCACCACTGAGCTCTATTCTTGTGGTTTGATTTGGTTCAAACAAATAAAAACTGTAGGAAGAAAAAAAAAAAAGTTTGTTTTATAATCACTTAAAGGAAAAGGCCCGCAGCCTGCAGCGTTCTGACTGACAGCGAGCTCCTGTCCAACAACACCGGGTCCAAAGTGAACAAAGACTGCTGACCTGGCATTATTCCATCAGTTGGCATGAGACAGGAAACGGATCTGCACCGGCTCAGGAAGAAAACACAATCTATAGATTTAAAGCTCCACATTTTACTATGAAAAGCTGAAACAAACCTGCACCTGCTCGTCTTTTCTGTCTGTTCCACCTCGTGCAGGTTTATTAAAGTCACGTTTAGTGGAAACGCGTGCAGAACAGCTCTCTAAAGGTTCCTGCTCTATAGTATGTGGGCATAAATAAATCATCAGCCCTGGCGTCAGAGCATCCGAGTGCACACGAGGCTTTGTGCTGTGTGTGAGTTTGTTGCAGCAACACAACCTGTGTGCCCTTCACAAAGAGGAGAATAAAAGGGCAGGACAAATGGATCATGGTGTGCAGGTTGTAATACTTCTCCCAGCATGTGTCCCATACCTCCAAACAGAGCTGCAGGATGACTGAACCTTTAAAGGAGTAAAAATGTGCATCCCTCTGACTCTCACTGAGAAAATACTACAGGAAAATTGTAAACTTTTATCAGATTTGAGTTGTCCAACACTAGATGCCCATTCTCTGATGATTTCAGATCAACATGGCCCTTTACATCATGATGGTGACTCCATCATGATCCTTACTTTGTTGATAAAATAATCCAGAGTAAAACATCCCATTATCTGACATGTCTCCTTCAACTCATCCATCATCATTATGGTACCAAACCAAGGAACTAGATCACGTCTATCATTACAAAAACTTTGGACTATTTTTGTCTGCAACTCCTTCAGCTTTGCTGCAGCAGAAGACTGGAACAACTTACACAACACCTTCAAACTCACAACTTTAATCTCTCTCACTAATTTTGAACTTAAACTCCAACAGATGATAGCTGACTACAGCTCTGCTGATTATTCATGTAGGCACATTTTTTTTATTTTGCCAACATACTTCATACATTTTTATCCTTATATTTATTTATTTTTTATGCATAGTTCTGTACGATGCATCGATGTACCCATTCCTTGACCAATGTCATGTTTGTAAATGAAAACTGCTTATCAAACATTTCACCAGATAAAATAAAAGGTTATATTAAAAAATAAATAAAAACTGTACATTCATGTCCCCCGTCTCTGAGGGATTTGAATAGTGAATGTTTGTAGTTTTTGGAGATAAGTGTTTATTTATTAATTTTTTTATTTTTTTTTTACTGGAATTGAACAGGAAATTAAAGTAAACCTTAATGTTTGTGGTGCAAGATATTCAAGTGAGTAGAAGTTGCACTGTGGAGAAGAACAGTTGTTTTCAGTTTTAATTTCAGGTGCAATGGCGGATGGGTGGCCAGTGGTGGCCTTGGCCCCTATAGCTTAATCTTCAGCCACCCCAATCATTTGAGGAAACTATACTTTCAAAACAATATAAAAACTAGAAAGCATAGTTTCCTCAAACTATTAGGCTAAATGGTTTACACATAGCAGTGGCCATCTTGGATTTTGACGTGGCAACCCAGTTTTCAAAAGAAAACTTTTTTACAACTAGATGTAGCCACACACCAACATGGAAGTCAGTACCTCGCTCATTTTTCAAGTTCTCGTTCTCACAACATGCACAGAGACAAACAGACAGAGGGTATTTCCAAGTCCTTCTCTTCGCTCTACGATGAAGGACAAAATAAAAAATATGCAGTACTTCATACAGGCCATGATTTTAGCTCCAAACACACAAACACACACAGTGGATCAGTAGTACAGCATTTATAAAATGTATATACAAATATAAAAAGTGAAGAAGTTAAATATGTTAATCTAAATAAATGAAGTATTTAAGGTTAATAAAAGGGTTTAACACCCAACAGGGACTTATTTTAAGCTGCTGAATCCCAAACAGAGACTTGGCACAAAGCTTTAGGCACAACATTATCCTGTAGGAGATGTCAACCAGATTTTAACAAAAGGTTACATAAGAGATTTAGATTCATAAAACTAAATCTTACTGCCCATACACTCTTGTCCCTTCTAGCTGCAAAAACTATTCTTCTTACCATTATAGCTTTTGATCGCAGTAGTTAAAACTCAAAGATTAATAAAAACTCATTAACAGTTGATGGTAAAACCTACAACACACATGTATGAAGCATGTTCCTCGAACGAGTGTTAGCAAACAGGACCACGTTTGTAATCCTTATCGTTCACTGAACAGCTGTGTGCTTTATTGTGAAGGTCTTTGTTAAAATAAATTGCACTCCTGACACGAGATGGGTCTCATTCATGTGCAAAAAGCCAATTATACACAGCTCGTTAAGATAATCACACAAACGAGTGCACCGCCTTCCTGTTGAACTCTAAACGCTTGCTGTAACTTCAACATAAAACTAACAGAAGGATTTGATGGATTAAACTATAGAAATGTCATTTCCTGTGAAAATGCATGTGAATGCTTGTTGCTGAATGATTGCAGCTGCAAGCTGCTGAAGAAGCTTAAAGCAGCTGAAAATGTTTACTCTCTAAACTGTGAATGTGAGCAGAGTTTGAACAGCTGACGTTTGCTGAAAGCAGGAAAATAAAAGCTGGAAGAAGCAGAAAAACAGCAGAAATGTGTAGAAATGCTGAATAGAGTGGAAATGAGCAAAGTGAGCTGAAATGGACACGAGGATGAAGAGATAAAAACTGAAATTGGCAAAAAATAAACTGAAATGAGCAGAAAAAGGGCTGAAAGGAGCATAAAATGTTAAAACTAAAAGAAAGCATAAAAGGCCAAAATTAGAAAAATAAAACAGAAAATACCCAAACAGTGGCTAAAGTGGCAGAAAAATGTTGAATTTAGCAGAAAGAAGCTGAAATGAGCTTGAAAAGATGAAATTGGCAGAAAGAAACTGAAAAAATAAAAAAAGTTTAAAAAAATTGAACAAAAAAAAAACTGAAAGGGGCTGAAGCAGAAGAAAAGCTGAAGTGAGCAGTAAAAGCTGTAAACAGCACAAAGACTGAAGGATGTGGAGAGCTCCTTTTGTTTTCTATGAGAAAAAACATGGCCGACAAAGCTAAATATTTCTAAATGTAAAAATTGCACAAACACCAAGTCTCAGCAGGAATGTCCTGAATGAGCCGAATGTTTTGATTCATGAATTGTTGAAACAGAAGAAAAACTGAGGAACGAGTTGCGTGCTGACAAACAAAGAAAAATGGATCTGAATCAAAAGAATGATTCAGAAACATTCAGACAAATGGATATAAAATACCAAGTCAAGGTAAACCAGTTCACCAAATGTGTGAACCATCACATCAAGGAATTACATCAGATTTGATCAAAATGAACATTTTCAGATTTCTGTCTTTGAAACTACATTGTGGTTCAAAGATCATCATGAGTCACTCTACGCTTGAGTTGTGTTACTAGTTGTTTTGCCACCGTCTCAACTCTCCTTGGCTCCACACAGCACAGCACCAGTTAAGGGCCTCCCCACTGCTGGTACCAACCCCCACTCAGCATGATTAATGGGACCACCTTGTTCCAAGTGGGTTGCTCCGAGGGGTTGATTAACGTAAGCAGACAGCAACCATTGATTGGTCAGAGGAGCTACGTCACTGGATGACCTGTCCAGCAAAACTGCAAAGTACATCTGAACGTCTACTTCCTCATTGTGATGACGGACAGCGCCACGAGAAATGAACGTCTTTACTGAGAGATATCAGAGATGATGGTTACACCCAGAGTTATAAGCAGTGCCGAGATAGTCTAACAAAATTACTGTCTGATCACAAGGCGATCAGGGATCACAATGGGCGGAGTGGCTCGAACACAAAAAGACAAGTTATGATCCCGCCCACAGAGCAGGGAAACAGGTCAACCTCCACTGTAATGACAAATCACATCCACTGGAGAAGAACAGAAGGGAGCTGAGTGGAGCCAGACTTATCAATGGCAAAGCAGCATAACTGGGATAACCTCTAGAAAATGGGTCAGAATCTTGTTTTTAGGATAGTCTAATGACAATTTCTTGACATACATCATTTGAAAGAGGAAGCCTCAGACTATACTTGGATATCAGGATTTTCCAGCTGGTATTGAAAATAGATCAGTCAGTAGCAATATTTAAGGCTTTTCTGCTCAAAACCACGGTTTTTGTTGGTACTGCTCAGAAAAGTGCTTCAAAACATTTCCTTCAAGGGATCCATAGATAATGCATTTACCATATTTTAACTAAACCATATTATTACAATTTTTCCAACCCATGTAATGTAGCTCCTGTATCTCACCATACAACCTTGTGATGTTACCCCCGGTGAGACAAGACGAGTCACATAAACAAACAGCCTTTCAGGTGAATGCACATTTAGCTTGTTCAGAGATTCTACTTCCTCAGACGGCTGAGGCGAGCTGGTCTGGGAAGCTCAATCCTCACCTTCTTCTACAGGTGTGAGGTGAAGAGCATCCTGTGCTCCAGCATTAACGTGTGGCATGGAGGCTGCACAGCTGCAGAAAGAAAAGCTTTGCAGAGAGTGGTGAAGGCTGCACTATCGGAGTCAGCCTCCCCACCATCACAGACATCTACACCTCTAGATGCAGGAAGAGGGCCACCTGCATCATGAAGGACCCCACTCACCCAGCACACACACTTTTTGCCCCTCAGGAAGGAGTTTGAGGAGCATTAAGTGTAGAACCACTAGACTGAGGAACAGCTTCTACCCTGAGGCTGCTAGACTCACGAATCTCTAACCAGAATAATAACTGTGGACAAAAATCACATGTTGCTGTTGATCTGTTTCATGTTGCTGCTGATCTGTTTCATGTTGATGTGTTCATGCGTGCTCATCTGCTCACACAAACTCATGTTCGTGCTGCTGTTCGGCATATTGTTTTAGTACTTCTACTGCTTAGTGTATTTTAATGTTTTTCTTAGTTAATATCTTAGATCTTATTACCGTTTTTCTTTTACATTAATACTTTTGTTGGATGTAACTGGGACCCTGTGTACACAATTTCATTCCACCACATGTGGTGTGTATGACAAAGAACCATGAATCCTTGTGCTGTTTTTCTGATAACTTTCTGTGCAGAAGAAAAATCCAAAGAGAGCCTGAACTGAACATTTTAGTTTCCACAGCGTCTCATAAAGTAAACATGTGACGGTTGAGGTTTCAGGGTTACAACCCAGTAAAGGAGCTTCAACACTCCCTCACCTTGGTGGTGTCATCATGGGAACGCTGGTAGCGTTTCCATCGGCAGCCGTAGGTCCCGGTGATACACGACAAACACAGCTGGCGCTCATAGACCTGGAGGGGTTGGTGTTTCACCATGCTCCTTCAGTCAGTCCTGCTGTCAAAGCCACAGCTAACATCCCACTGGTTTCAAAAGATCCTGCAGAAAAACGGAAAAGAAAAAGTATTTTTGGTAAATTAAACAAATCCACCAACAGCAGAAACCATGAAAAAGGCGAACAACTTAATGCGCCTGGAGGTCTGATTGAAAACAACACGCTGCGCTGATGAGCGGCGTGCCAGCGACACAAAGGCTAGCATTAAATGAAGACGTTTCAGCAACCCCGTTTCCAACGACAACAGAGAGGAAGGCACTTTCATCCATGGGGGTCAAGAAAAAAAATAAGAAACAAGATTGAAAAGAGGCTGGAGAAGCAACAGCTATTGAATATCACATTAAATCACAGAGAGCCTGAACGCCTCACACCGTTTGCACACTTAAATGTAGCATTTTTATTCCTTTTCTGTCAGGGTCATCGAAGGTCTTTTAAGAAAAGGAAAACAACAGTGAGGTTTCAAAAGGCCTCAGATTAGAGTAAAAAAAAAAAAATCAAGGCTGTAGCTCTGCACAACACTTAAATCTACAAGAAGAATCCTGTTCAACACTTTTTAATCAAGGACATCCTGTTCTCTGGGTCGCCTTTCCTAAAAGGGTGTGGTCTCTTTGCATCAATAAACACTTCACCTGATCATTTTCAGCTGGAATTGATCTTTACGAAGGAAACGTTCAGCCGTACAGAAAAGGTCTCTGTGTGAAGCGAGGTGCCAGAGGTGCCAGGCTGTGTGAATAATCATTCAGAACTCTGCTGATCCTCCTGAGCTGCAGCTGAGTCAGCACACAGACTCCATCATAAGCTATCATAGTAATTACAGCAGTGCTGACTGTTATCACAACTTTACTTCACGTCCCATAAACATGGAGCACGCTGGACTGCAGCTCACACACACACACACACACACACACACACACACACACACACACACACACACACACACACACACACACACACACACACACACACACACTT
>NC_056503.1:21622482-21636096 GCF_014905685.2 Nematolebias whitei
CACACACACACACACACACACACACACACACACACACACACACACACACACACACAACAGCTGAATACAGGGTTCCTGCTTGTTTTTAAATAACAAGCACGCCGACAAACTTTTCTTTAAAGTATTTCAACTTATCTAAAATTAAAAGTCAGGTCCTCTGGACGGATTCTTCTATGATGAAACGTTTCGTCCTTTATCCAAAGGACTTTTTCATGTTCATTGTGTCAACAAAGAGGAATCCGTCCAGATGACCTGACTTGTTGGATTTATCTAAATGGATTATTGAGCATCAGAATATTTCAACTTATGTTTTAGTCTGCAGTGGGAAATCTACAAGCAGCCTGTACACAAGTGATTTTTTAGAGCGTGTGTGCACTTCCTCTGCTGTAATCAGGCTGTCTGGGGTTCTGAAAACTGTTAATTAGCATTTGCCACAGTGGCCATGCTTCCTGTTATTAGCAGAACTGCTGTGAGGAGGGTGGGCCTGAGCCGGGTGTAAAAGGCACCCGCCCCGGCCCAGCAGAACCACAAAGATTTCGACTTCCAACAACACAGCTCCAGAGGTTAGAGAAATGAGAGAGAACTCATATTTCTCAAGTACAGGATTTTGCACAACAGGACGTTGTAGTTACAAGCGGTACGCTGATATCCCCGTCTCTGAGGGATTTGAATAGTGAGTGTTTGTAGTTTGTGAGAGGTTTTGTTTTTTGTTAATTTCCTGGTCTGGAATTGAACAGAGAATGAAAGTAAGCCTTGATGTTCTTGGTGCAAGACATTCAAACTGGCAGGAGTTACACCGTGGAGAACAGAGGGAGGTTTTGTGTCTGAGGCGGTGCAGAGTGACGGATCCTGGAGAGAGGAGACATTTTATCCACCAGCAGGTGCAAAGGTGGAGCCAGGGGGAGGGCAATGGTGGCCTTGGCCCACATAAATTATTATTCAGTCACCCCAATCATTTGGAGAAACTACATTTTAAGCAATATAAAACTAGAAAATGTAGTTCCCTCAAATGATCATGGTGGTCGGTTCACACATTTATATGGCGATTCTGACCTTCTTGGATTTTGACGTGGCAACCCACTTTTCAAACTGAAAATTTATTTCACCTAATTATAGCCACACACCAAAATGGAAGTTAGTAACTCGCTTATTTTTTAAGTTATCATGCTCACAACGTGAACGGATGTAAGAATGGATGGCATTTCCCATTTCTCCTTTTTCCCACCACGACGGGAGACAAAAATGGCACCTGGAGGTGAGAACATTTATTTCTGTCACAAACGGGGATGAGTAGGAAAAGGTTCTCTCCATGGACACAAAGCCAGGGATGCAGCCTCCTGGTTCCACCAGTCTTCAGAATGATGGGATGTTGCCCGATCAAAGTGGACTTTATGATGAAACTTGTTTTAAAGTTTCCATGTGACTCAGTCTTACAAGTCATTTAATCTCGTCACCTTCACTTCAGCAGTGCAGGTCCTTCAATCACACCTGTTTAATATGAAATAGCTTTATAATTAGGCAGCAAAGCTCTGAGGCCAAAAGATTTATCCTCTTGAAACTGGAGGGTCATACATTTTTTTAAAGTTCTTAATTAATTTGCTCCGGTCCTCCTCCAAACTGAACGAAAGGATTAATCACTGAAAATTAATCCCTTCATCAGCACGGCCAGAAACTCATCAGCAGAATAAAACCCAGTGGACTCAGTTTTGTACAAACTTCACTGACTTAAGTTAAAACCAACACTAAGTCCAATGTTCTGAACAGAAAGGTCTTCTATCCCTCCACTTTCATGCACTGCCAGATTTTACCAATAAATTGGACTCAATAGGCTCGGAAATGTGAAGATCAGCTGTGTGGGTCAGGACTGACTCACTTTTAACAAAAAGGTCAAATTTGTAGTAACATAACTACTCACAGACAGCAGGGAGTGGCAACCTGCATGTTCAGATCCTGTCCTGTCATGCCGATCTACCGCACAGTGTCACTTAGTTCATCCATGCCTGAGATGAATGCAGCAGAAGACAACATGACAATATTCCACTTCTAAAGAGGCAGAGCTCCCCTCGAACATCTCAAAGTGTCTGAAGTGAAAACAGCAGATAAGAGATGTATAAACTCCCTTCAAACAGCTTTTGTCATCTTTTTTGTTTTTTGCTGCCTCATTTCCTTGAAATCAAAAGAAGAGAGAGTGGGAGAAAACCATTGATAGAGGAGGAAATGCTTCAGCAGTTTCCAAATGTCAAACCGGTTCTGACCAGAGGACTGAAGGAGAGCTGAACGGCAAAGAACTTCCACACCAAAGGCCAAATGACTGATGAAAAATATTTTAGAGACAGTTTAAAAAAAGCCACCATGATGACCCCAAGGAGATGACTGCAGAGTACAGAGTGTGCTGCAGAGTTGGACTCTTTGAAACAGGATCACATGCATGTCCACCTTCTGCTGGGTTGGATGTAAACAAATCAGTGTAAAGTTAAACTCACCGCATCCTGCGTGACCAACCAGCAGCACAAGACTCGTGTTTTTAAAACGGTACACACCGGGTCTTTAAACACCCACTATTCATCATGTGTAACCTGCAGCCGACAGTGCAGCACACTCTTCAGGCTAAAGCATTTAAACAAACTAATAAAGACAGAGAGGCTGATAAAGTTAAAGTAGAGAAAACCTCATCCTCAAGAAAAAAAAAAAAAAAAAAAAAGAAAGAAGAGCATTCTCTGTTCCAGCTAAGGAGCAGAACAAGAAATTCACAAGTGATGTGTGGTAAAGTTAACTGAGCATCCTGTGTTTATTAGACATGTAAATAAAAATCCTGTTTGTCAAGAATTCAGACAAACATGCAAATTCAGGCCCTGTCCTCCTACTTATTTTAGCTATTTTTGCTGTAGGACAAACAGGTGAGTTTGCTGGAAAACCAAATATTCTGAAACGCGTTATGACCGGGTTTAAACAACAGGTCAATAAAGATGAAAACTGTCGTCGCCAACAGATCATTCAGTGTAGTTTTTAAGGACCACAGCTACAAAACACCTTCCCATGTTCCACAACAACCAACTTTTAACGACCTTAATGAAACATAATAAAAGGGACAGGCAGGACAGAAATGGTTGTTGCAGGGTTTCAGTGAGTCATATTAAAAACATAAAGAGCTTCCCATTAAACGTGACAGAGCAGGACAGGTCCGCAGGGGGTTTGAGCTTGCACAAAACTTCTGTAGTGAGTTTGTTGGGTGTTACCATCATGGTGGAAAAGCATCCATGAAGTGCCCATGACGATGTCATCAACATAACCCATTACTGTAGCCTCCAACACATCCTGCTGAGGTCCAAGAGAGTTGTATAGGGAGGGCAAATAGAGCGTGATCCAGAAGCAGAAGAGGATCTCAATGATGAAGAAAGTTATAAGAAATAAACTATTTGACATGAACTAAAATAATAAACAAAATTTCAAAATTAAGGAGGGTTTTTATTGTTTTCCATGGTCCAGTCACGTCTTTAAAGGTCATGTAGGTCAAAGAGCGAGCATAGTAGACACCATCCAGTACGAGTGTGACCAAGGTGCACCTAAAACTGACTCATCACCAAAACGAAGTAGGTGGAGAAAAACTATTCAGTTTGGGTCTTTTTAAATGTACGGTTAACAATGCAGTCTTTTTTCACCAAGACAAATGATACATTAGGTGTGGCAAGTTAAATAAAAAGAAAGTGATGTACAGCACAAATCAAGTCGATTATCAACAGACCAAATACAGAATGAAACTGATGGATAATACCATTTAGGAAGCCAGAGGTTTGTACAGTTTTAAGTTTAACTTGCAAACTTATTGTAGGGTTGTGTTAAAACATGTCATTTGTCATTTATTCCAAAGTCACACCAGTTGCTCTGGAGTTGATCAGAATCTGCTTATTTTTAGCAGCTTCAATACACGATATCCAAGTCACACAATGAAGATCTGGGAAAGAGTTGTGGAAGCTAGACTTGGACAAGAGGTGACTATTTGTGAGCAGCAGTATGGTTTCATGCCAAAAAAATAGAGCACCACAGACACCATCTTTGCTTTGAGGATACTGAAGGAGAAGCACAGAGAGGGTCAGAAAGAACTCCATTGTGACTTTGTAGATTTAGAAAAAGCATCCGACAGGGTGATGAAGGAGAAGTTGTAGTGTGGTATGAGGACAGCAGGACATGTTACACTGGTACAGGGCCTGTTAGAATGGTACAGGACAGGTATGAGGACAGCAGGACAGTGGTGAGATGTGCTGTAGGAGTGACAGATATCTTCAAGATGGAGGTGGGATTGCATCAAGGATCAGCTCTGAACTAGGAATGTACGATATGGCATAAAATTCATATCACAATATGTATTGTGAAGGGTGGCGATAACGATATATATCGCGATATGTTTTTGGTATAAAACTTAATAGGAATTTTTAAAAAAGCATAGGATGTCCTTTTGCCATCATATATTTTGAATTAAAAAAAAAATTCCACTACTAGGTCCAGAGAGTTTTTAAATAATAAACAAATCAAGTATTAGGCTTCTTTCTTGTAGTGCAAAACAGTGCAAAATATATAAAATGTAGTTTTAGCCATATGTTTTAAACTAAAGAGTATGTTGTTAACTCTTAACAGTTTCCAGTATTCTTACTTAAGAAATGAACAGCAACAGAGCAGCATTTTACATTGAAACACTTCACCTCCAACCCTCTAGTGGGCGACTCCTTCTGCTTTAATGGAGAGCTGACACAAAATGACTGTGGCTTTGACCAGAGGGTCGCGCAGTAAAATCACACAACACAGCGTTCTTATCACAGATCAGAGAGCAGGTTTCTCTAAAGCTGACCAACACTTACTTTAACTTTCGACGGGAAAAAAAAAAAAAAAAAAAACTTGACGTTTTGCGCATGCGTCAGACTACGACAACACTATGGCAAGCCGGCTGTAGTTAGCTTGTAGCTTCGCTACTTAGCTCTTGAAGAAATGACTAACACCACTTACGCACAGTTTTCAACAAAAAAAAGTAACGATTAAACTGAAAACTCTGATTTTACATCAGACACAACATTATTGGGGTTAGCCAGTAGAAGACAGATCTATCGTAGGCTAAATTTCTATCGTTTCTACCATATACCGTATATATCGTGCATTCCTACTCTGAACCCTTTCTTGTTTGCTCTGGTGATGGACTAACAGAGGACTATGTGGACTATGATGTTTGCAGTGGACATTTTGATCTGTGGTGAGAACAAGGAACAGGTGGAAGAGAACTTAGAGAGGTGGAGGTACAGTATATACAGTACACTTGAAAAAAGAGGAATGAAAGTCAGTCATGGTAAGACAGAGTACATGTGTGTGAATGAAAGAGGCCGGTGGAAGAGTGAGGCTACAAGGAGCAGAGGTCAAAGGTGCAGAACTTCAAGAACTAAAGCAGACACCAACACATGACAATTTTACAACCAGCTAACTTTGAAGTCTATAACATATTAAAAGATTTACCAGATTGGCAATTTGATTATTAAGATATAATGTATATAGTCAAACAAAGTTCATATCAAAACCGTCCATACAAGCGTTTCAGCACAGGTCTTTTCTCTGACATATATGTGACAGAGGCAGAAGACCTCAGGAACACCAAACTACCATTGATGTCTGCTGTTTGGTAACAACATTACAATGTACAGTGATGGCAGAGGAAAAGAAGAAAAAATGCCCCAAATTTATTGTTAAGACTGCTCTTGAACAATGTCATCAAACTTCTAACATGTCAAACTTATTCATTCACTTGAAACGGCATCACTTGGCACCAAAAAAAAAAAAAAAAACTGAAGCGCAAACACAGCTGTCTGTATTCAAACAGATCCTCACCAACAGTTCAGACCAGACCAAGTTGAAATCCACAACAAATACCACAAGAGGTTTTATAGCGGCACATGCACGTTCAGGTGTCAAAAACGCTGGTTTTAAATCACACCTTGAAAGTAGTAGCACCATAGACTGCATATATTATTATACATTGACCAAAACCAAGTTACCAAGTTCCCTCTAGTCAGAATATTAGCCAACAAAATTTACTTGATTTAAATAGCCACATACTACAAGATACAGTTCTCCACAATGCACAAAACTTCAGCTATTTATATTAATATATACCCCACAGTATCTGTTACGTACCGTTTGTACCTAAATGTTTGTTATATACGTTGGTTTCCATTAACCAAATTGAAAATGTACTCAAGTACTGAAAGTACGGTTACACCCCTAGAAATAAGCTCTTGTTGCAGAATGAGAGTGAATGGTTGTTTGTCTCCGTGTGTCCCTGTGATGGACTTGCGACCGTCCAGGGTGTACCCCGCCCCTCGCACAGCGATTGCTGGACATGGGCACCGGCGACCCCCGTGACCCAAAATGGAACAAGCGGGTACAGATAATGGATGGATGGATGGATGAATAAAAATAAATCACATTTTTTCTGCAATTCCCATTTTCACTGTTGTAATCTGAATGAACTGATGGACTGCCATTAAATTACCAGTATATTTTTTGGGATTATTGCTGACCCACATGTTCTGATTCACGAGGTGTCAGACGGATACCACACCCGTCCCCTAACTCACACCTAGAGACAATCAGTTACCAATCAGTCTAACATGCATGTTTTTGGTCTGTGGGAGGAAACCGAAGTACCCGGAGAAAACTCTTGCATGCACGAAGAGAACATGCAAACTCCACCCAGAAAGGCCCCCGGCCGGGATTCATTCTGGCAATCTCTTGCTGAGAGGCAACTTCTCTACCAACTGAGCCATTGTGCCGCCCTGAGAGGAAATATTGCTCTTATTTTTATTTGGTGGTAAAAATACTCTGAGGAGATCGTTTCAGTTTATTGGCTTAAATATTTTTGTTATGATGAAACAATATGGGAGCAAAGGTACTGGTAATTTCAGAGTAAAATGTAATTTGATGCATTAATTCTTTAAAGACAGAATCTAACGTAAAGAATAAAAGATTCATCATTACTGACCTTCAGGCGCCCTTCATCCTGGATGACGACTTCCCCCCCCACACACACACACACACGCTCTCCACAGCCTATTAGAATGTGACTGGATTGCAGCACGTTTGAAAATCCTCCTTCAGTATGAAGGCTATACAGTTGCTGCTATGCTCCTGGTACTCAAACGGATTGTTCTGGCTATGTTCTGAATCTCTAGAACCTCCCACACCCTCACCATGATCCATGCCCCTCCTGCAGAATGTATCTGGATGGTGCTCTGAACTAGATCAGTCCAGTGCTTCCACAACACAAGGTTTGATCCATGACCATGTCACCATCACTGTAGTAAAGACATCACCAGCATGGCCAGTCCTGTCTCAGTCAGGATGCTTGTGCACATGATGAACACACTAGGATCTATATATATATAGAAATATAGATATAGAAATCTGTCGGAATCAGTCTCCCCACCATCACAGACATCTACACCTCCAGATGCAGGAAGAGGGCCACCTGCATCATGAAGGACCCCACCCACCCAGCACACACACTTTTTGCCCCACTCCCCTCAGGAAGGAGGTTAAGGAGCATTAAGTGTAGAACCACTAGACTGAGGAACAGCTTCTACCCTGAGGCTGTTAGACTCATGAATCTCTAACTAGAATAATCACTGTGAAAAACCATATCATGTTGCTGCTGATCTGTTTCATGTTGCTGCTGATCTGTTTCAATGTTGATGTGTTCATGCGTGCACATCTGCTCACAGACTCATGTTCATGTTTGTGGTGATGTTCAATGTTTTATGTTATGAGTGCTTAGTGTATATTTAGTTGATGTTTTTCTTAGTTCATATCTTAGATGTTATTACTGTTTTTCTTATACATTTTATTGTTGGATGTAGCTGGGACCCTGCGTACATAATTTCGCTCCACCACATGTACCACATGAGGTGCGAATGACAATAAAGAAACTCTGACTCTGACTCTGATCACAACTCCAACCAGAACCCCAACAGCTGCCACCATGATGATAAACTACCACAACCTTGCAGCAAGAGTTGTGCATGCTCAGAACCATTGTGGATCCATCGAGCTTTGTCATACATACAGGTACTGTGGAAAACACTCAACATGTCCCTGAACACTATGCCAAAACCCTGCAAGAACCATTAAAACCATAAGTCATCCAGTTTAAAAGGAGGCCTTGGGGATTATTTTAGCTCTTGTAAATAGTTTTCCTTCAGCCATCATCTGCACACCAAATATCATTCCAAACTTTCATAGCAATAGCTAATTGCAACCCACTGGTAATAATGTTTTCAGCTGTAATAATGTTTTCAGCTGTACATTCATCTACAACTGATTAACATTTTGAATCAACACCACAGCTAATCAAACTTGGCAAACACAAAATGGCTAAAATTCAATTACTTTTACAAATATAAAGAAAACAAATGTGTTGTGGTAACCGAGAGTCAGTTCTCACAACGCTGCATGAAACTGTGTGTAACATTATTTCGAAGCTTCGTCCAAACTTGCTATAACTCTAATTTAATAATTCTGTTGCACCAGTTACAATGACAGTGATTCCCCCAGAGTCTGACTTTAACAAAAAATGTCACTTTAAAACTCTGATATTGAAGATGGGAGGCAATACTGTTTTTATTACTTCAAGGAATAGGCAGTAACAGAAAGATGAGTTTCTGTTGTCTACAATAATGCATTGTGAGATACGTAGGGAAAAAAAAAAATTCACTCAGACACTGTTGACGCAATGTTGATAGAAAACTTTGCAAACATAAGTGAGACTGTAAAAATAGAACGTTGAAGGTTCCTGCTGAGTTCTGGCAGAACTAACCTCTCATCTGCCTGGCCACAGCTCAGGCAGCTCATGGTGTGTGGGGCGACTACTGGTAATTATCACCTCCTCCTGACTGAAAAAACACTGACTGCTGTCTGTTTAATGTACATCTGTTGGACCTCTTATCAAGCACACTACGGGGGTAAAAAGACAAGATGATCTTTATTGTCTACCACAACTGATAGAAATTCTATGACATGCTCTACATTTATCATTCACACACACAAAAGAGCACAGAAAACAAATTGAACATAATAAAAACCACATTAATAAAGTTAATAGTCCATGTTCAAAGTACATTTGTTTATTTTGAATGTGGGTGAAGGACACAGCGGTTAAAACCATTATTTAGTTTTTAAAGGTTTTCATTCACGGTTTTCCCAGTTTCTCTTGTGTTTTCAGTGTTAATCATCATCTGCACTGTCAGATCCTGTTGACAGTTTTTTTTTTTTATACAAATATTTACAAGTTAAAGTCAGCACCAGCTGTAAATTCAACATGTTCAGATCAGCATTGCGTCAGTAAGTCAGATAAATCATGCTTACACAACTACCTTAATGTTTTTTCTTTTTCCTGTAATTCAATATTCATTAGTCCAACAAAGTTAAGTTAGGTCATCTGGAGGATTTCGTTTTTTGTTGTTGTTGAAACTTTTTGTCCTTCATCCAAAGGACTTCATCAGTCTGAGGAGCCACAACAAACTCAGTCCCATAAGCAGCACACTCTTATAGTGGGCCAAGCAGTTTGATGGTAATAAATTCTGGAGTCCGCCCTCTCTCCCGTCAACTCCTCAGAGGCAGCCATAGCCAAAGTGGCTGGCCCATAAAACTGGTTGGTCCACTATGAGAGTAAGCCACTTATGAGACTGAGTTTGTCGTGGCTCCTTGGACTGAAGAAGTCCTTTGGATGAAAGACAAAACGTTTTCAACTAGGCCTGTCACGATAACAAATTTTGCTGGGTGATTGTCTCAGAAATTTTGCGATAAACGATAATATTGTTTGAAATTTAACAATGTCAAATTTTAGAAGAACTGTTGATTTGTTTGGGGGTGTAGTACCTTTTTTGACCACCTGATGGCAGTATAGGATGGTTTGAATTAAATAAAGGATAGTTGATCAGCGCGTCTCTAAGAGAAATGGGAGGAAGGGCCCTTGACGTGACATGGGCCGTCTCTCGGTTCTCAAAATGGCAACCACTCGGTGATGTGAGCTCTTTAACATAGTATTTTTCACACAAAGCTTTTAATTAAAAAATAAAAAAAGTCAGTAAACAAGTTCTCAGCTTCTTTTTGCAGAGAAAAATCAACTTTTTGCACGAAGTCACGGGTTTCAAATGTGAATTTTGGCGCTTTGACAAGACGAAGGTTTATTCCCAAGGTCAGCCTGTTAGCTTAGCTCCTAGCTTAGCTTCTCAGCTTAGCTGCTTTTAACGATTCAAAAACGTAATTTTAGATAGTTAAAATGGATTTTAAAAGAGAAAAGATAAAGGGAAGGGTCAGTGAAGAACACCGGAGTTGAGCCTTTCGTCATCCAGTGTCTTCAGTAGAAAGAGAGAGACACGGAGAAACGATAAAGCTGATAAATGAAAATGAGGTTGATAATTTTTATTCATGCGATTAATTGATTTATTGTTTATCGTGACAGGCCCATTTAAAAAAAAAAAAAAAAAAAAAAAAAAACACAACAACAACAACAACAACAACAACAACAACAACAACAACAACAAAACCATCCAGATGACCTGACTTAACTTTGTTGGATGTTTTACCTGGATTTTGATGTTTTGAACCACTTTGGCTATGGCTGCCTCAGAGGAGTTGACGGGGGGAATATTCATCAGTGTTTCTTAAACTTGTGATGAAATGAACAGCCTTTGTGAGCCAGTAAAAATAATGCTGCTTCATGGTCAAATAGCTCACATATCATAGATACTACGACCTCCTTGGATTCTTTTTTTTATCTTTCTCCTCAAGCCAGGAGGAATGAAAAATGTTTTGGGCGAGGATGTTTTAAAAAAAAAAAAAAAGGTAAAAATATCCTGGCTCCACTATTTCACAAAATGCTACAAGAAACTGAGAAAAATAACAGTCTTCCAAAAAATATAAATTCTGCCAACATTAGTCTCCTGTTAAAACCAGGCAAAGATCCTGTATTAACTACCAGTTATCGTCCCATATCTCTTATCAACGTTGATCTTAAAATAATTTGTAAAGCCCTCTCAAAAAGATTAGAAAAGGTAACTCCTCTAATAATACATCCAGACCAAACCGGTTTTATAAAAGGGAGACATTCATCCACAAATTCACGCAGATTATTTAATTTAATAGATTATTCTTACAGTAAAAATATTGAAACTGCAATATTCTCTCTAGATGCAGAAAAAGCTTTTGATAGAGTTAACTGGAAATTTTTATTTGCAGCCTTACATAAATTTGGTTTTGGAAATTATTTCATAAATTGGTTACAAATATTATACAGTTCTCCTTCAGCATGCATTAGGACAAACAATCAAATATCTGCTAGTTTTGCTCTGCAAAGGGGAACCAGGCAGGGATGTCCACTCTCCCCCTCACTGTTTGCTATTTTCATCGAACCGCTAGCCGCAGCAATCAGGCAAACTACAGATATTAAAGGCATAAAATGCAAGAACATAGAGCACAAAATCAGTCTATATGCTGATGATGTGTTGCTCTTCCTCTGGCATTCACAAACCTCCATCTCTCAGGTTATTGGACTGATAAACTCCTTCTCAAAAGTTTCAGATTACTCTATAAACTGGCTAAAATCCACAGTTCTACCAATTAATTGCTCTTTCAACAATTCACTTACTACACAACTGCAATCAAGGAATATTACATATTTGGGTAACAAAGTTTCGCCTAAATTAGCAGATTTAACAAAACTAAACCACACCCCACTTTTAAAGAAAATTGAGGATGATCTGGCTAGATGGAAATCTTTACCCATATCTCTCATGGGAAGGATCGCATCAATAAAAATGATGGTTTTGCCTAGAATAAATTATTTATTCTCAATGATCCCAAATAAACCATCATCTGACTGGTTTAGATCCCTGGACTCCTCTATTTCTAAATTTCTGTGGAAAGATAAACACCCTCGTATTAGATTAAAAACACTACAGAAATCCAAAGATAAAGGAGGACTAGAATTACCCAACTTTTATTATTATTTTCTAGCCAACAGGCTAGAATACATCTCAAAATGGATAAAACACACACCCCTTGATGAACCCTGGCTAGACGTAGAACAGACACTTTGCAATAATATAATGATCTCGGACCTTCCATTCATTAGCTCAAACATAAAACGACAGGAATGCTTTAAAAGCATCAATATCAGCTCCTCTCTGACAGCTTGGTGGGAGTTTCTTAAAATGACAGAGTCTTCACTAATCCCATGTAAACGTACACCCATCTGGAACAACCCTGACATCCTACAACAGAATAAGATGATAAACTTCCCAGGTTGGAGGTGTAAAGGAATTGAATATTTGGAACATATATATGAAGAAGTGGACTACATCCCATTTAACAGATTAATAACACAATATGGGATTGATAAGAATAAATTTTTAGAATATCAACAAATTAAATCTATAACCAAAAATAAATTTAACCTTAATAACACTAGGATTGAAATGTCAACAAGTGTATTAGAATTCCTTAATCTTAACCCTCCCAAATTACTATCTAAGGTTTATCAGAAACTCAGTAAAATAGATGAAGCTATATCTCTTCCCATTGTAAAATGGGAGACAGACTTGTCAGTTAATTTTGACAAAAACTTTTGGTCGCAGATCTGTCTGAGAACTTTTAAGATGACTAAAAGCTTGAATTTACAACTAATACAATACAAAATCCTTCATAGAGTACACTATACAGGTCAACGGATGTTCAAGATGGGTTTCGCATCATCTAATATTTGCTCACAGTGTACAGACAATATTCCGGACAATTACATCCACGCATTTTGGTTCTGTCCACCTGTTCAGAGGTTTTGGTGCCGGATATGTGAAGACTTATCAAAGTGTCTGAGATGTAATATTCCACTCTCTCCGTCAGTTTGCTTATTGGGCCACTTAGATGATGTCACCTTGGAGACAAAATCAATTCATATTATTCTCACTGCCCTATGTATAGTAAAGAAAACTATACTCATGAATTGAAAAAATAAAAATACACTTAGTATTAAACAGTATAAAGACCTTCTGTTAGATTACATCAGTCTTGAGACAGCCTGTACCCCCACATCGGACTATTCTCTCTGGACTTCTTTAATCGGCTCCAACACGTAGTGGAGGTGGGTGGTCCCCTTTGATTCTGTCCCGTGGGGCATGGTGGTCGGTGTGGGTGGGGTGTCGGGGCTGGGGACGTGGGGGGGGTCATGGGCCTGGAGCGGTGGCGCCCGACTGGGGAGGTGGCTCTGGTGGTTCTGGGTGATGGCCTGTGCTGGCTGCATGCGGGCTTCTGGGCGGTCTGTACCGGCGGACATGGGTTACTGGCCTGGTGACCTGGCTGTCCCTGGGTGGGTCTGGGGTGGACGCGGGCGCGGGTTCTGGGGTGGTATCGCTCCTGGGCGGGGTTCCCGGCTTGGTCCGGGGATCTCGGGCCTTGACAGGTATGTTGCCGGGGTCTTGGGCCGGCGGGTGCGCCGGCGCCCGGCCCTGGCCTTGGGGCCTTCGGTGCGTTGGTGGGCTTTGGGGCCTGTGCCGTGGGGGGGTGGGACTGTTGATGGGGGGGGGG
>NC_056503.1:21636196-21650385 GCF_014905685.2 Nematolebias whitei
TTTGGGGCCTGTGCCGTGGGGGGGTGGGACTGTTGATGGGGGGGGGGTCTGAGGGAGGGGGCCGGCGGGCTCAGCCTGGGCGTCGTCTTGCCTGGCGGTGGCCGCGGCGTGGTGCTTGGCTGGGGGGCTGGGCTGTGGGGGGCTGTGACTGGGGTGGGGTATATTGGGGGCTCTCGTGTGGGGGGCTGTGTGCTGTGGGGCCGGGGGAGTCTGGGCTCGCTGGGTGTGTGCCTTCACTTGCATGGGGCGCTCTCGCTGTGGGTGTTGTTATGGGTTGACTGGTCTTTTGCTTTTTTGGGGTGGGGGGGCGCTCTTGGTCGCTGTAGTGCTCTATCTCTGACTGTTTGGGCACTCCTGGCTGATTGTCCCGGTTGGGGTTTGGTGGCCTCTCTGGTTGGGGGGCTGGGTGTTGGGCTGGGAATCGGGTTGGGGCGTCTGGACGGTTTCGGGATGGGTCTGGGTTGCTGGCCCTGGTTCTGGTTGGTCCTCGGGGGCTATGTGCCGGTCCGTGGCCTTGATCCCTGGTGGTGCGGCTGCCACCTCCTCCTAGGTATCTCTGTTAGAGCCTCTGTCCCCTGGTGGATCTTGGAGAGTGGGGGTGCCTATTGGGGTCAGTGGGGGAGCTGGTCCCCTGGGGGGGCATTGCCACCTCAGTTCACCTCCCCATCCCAACGTCCTCCTCCGCCCACTCCACCACACCACCACTCAAACAGGGTTTTGGGGTTCAGGTGCACTACTGAGCTACGGGGAGAATCATCCATCTCCGTGGCTGGTGGGGTCCTGGGCCCTAATTTTAATATACAACCTAGACACTCACTTATAACACTCTCACGACACAGGCATATATAGGATCTGGAGTGGGCACATGATCGCACTTAGGTGGTGGGATGTACTACCATTTCCACCTCCCCGGACCTGTGCCCACTCTCATATGTAGCATGTAGACATTTAGGGTTCTGTGCGGAGATGAGGGGTGAACGGGCGCCGCCTGCTCTCTGGGCAAGAGGTGGGTCTGTGCCGGTCGCCACCTCATCCCCCCATTTTAAACGCACTGTATAACAACATGCATCAACACCATATTCGAGTGGGAGGAGGAGGAAGTGGGTCTGTTCATAATTTATTTATGCATATATAGATTTATTTATTTTTTTTATTTTTTTTCCCCTTTCTCCGTGTGACACTAGGGGTCGGGGATGGAGGGGGGGGGCGCATTGTTGGGGTCTGGGCTGTGGGTGGGCTTTGGGCCTTGGGGGCGGTCAGTGTTGGGGCCGGTGCTTCGGTTCCTCCTGGGCTGTTCCGATTCTTTTAATCTAGGTTCCTGGTTGCGATGGCCGGCACTCTGACCGGGGTGGCTGCCGGCTTTCGGCGGGACGTCGGCTATGGTAGTGTACGTGTGGTCATTGGTGGTGTAGGGCGGCGGTTGGGGGCGTGGCTTCGCCTCATCCGGGCACTGGCTGGTCTTCCTGTGTGGCATTTGCAGTGGGGGTGCTGTGTGTGTGGGGGGGTGCATGGGTGGCGTGCTGGGGCGTCTCCGGGCCTATGGTGCGGAGCTCTTGATGTGAGAGCCGGCCCTCCTCGGCTGCGGCTCCCTGCTGCTCTGCCCTTTGGGCTGGGGCCGGCCTGTGGTCGCTGTCAGGTAGATGGTGCATGTGGTTGGCTATCTGTGTGTGCCTGTTGGTTGCTCGGGTTGGGTTTTTGGTGGTCCCCTCTCTCTTGGATCAATTTGGGCCCCACGTTTGGTGTGGGGCCCACTCCCCCCGGTCGTGCCCCCCTTTGGCGGGGGACTCCCTTGCCGCCGGTGCATTGGTGGCTCTCGGTGTCTGGGCTGGGTGGTGGGGTGCACGTCGGTCCGCCCTGGTTGCTGCCTGGCGGGGCCTGGGTGCCCTGGCTCTGTCGGGGCTCTGCTAGGGGGTGGTATGGCCTCGGGGCTTGGGGCTCGGTGTCCATGGCCGGATCTACTTGGGGGGGGGCATGGGTCGCTGGCCGGGCCTGTGGGCTCGTCGTTGCAGCTTCCTGGAGGCTCTGCATTGTGGTGGCTGGGGTCACCCGGTTCTTTCCTCTGCTCCTCTCTGTTGGGAGACTCTTGGGGCTCCAGGCCTGTGGGCCGCTGTGTGTCTGTGGCTCCGGTCCTCCCTATGTTGCCATTGTGTCCTGGGGGGGCGGGTCTGTGGGCCCCCGTGTCCACTATTGGGCATTCTATTGGAGAAATCTGGTGGTGGTGGGCGTGCTTGCGCGGGTGTTTGGATTCAGGTGCTTTGACAGATGCACGCTAGGTTGGGTAGTGGTGGAAGCTAGATGATTCCTTGTGCGATGTCGAATGTTTCATGGTGATATTGTGGGTGGCATTGTGCTGTGCATGTTGTTTTGTCATGGTGGTCTCTCGCCTTATCTTCTTCTTTTTTATTATTTATTTATTCTTCTTTCTTCTCTTTCTTTAAAAAAATAAATAAATTTTAAAAAAAAATTGAGCGATGATGATAAGTTCATTGAAGCACTTCACAATGTTTCTACACTTAAACTGAGCTCACAAAAAAATAAAAAAAAAAAAAAAAAAAGGTGCCATCTGCACGTCTGCATGAGGGCCCGGTGCCGCCATCTGTGTGTTGACATCACACCATCCCCGTCCTCTGCTGTGGCTGCAGGCTGGACTTGGAAACGAGACCAGACATGCAGGCAGTACCGCTCGGTCAGCTCGGCTTTCTGAGCAAGACGATCAGCTTTCTCCTTAAAACTCTGGTCAGTTTGCTCAAATAGCTGATCTCACAGAAAACATGGTACAAATGGGAAATAAAAGTGTGTCCTATTTGTATATACTGTGCTGAATTTACTATTTCTCAGCACCACAGTTCATTCAGACCTGAAACTCATCTGTGTTTTTATCAAATCATGGGAAAATTACCACAAAAAAAGGGAAATATTGATGCCTTTATTTCCAAAAGAATCTTTACCCTTGACAAAATAACAGTTTGAGCTTTTGAACAGAGCTCAAATTACAGACTAACAAAGAGCAAACAAGGCCTTCAGTGTTCTTCTGAGAGTTAAATTACCTGCAGTTAGCTCGGGAATGTTACCCTGAGTAAATACAATGAAACTAAGATTTTCTGAATACTCTGAATTTCTCTTACAACTGGCTGCAGCTGACCAACTTAGCTGAGCATTGCTTGGTGTACTGAACAGAGACATTTCCATGTAGACAACAGGACGTCAACATGTTAAAGGACAGAACGAGGACAAGGAGGGTGCCGTGTATGAGACGGTGTCACTGAGAACTGTAGCGCTGCGTCCCCAGAGCCAGAGAGGGACGAGCTACCAACCGAGTATTGACTTTGAAACCGTTCAGAGTTGGAACGACCGGTTGCGTCTCTGAACGTGAGGAAGTCCCTGTTTGTTTAACAAATCTGCACTTCAGTGTGAAAATATTTACAGGAATCGCTGCGTTTTGCTTGGAAACCTATTTTAGCCAAACCTAAGAGTAGCTACGGGAATGATGTAAAGTCAGCACCGATGCATCCTTAAACGTCTGGGAGAAAATAAGCAGGAAACTTCTCGGCAGACACGACATAACTGTGCTTTTTAACATGGTTTCATCATCAGCTTGTCATGTTCGTGACATGTTCTGAACACTAAAGAGATGACCGCACATCCAGAGACACAGATCATCTTCTTATAGGCCGAGTCACTTGACCAAACACCTAAACCACCACCACCACAAACATCACAGCCTATTTTATGAGCAGGACTGCGTTTGTGAGCTTGCACATGGTTCTGTTGCCCACCTCCACCCTCCTACCCTGAGGATCGCACCCTCCTCAGTTTGCTTTTTACCCCCTTTGACAACCGCCCCCACATTTTGAACCAGATGTTTAGCAATTATTTTTGAATATCGTTTTTTAGAACTGACTGAGATAGATTGGAGCTGCCCATGGCAAATCTGACTATTTTGAGAGGAAATATGTCGCACAAACTTGGGTGGGGTGTGCAAACAGCAGAGGACATCACTGGTAGCAGTCTCCACACCATCTACCACAGCCGAAGTCTGCGTAAAGCACGCAGCATCATTAAGGACCACACCCATCCAGCACGACCTTTCAGTCTACTACCCACAAGCAGACGACACGAGAGTCGCACACGAAAAGACAGCCATTATCCACACGCTGTCAGAGTACTGAACTCTTGATAATAATACTAACTATTAACAATATTGTACTAAGCTACATCTGTGACACCTAATACGTTTATTGCTGCTGCACTGTGTGGCTGTATCATGCATGTTACTACCTTACCAACATAATTCAATTAATCTCAGTGTTACTACCTGTGTAATAACTTGTCACACAACCTGTGTAGTTTGTGTTAGTCATGTACAATATATATCACGTGCATTTACGCTTATATTACTACCTGTGAAATACTTATTCCTACAAATGTATCCTACCTGCATCATTATAATCTACCATGTTGTTATTTACTATATTTATTTTGGGCCATGTAAATATATTTCTTTTTCACTTTTTGGTACTTTATTTTTGTACCCTTATTGCATGCTTTATTTTCTTGTTTGTTTGTTTGTTTGTTTTTAGCAAGTCAAATTGGTTCTTCTCATCCTGAACATTTCACTGCACTGTTGACCCTGTGCTAACCTGTGTATGACGAACAACAAACTTTTGAAACACGTTCTAAACTCAAGCAACTCAAGCACTTTGGTAACAGTTTCTGTTTTAAATGTGCTATATAAATAAATCTGACTTGACTTGGACACAAACAAGGAAATAAAGAACAGCTGTGATATTTTGTACTCGGTCATGACTGCTGTTGGCCATCGAGTGGGAGCCCAGTGAGAATAATACCACCTTAAAAATGCCACAAGGGGCCAGTAGGGCAGCATGACATTCTGGGCTCCATGTATAAACCATCTTGGTGTGTTCCTGTGCTAACTTGATCCAAATCTGTCACACATAATGTAAAACCCTCGTCACTGCAGGCTTTTTAAGGGTCCCTCCCTACAGTTGACCCTGGGTAAACTGTACCCTTTCACCTCTGCAAGCAGGCCAAATGTCACATTAGTGCAGGAAAAAATAAAAAAGAAAAAAGACTCAAAAGCCATTCATAAATCACAGATGAGAGCTCTCGGAATCAAAACGAGCATCAAGGAACCAAAAGAGGAGCAGAACTCAGCTGGGTTGACATAGAGCACAACACATTGACACACGTCTGCCACGTATTGTTTTCAGAACGTGACACATTTCTCAGTTTAGCGATTCTCTTTGTGGTTATCCATTTTTTTAAACGAACTACAAAGTTGCTGTGGCTCATCATCATCAATCTTCTCTCCGTAATAAGTCCGTTGTTTAATCCCATGACCTGTGGTCTCACAGACCACGTCATCACTTCATCACGTTATTGAGCCACAGCTGACCAGCGTTACCAACTCAACAACGTTGTAACTATATTTAGTGAGTATGCAGAGCACTCTAGCCATTTTCCCCAAAATGCATCTATACCAAGAAATTTAACGACTGTTCCTGGTGTTCATAGACTCTGATGTGAAAGCGCGTATCGTTCATACTCAACGAGCAGCGAGCACTGCCGAGTCGCGTCTCCCTTCTCCCATCCCGTCCTCCTCCATCAGTCCTTCCCAGCTGCAGTTACAGCAGGAGATGTTCGCCCCTCCACCTCCACACTACAAATGAATCACTCCTGCACGGAGCCGCCGCTGACTGAATCTGCCTTGTTAGTAGTTTATGGAAATATACGCCTCATAAACAACAAAAAACAATTCAAAACTCAAACCAGACTTTTTCAAAAAAACTAAACTAATTAAGTCAACAAACAAGTTAGTCTGTGCATCTCCTTTGGGTCCAGTTAGAGAATAAACTGTGATGAGAAGAAACACTTGGCGTGCTCTCTACTATTTCTGTCTCTCTGACAACGTTAATCCTTCCTCCTACAGCGTCCACTGCAATTACATGAACATGGCCAATTATACAAGCTAGGTGAGGACACTGTTTAACAAATTTACACAGCCAGTAGCTACTTTCCTTCTTGAGGCGCTGGCAACATGGGTGATGATACGTCTGTTATCAGATGGGTCATGTTATGATGGTGTTTTCTCACACTCATCTCAACGTGCTGAAGGAACACGCCAACAAGACGAGGATGAGCACAAAAACATGAAGGCGTTTGTGTGTTCAGAGTTGGATCTAGAGTTGACCTGATAGCTTCAGGCCAGTCAGTAAGGAGGAGTGTTGTTTTTCCTCCTGAGTCCTCCTCCTCCTCCTCCTCTTCCCTCTGCAGAGCTCTGCACTTGTCTGACAGCTCACCCTGATGCACTCCTTCTGATTTATGAAGCTGACGAATGCCCTACAGCGCACCGACCGCTGTATTTAGGAATGTTTTTTTATTTGCCTCACATTAACTCCAGTTTTCCAGGGCAGTTCTGCGAAACAGAAAGTCTGGAAGATAAATATCAAGATTTGACTCAAACTGACGTGGCCGTCGGCAACTTTCTCTACACGCGTTTACACTTTATCTGCAGGTAACGTCTTTAAATCAGAAACCAAATGAATCCGCCATTAAAGCTGGTTTCTTTAGTGGAAAAACATTTTAAAATAAAGGTGAGTGGATTTCTACGGTGAACAAAGCACAAACATCCCATGTTTGATCCATTAACTCACCATTATTTTATTAAGAGGTAAGTTTTAAGTGAAAGGAGATGTTTTAATTACCGTTAAACCTTCACTTGTTTGACCGATTCCCATTGTATTTGTTTCCATCTATCCTCAGAATGTAGTGCTATGTTCCTCAAAGCGGTTTCAGCTGGATGTGGAGTGATGAGACTCCGTTTGAGGCATCAAATCGGAGGCTCGGGGTCTTGACCTGGAAACTGTACGCTGACTGCGTCCACAATCTGAGCCCTTTAAAGTGAGATCTATTCACAGGACCCAGGAGAAACCTAAACTCAGATACATCTCATTTATCCACAGACCAAGTGCAGAGAAGGAGGGACGAACCTGAAAACATCTCGACTCATCTGACTGAACATGTCCAACCCCGCACATGTAATTTATTACATTCAGGATGTTTTTAACGTGATGTTGCCCATCAGCTGCAGCTCCGAGCACAAACAAAGAGGTGTTTTCTGTTTTTAGTCAGGGTGAAAGTTTCTACTGCAAACAACAAATGTTGCACACAAAAACAGATTTTCCTCAAAGTATGAATGTTTCTGAATCAATCGTTACTCGGGTCCATTTTTCTTCCATACATGTTTCAGCATTTAACCATTTTTGATCTACTTCAACAATTCATAAATCCAAACGTTCAGCTCATTTAGGACATTCCTGCTGTGACTTTTATTTGTGCAATTTGTCCTTTTTAACCACTTGTTTTTTTTTATCCATGTTTTTCCTCATTGAAAATGAATGACGCTCTCCACATTTCCCTTCACTGTAATGCCATTTTCATTCTGTTATTTTAAGTTTTAAGTTGTTTTTTCCCTGCTACTTTTTATTGCTAATTTCAGCTTATTCTAATCATTTCAGCTTATTTCAGCTAAATTAGGCTTTTTTTTTTTTGGGTTCCTTTTTCAGCTATTTGGTTATTTTCAGAAAATATTAGCCTTTTCTCTGCAATTCTTTGCTAATTTCCACTTTCCATGATTATTTCAAAACATTTTTACTTTAAGATTTGCTCAGCCTCTTTCAGCTAATGTCAGCTTTTTTACTTTTTCAGCTACTTCTTTAGCTAATTTCAGTTTTTTTCCTACTCCATTCAGCCTCTCTCTGCCTATTTTAGCTTAATCTGCTCATTTCAGCTGTTTTTCTGTTGCTTCAGCAAAACTGCTCAAATTTAGCTCACATTAGCAGCTTGGAGATGAATCCTTCAGCAGCTAAAATCATTCAGCAGCTTTCACACTGCATTTCTCAGGAAAATGACATTCCTCTAGTTTAATAAATCCTTACAGCTGACTGCTCTGGAAGTAATGAGAAGCACCAAAACGGCATTAATTACAGAATAAACTATTTTTGGGGGTAAAACCTGGTGTTTAGTGTCTGAGCGGAGCTTCAGGTGAAGTTAAACTGTTAAAACAACGCGCTCGTGCAGGTCAGCAGTTAGCTACCGTAACTAGGCTTAGCAGGGATTTGGGACGTTCACAGGACCCAGAAAAAGTGAGTAAAAACCAAACTTCCGGACACACTCACCTGTTTGATCTACCTGCTCCTGGCTGTCGAAGGTAAAGTCGAAGCTTTTCCTCGCCGATAGATAAAGCGGGTCGAGCCCGCTGACTGAGCCGAACTTTAGCAGCGAAAACAGCCGACGGAGTCCGGGGGTTCAGTCAGGGCGGACAGGAGGCTCTTCCCGGGTGCTCGGTGTCTCCGTCCTGAGCCTGTCCGTAGATTAAAAAAAGTGTCCTCTTCGTGTCTCCGGGACTCGAACACCGCGTCGTGTGAATCTGAATGGCAGTTGGTCTGCTCGCAGAGGTAGTCTTACTTAACTCCGCCGCGCTGCGTTCAATGACCAGAGTAATATCGTTAATCGGACCATCGTTCAGTTTTGTCAAAGCATTTACTGCTTGAGCGACAACAAAATATGTCACTTTGTCTGAGTTTGCAAGTTATTAAAACTAATTTCTAACATTAACACACTAGCTGGTTAGTAGGACTTTTTACACACTGTCGGGGGATTCTTGTTGATATAAATTTCTTGTAATATAAAAAGTCCAATGCTACATGAATGCAACGCAGCCGCTTCAGTCAGACGGATTTTAACGGATCGGATATCGATCTTATATCGATCTGAGACCTCCTTCAGCCTGTGCTGACATGACAACATTAGAGAAATTTGAATCTTCAGTGAGATGTTATTCTGAAACAAGCTAAACAGAAAAAATATTAGTGAAACAAATAAAACTTTAAATTACCAAATTTGTTGCTGAAAGCTAAAACTAGTTAAACCTCTAAACCAAAATGATCAAAATCATAGCTAAAAGCTAAAGTTAGCAAAACTATAGCTGGAAGTTTACATTTTTGAAAAAAAAAAAAAAAGCTAAAAGGTGCATATGTAGCTAAACCATGCCTAAAACTAATACTGTATTAGCAAAACTTGAGCTCAAACTTTAAGAAACAAAACAGTAGCTGAAAGCTAAAAGAAGCACAAAGACAAAACATAGCAAGTCTGTTGACGGAGATTTACAAAAACAATGTTTTTGAAAGAATTATAGAAATCTTAATGTATTTATGAGGAGTTTTATGTTAAATAAAGTTAAATAGTTTGAAAACTATAAAAGTTACTAAAATTCACAGCAGTCTATTCCCATCTATCCATTATCTTAACCCACTTCTTGCTTTTAGGGTCACGGGGGTCACTGGTGCCCATATCCAGCAGTAACTGTGTGAGAGATGGCACCTGGACAGGTCTCCAGTCCATCACAGGGACACATAGAGACAAATGAGACAAACAACCATTCACTCTCTCACTCACACCTAGAGACAATTTAGAGTTACCAATCAACCTAACATGCATGTTTTTGGTCTGTGGGAGGAAACTGGAGTACGTGGAGAAAACCCACGCATGCACAGAGAGAACATGCAAACTCCACCCAGAAGGGTCCTGATCTGGGGTTCGATCCGGTAATCTTCTCGCTACAATGCAGCAGCTCTACCAACTGCGTCACCATGTTGCCCTATCTATTCTCATTTCAGTGATTTTTTTTTTTAATATGAGTGTCTGAATAGTACTAAATATGTGTAAATAGTGTAATCATTTAGTTATGATGTGATGTTTTATTGCTCTGTGCTGAAAGCTAAAAGGCGGGTGATAAATATCTGTGTTAGCAAAATATCTCACAAGCTTTATTGTAGAAAGCAATCTTTAGACGTACATCTACAACTAATCTGAGAAAGAGCAAAAAAAAAAAACCAAAGTGCTTCAAATTTCTCAAACTCTTCTCCTGTTTTCAGAGCACCTGTCCATCAACATGATAATTATATCCCTGATAACTGAACAAACAGCTTCTTTTGACCCATTAAGTGAAACCAATACATGGATTTTTTGTTGCAGAGGCCCACAGTCCTGATCAGACACCTGTCATGTCAGCAGTTTCTCCTCTGCAGCTCTTCTTCTTCATCTTGCAGAGCTGCAGGATCCAATGAAATGAGATACAGCTAACTAGCTTGACCAGTTTCTTTTCCAAAGCAAAAACTGTGCTATGTTAAATACTAGAACTAAATAACCTTGAAATTTATAAATATGACAGTTTTACAGATACTGAGCTAAAGTTTAAGCTGATAGTAACAGAATGTCATCCTCACTTCATACCTGTATGGGATTAATTACCCTTTTATTGTTTAAACCTTGTTGTTTAAAACGTAAATAGCATTATTTGTTATTTAAACCATGTAAAAATAGTTTACTAATGCTATGTATAATGTTTGACTTATCACAGAAACACAAAAAATGGGAAACTTTCAGCTATCTGCTGAACTGAACAAGTTTAAATTTTTGATGGTGAAAAGATTTGAGTGCTGAAAGAGGAACAAGGAAATAATTTGATTTGTGATGCTTGTAAACAGATGTAAAAAAAATTGTAAACAGTTGTAAACAGATTTAAACAGTTGGAAACAGATGTAAATAGATGAAAACAGTTTTAGTTGTAAACAGTAAATAGTTGTAAAATATGTAAACAGTTGTAAAACATATGTAAACAATTGTAAACTTGTGTAAATAGTTGTAAAATTATGTAAAATGATGTAAGTATATGTAAACATTTTTAGTTGTAAACAGTAAATAGTTGTAAAATATGTAAACTGTTGTAACATATGCAAAAAATTGTAAACTGATGTAAATAATTACAGTTGTAACAAATGTAAATAGTTGTGAAATTATGTAAACTGATGTAAGTATATGTAAACAGTTTTAGTTGTAAACAGTAAATAGTTGTAAAATATGTAAACAGTTGTAAAACATATGTAAACAACTGTAAACTGATGTAAATAGTTGCAGTTGTAACAGATGTAAATAGTTGTAAAATTATGTAAAATTATGTAAGTACATGTAAACAGTTTTAGTTGTAAATAGTTGTAAAATATGTAAATTGTTGTAACATATGCAAACAATTGTAAACTGATGTAAATAGTTATAGTTGTAACAAATGTAAATAGTTGTAAAGTTATGTAAAATGATGTAAGTATATGTAAAAAGTTTTAATTGTAAACAGTAAATAGTTGTAAAATATGTAAACAGTTGAAAACAAATGTAGTTGTAAACAATAGTTCTAAACAATAGTTGTAGTTGTAACAGATGTAAATAGTTGTAAAATTATGTAAACTGACATAAGTATACAGTATGTAAACTGTTGTAAAACATATGCAAACAATTGTAAACTTATGTAAATAGTTGTAAAATTATGTAAACTGACGTAAGTATATGTAAACACTTTTAGTTGTAAACAGTAAATAGTTGTAAAATATGTAAACAGTTATAAAACATATGTAAACAATTGAAAACTTATATAAATAGTTGCAGTTGTAACAGATGTAAATAGTTGTAAAATTATGTAAACTGACGTAAGTATGACGTAAGTAAACACTTTTAGTTGTAAACAGTAAATAGTTGTAAAATATGTAAACAGTTATAAAACATATGTAAACAATTGAAAACTTATATAAATAGTTGCAGTTGTAACAAATGTAAATAGTTGTAAAATTATGTAAACTGACGTAAGTATACAGAATGTAAACAGTAGTAAAACATATGCAAACAATTGTAAACTTATGTAAATAGTTGTAAAATTATGTAAGTATATGTAAACAGTTTTAGTTGTAAACAGTAAATAGTTGTAAAATATGTCAAAAGTTGTAAAACATATGTAAACAACTGTAAACTGATGTAAATAGTTGGAAATTTATGTTATGTGATGCAAGTATATGTAAACAGTTGTAAACAGATGTTAACAGTTGCAGTTATAACAGATGTAATCAGCTGTAAATTTAAGTAAACTGTTGTAAATATATGTACACCTAACAATTGGTCGTTAGTGCCCTGATGACCGCTTGTTATTCAAAGAGATCTGAGTGATATTAGCAATAAGTATCAACCTAGTAGTAGAATTTAAATAGTATAAATGCACTGCCTGGACCCAAAAAAAGTCACCACCTGGATTTAACTAAGCAATTAGGTACGAGCCTCGATTGGAGAAATTACTGTATGGGCAATTATCTTTCAACTGGCAACCAGTTATTTAACCCCAACTGGTGCAAGGAGTTGCTTCTCATTTCTTAAACAACCATGTTGAAAGACACATCGTGTGGTCGTGGAAAAGATGTCAGTCTGTTTGAGAAAGGTCAAATCATTGGCATCAAGTAGAGAAAACATCTAAGGAGATTGTAGAAACAACTAAAATTGGGTTAAGAACTGTCCAGCGCATTATTAAAAACTGGAAGGATAGAGGGGACCCATCGTCTTGAAGGAAGAAATGTGGCCGGAAAATCATCCTGAATGATCGTGATCGGTGATCACTTAAACGTTTGGTGAAATCAAATGGAAGAATAACAACAGTAGCTCTCAGGACTATGTTTAATAGTGAAAGTAAGAGCATTTCCACATGCACAATGTGAAGAGGGCTCAATGGATTGGAACTGAACAGCTGTGTAGACTTAAGAAAACCACTAATCAGTGAGGCTAACTGGGAAAAAAGGCTTCAATTAGCTAGGGAACATAAAGATTGGACTCTGGAGCAATGGAAGAAGGTCATGTGGTCTGATGAGTCCAAATTGACCCTGTTCCAGAGTGATAGGGGCATCAGGGTAAGAAGAGAGGCAGGTGAAGTGATGCACCCATCATGCCTTGTGCCTAGTCATCAGTGCAAGATCTTGGTGAAAAACAAAACAATGCAACACTGGATGGAAATAGATCTTGTGACATTGCAGAAGCTTATCGAAACAATGTCACAGTGAGTGCATGCTGAAATGAAAGCTAAAGGTGGTCCAGCGAAATATTAGTGTTTGACCTTTTTTTGGTGGCAATTTTTTTTTTTTTTGGCCAGGCAGTGTAGTATAAGTATATGGTTTGAATAATTTTAGCTTTTTATTACAATTTAGCTGATTAATTCAACATTAAGACCTGTTTTAAACAAAGAACACAGATGAGGTACACACAAGAATAAACAGTCATATAAAATGAAAAGTGAATAAAAGAACAAAGTCCATGCTCAATAAAAATAAAAGAAGTTATATAAAACAAAATAAAAAACAATCTACATTATAAAATGGTGTAAAATACTCAAAACAAGAACATACCTGCGTTAGTTTTTGCCATTAACTTAACAATTGTTTAAAATCTTTTAGAGAGGTTAAGGTCAAGACCTTCAGATCTTTTTGCAAGGTGTTCCAGGAAACAGGAGCGGAGTAGGAGAAGACCCTTTTGCCAAGTTCAGTCTGCACTGAGGAGACAAGCACAGAGAGATATTAGTTATTAGCTGCTCTTTTGTTAATTTTAGCTTTTTTCAGCCATGCTTAACTTTGATTTAGCTGCTGTTTTGGTACAGATTTTGTGATATTAGCTTTTAGCTTGTGTTTTGCTGATTTTCACATATTCAGTATAATTTTTTTTAACAAATCGTTGTTATTCAGATTTTACATAATTTAATTGAGGATGTGATTTCTTTTTCACAGACGTTTTATATTTTTATGACATGCTTCATTGACATCAACCCCCCTCCCCCCATCACCACCACCACCATACACACACCTTGACACTGTTTCTGCGGGTGTCCCTCCCTGCGGTGGAGCAGGGGAAATGTTACTCTCAAAAGGACTTCCTGTCACATGACCTCAGTTGTCAGAGCTCCCGGCAAGCTGACATCAGTCAGCAGCCCCCACCCCATGTTTAAATGCCAGCCAGCATGCACAGCCAGGACAGTGGGGAGTTTGCTCTGCTGCTCCGGAGGTGGAGGCAGCAGGACAGGTCTCAGTACTCCTGTCTGACTAAAGGTCACAGAGCAGGATGAAGGAGAACACAGGACTAAATGAACATAGAGTCCAACAGAACCATCTGACTGAACCATCCAACTGAACCATTAAACTGAACCATTCAACTGAACCATCCAACTGAACCATCCAATTGAACCATCCGACTGAACCATCCAACTGAACCATCCAACTGAACCATTCAACTGAACCATTCAACTGAACCAT
>NC_056503.1:21650395-21665688 GCF_014905685.2 Nematolebias whitei
AACCATCCGACTGAACCATCCATCTGAACCATCCAACTGAACCATTCGACTGAACTATTCAACTGAACCATCCGACTGAACCGTTCCATTGAACTGTTCAACTGAACCATCCAACTGAACCATCCAACTGAACTGTTCAACTGAACCATTCAATTGAACCATTCGATTGAACCATCCAACTGAACCGTTCAACTGAACCATCCGACTGAACCGTTCCATTGAACTGTTCAACTGAACCATCCAACTGAACCATCCAACTGAACTGTTCAACTGAACCATCTGACTAAACCATCCGACTGAACCGTTTGATTGAACCGTTCGACTGAACCATCCAATTGAATCATTCAACAAACAAATGAGACAACTTTGACTGTCTGCTGGTAACTAAACAAAAAGCATTAACTCAGTTCAGTACAACCTGCTAGTTCAAATCAAAATGGCCACCACAGCCAACTGATCTGATCTCAGTCAGTTTTACAGACATGGAGCTAAACTTTGTGATGGTTGTAGCTGAAAGTCATCCTCAACGCATACTTTAGTTTCACCTGAACACGTACTGTTTAACTGTAATTGTCCTCAACGCTGATATGGGAGGCGGCGGGTGATATGCAGTCATAAAGGAATTTATTTCTTGTCATGAAGAAAAAAGTCTAAACTTCAAAATATCTTGATATTTAATAACCGTTAGACTCCAGGTTTGTTTAGTCAAAATATCTTGAATAAAACATTTTAATTTGATCATATTTCAGTGTTTATTGTCATAAATGTAAAGCTATTTTCATATGAATGATGTTTAAACCTCGTGTGTGGTAAATTTGGCAGTTTTTTTCCTCCACCTGCTGGTCATCTGTTTAAAACACAGTTTTGTGTCTGCAGTAAGGATCGGCCATAAATTGAAAAATCAGTTTTCACTGCTCCTGTTTGAAACCTTTAATAAAGTTTGCCCATGTTTTATGCTAAAGTTTAATCTTTTCCATCCGTTTATATACAGAATGATAAACAAGACAAGTGAGGCTGTTTGTGTCTTTCACTGAAGGCAGAAATAAATGTTGGCAGCAGGAGTTTAAATTTCCCCCTGAGTTTGATGACGTCAGGTGTTTGATGGGACACCTCCAGCCTTCAGCCACCAGAGGGCGCTCTCCAGCTGTTTTAGTGTTTGACCACCAACTCTTTGGGTCCTCCATGGAGTTGATGGAGACACATTTGTTAATTTATTTGTCAATCAAAACACAATTAAAATTACACATTTGAGATTACTATTTTACATTTTATCCCAATTTAAGTCTCACGGTTTAGTGAACTAATGTGAAAGTTCAGCTTTAGACGTGAAGAACTTTATTTATAAAATGTATATTTTATTTTGCTCGTGTCAGATCGACGGTAACCTTGTTTAAGAATGTCCACGTCTCAGTTCTGTGAACATACTTTATGTTTTCTTAGATTTTAATGCTGCCATATTGACAGAACACACTTTGAGAGTCTGTAGAAATTAATAGTTAACACACAAAACAGTATTTATGTGGCAAAACTTTGACAAATGGCTGACCACACCAACATGAAGACATTTATTTTATCTTGTTAATAACTGGTTGACAGTTCGAGTAGCTTCATGTATGGACAACTAAGTCCACGTCATGGTTCTGTAGTTTGTAGAACCTCCTTCAGCAGCAGAACTCTCTGTGGTTACCTCAGTCTCTCACTGTGGAGGAACTTTGGCCCACTCTTCTTTACAATGCTGCTTCAGCTCTTTTAATGTCCCACCACAACATTGCAGTCAGGCTGAAATTCTGGTCTTTGGCCCATTTCAGCATCCCGGTTCTGTTCTTTCAGCTTCAGCTGTTGGACAGATGGACTCACATTTTACTCCAGAACCATTTGTTCTACAGAGGAGTTCATGGTCCACTCAGTGACCCCAACCATCAGCCCTCCACCACCGTGCTGACAGCTGGTAGGAGCTGTTTGCTGCAATGTTTGGTTTTCACCAAACATGGTGCAGTGCATTCTGGGTAAACATGTCTAAATTGATGTCTGTCTAAAGGACATTCTTCCAAAAGAGCTGCATGTTCGATCAGGTTCAACAACAAAATCCAAAGTTGTTCTAAAAAGACAAAAGTTTTTCCTCTCTTCCAAACGAACTTGACTTGTTTCCAGCTGACTCGTCTTTTTTTCTACTTGTCCCATCAAGAAATTGAACCTTTGACCCGATAAATGAAGACTGCAGAGTTTGAAGTAGAGTTCTCGTTTTTGTTTTGTTGTGTCTCAGAGCATTGCACAGTCTGACCTTGGGGTGAAGAATGGCAGTTGTTTCCTATTTAAATAATATTTCTCGCTGCTGAAGGATTTCACTACAAACTGTTCAGAAATCTTTTTATTAGCCATTCTCAGATTGATGGACGGCTTCTCTGTGGTCATTGCTGATGTCTTTCCTTCTTGGCATTGTGTTAACACAAACCTGATGGCTCCAGAGCAGCAAACTGTTCAAACGTGTGCTTTTATTAAAGTTGTCACACTGATGGAGTGGACTCAGAGTGGACTTCAGCTCTTCAGCTTTATGTTTGATTATTTCATTAACGAGAGACGGGGGAATCTTTTGTGTGCTTTTGTTAATTGGAGGTTAGATTTAAATCGTTAAAGTAAAGATCAGATCATTGTTATATTTTTCTTGACCAATTTTCTCTGAATGTATACAGATATATATTTTACATATATTATGAATACTCGGGTGTGTAAATCTTCAGCTATCACTTGCCTCGACACGTCTTTATGCATGATACCACGTGTGCAGCACAATGTTCTGAAGGTACGCTCCTCAGCTCTAATTTTACACATTTTTGTGAAATAAACATTTATTTTTCAGGTTTTTGTTACAATAATTAAAGACTGTTGGTCAGCAACCCTCTTGTTCAGTCCAGACAATGTGCCTCCCTTCACAAGTCATCAGATTTGATCTTATTTATCTCAGATGTGATGTGATCCCATCTGAACTGAAGCTAATAATGTAACCGTTTAAAAATATCCTATAAAGCTGAAGTAATGGCTGTTGATTATTGAACTGGCTTGTAGATCGTAGCTTCTGTGGCAGATATTGCCACTATCTGCGCAGGCTGAATCGTGCTCCAGTTCAGAGCAGCACAAGCTGGTGTTGTCCTCTGATCGTTCATTATAGTTTCTTTGCATGAACTTAGAAACGACACTTTTTAAGCTTAGAGATTAGACGCTGATTGGAGCAAGCAGCTGCAGCTAGCAGAGCCTATGAACATAAGTTACGTGTTAAAAAAGTTTGTTTCAAATTCATCAACTGGTTGAAGTCATCGTTATTCAACCAGTTAAAAACTCTTGAAATCTTTGGAAGTCAGTCATTAATTATTGACTGACTTCAGGTCTAGTTAGATCATCATTAGTTAGACCAAATATATTCTCCTTCTGTTACATCTAGCTGATTTACATGATTGTTGTATAAAGTAACATTTCATTTGTGACACAGCTCCAGTTGGGCTTGCTGTTAATTCAACAGATGTTTTGTCGGCTGTGAGCGGTTGCCTGTTTTGGACGCCATCTTTTTTATCTCCACCATGTCACAGATGTAAACAATGGGCGGGAAGGGCAGTGAGCACTCATGTGGTTTATAGGACTCTATGGTGTTCCTTAAAGGAATGCATATCGCCCGCCACCTTTCAGACCATCGAAGAGGCGTGACACATTTACAGCCATTTGATTAAAATAAATAAATACACCATTATCCACACTCTCAGACAATATGCTGATGTTTTATTTGATTTCACATTTGTTTGCACTTGAGGCATTATGTTATGGACGACTCTCAGCTACTACCACTCCAGTAATTCAGCCCAATATCTGTAAAACTCACTGACTCCTGTTGCCTAAGATGAATCCATTTACCAATTTATGGGACATTTTGCTAACAAACAATGTTGACTTCATCAGCTAAGGTTTTAAATCAAAGATGTCATGTGATGTGTTGAGCTCAAAGTATGTGTTGAAGAGAACACTCAGCTACTACCACATCAAACTTTAGTGACATTAAGCATTCACACTTCATTTTACGCGAAGTTACATTCCTCTACTTGTATTCATACTTTTTGACGTCGTTTGAAAGAATTAAACTCAAACCATGTTCAAGTGTCGAGTCTTTAATTTCTGCTCGTGCGCAGGACATGCGGAAAAATATCAATCCTGGTTAGTTGTTGCCTCTGCTCAGAAAAGTGACTTGAACGGTGAACAGTTTCAGTTTCTCTTGTTGAAACAAGCATCAGGTTATACTTTTATCACCTGCTGGGGATGGTGAGGGTTGTCTGCAGTGTTAGCAAAATATCTCATGGACCACTTGACAGACTTTAATGCAACTTTCAGACAGTAAGTATTAAATGAACGTCTACAGCTGATTAACTTTTAAGTCAACGGATTTCAAGATGGCTGCCACAGCTAACTGACCTTGTTATATTTCAACCATTTTTACAGATAATGAGCTAAACTTCAGTGTGGTAGTAGAGGAGAGTCATCCCTAAAATAGACTTTTAACCCTGCACTTTGCAGATTAATTTAGTTTCAAACTTTGGTATTAACTGTTGGAGTCAACTCTATCTGTTAGCAAAATATCTCATGAACCAGTGGATGACATAATAATAAAAAACGGTCATAAAGTATCTTTTGATGAGCATCTATGGATTAACTTCTGGAGTCATTCAAATGCAAGATGGCTGCTACAGCTAATCAACTCAAGCCAACACAGCAATACATTTTTATTTATAAAGCACCAAAGTGAAACGCAAAAATTCAAAACGCATAAAAACAATAAAATCAGTTAAAAACAGTAAAAATACTAAAATGATAAAATCACAAAAACAACAAACAATAAAACGATAAAAGCAAACGTCTCAATCTGAGTTAAACGCCAAAAAGAAACAATGTTTCTTGAGAGATTTAAAAACAAGAAGTGAATCTGATGTGCAGAGGCAGCTCGTTCCACAGTTCAGGACTGAAAACTCACAAATAAAGTTGTCATTTGTGCAGAGAATCAGATGAAACTTGGTGTGGTAGTAGCTGAGAGTCATCCTCAACACGTTTTCTGAAATTATCTCTCAGATCGAAGGCAATGTGTTCAACATAATGGTACTTCCTCCAGTTATTTAACAGTCAACAGTGGTGTACCACAAGGCTCAGTCTTAAGACACACCCTTTATACAATCTACATAAGTAATGTAGATCAGATCATCCCTGATGCATCCTTACATTCCATGCTGATGACACAGTTGTTTACCGTCAAGCTAAAACAGTTGCTAAGGTTTTCCAGCTCTTGCAATCTGCTTCATCCAGTCAGATTTGTTCCGTCTCAAACTTGTCCTAAATGCCAACAAAACCAAAGGGATGCTGTTTTCAAACAGGAAGTCAGTCCCAGCAGTTCTTCCTTCAGTTTTATCCTTGAATGGTGTTCCTATTGAGTTTGTCGAGTCCTACAAATATTTGGGTATCTTGGTCAATTCGCATCTCTCTTTTAAGCTTCACGTGGAAAACTTGGTAAATTAAATTGGGTTTATTTTCAGAAATAGATCCTGTCTAACTCTGAATGAAACACCTTGTGACTGTGACTTTCCTTCCCTCCATTGACTACGGTGACATTATTTACATGAACACTCCTACAAGCACCCTGCAGGTGCTGGATGCTGTCTATCATGGTGCATTAAGATTCACAATTGTCTGCGATTATCGTACCCACTACTGCACCCTTCCAGTTAACCCTTCACTGGTTAACTGGTCATCATTAACTTCACGTAGACCCTCTCACTGGTACATTTTCATCTTTAAATCACTTCTTGGTCTGCTGCCTTCATACATCTCCTCCTACATGTCTCTGCGTGAGTGCAGCTACAGCGTGCGCTCTCAGGACATTATTACCTGCAGTGTTCCCTCAGTGAGAACTGAACTTGGCAATAGGGTCTTCTCCTACTCCGCTCCTGTTTCCTGGAATATCTTGCAAAAAGATCTGAAGCTCTCGACCTTGACCTCTCTAAGTGGCTTCAAACATCTAAGTTCATGGCGGAAACCATTGCAGACATGTTTCTGTTTTTAGTTTTCTACATTACCTTATAACCTAGCTGTTTTTTGTTACATTTTGCATACCATTTTATTTTCACTTGTTATTCTCAGTTTGTATGCTTCTTTTTATGATTGTCTACTGTTGTCATCACTCTTTGTCTCTGGTCTCTCTTGTAAATGGGTCCCTGAGGCTCATTAGTCTATAAATAAAGTTTGAATGAAAAAAAAAATCCTTGCGATTATGCACATCCTCATTTGCTAAGTTTGACCATAAAAGGTCACAACTGCATCATCTCTGGACATGAGATGTTTTTAAGTGTTTTTTCACTCTTTCTAAGCTCTTAATGTTTAACTGTTTGTATTTTATCCACGATTGTTTGTTGGTACGTGCAGCTGGAAATGTTCAGGATTGAAGCGACAGCAGAGAAAGTTCTCCACTTCTGCTGAGGTTGGAGCTCTGACGCCCAAATGTTCTCAAATAGCATCTCTTTAGAACTGTTATGTAAGAAGCTGCTCCTCCCCGCTCAGGAAAAACATGCCTGACACGTGCACAGCCCCTCTATCGGTTATCCTGAAGAAGGACTTTCAGTAATGTTGCATCATATGTAATGTTGCATCATATGTAATGTAGCATCCGTTAACGGAGGTAAAACTCTGAAGTCTGGATCAGAGAGGGCGTGGAAGCATCTTTACGTGCACATGAACACCTTTAATGTTTTGAAGAAGTTCTGTGAGTGGACATTTGCTCTTAAACAAACCATTAACTCTTACAACATGTTCTGTGGAGGCTGTTAAAAACTACAAATCTTTGAATTTATTTAAAACATTTACTGCCTCAAAGCTCCTGTGACCTGCAAATACTTCAAATACAAAAAAAAAAATGGACGAAAACATCTTCATATTTAAGAACTTTCTCATCATACACACGATCTTAGCCATTTTGTCACATAACTGACACATTTTCTTTAAACTTGGTGCAGATAAAGTGAAACAGGAAGTGACATCACAATTGAACTTCCTGGTCTTTATTTATTGAAACAACATTATTTGGACTCTGACGCTTTGTCTCGGATAGACTCAAAATAATCTAAAGAAACATCAAATGCTACTCTCAATGCACTGTTCCCCTTTGGCATCACTTCCTGTTACTGGCATCACTTCCTGTTCCTGGCATCACTTCCTGTTACTGGCATCACTTCCTGTTACTGCGTATGAAAATATTTCAACAACTGTTCATTTCATTTGCTTGAATTATTATTATTTTTGCAATATGTTTTTAATGTCTTTCCAAAAATGCATTCATATTTATCATGTAAATTTGGTGTCTCGGCCACTTTAAACTTACATCAGCATTCTTCACATGTGTCAAACTTAAGGCCCGTGGGCTAAATCTGGTCCTTGTTAGCATCTCATCTGGCCCCCCAGGATAATGTTTTCAGTGTTACATATTTTTATTGCTTCTCATTTTGTTTAAAAACTTAAGCTTAAAACTCATCACAGCTAACCACAGGTTACCTCTGTCCGTCACTCCATGGCAGGCAGATAGAAAGAGCAGAGCAGAAAGTAAGCCTCAAACAAACAGTCATGTTAAAATATTCATACGGTGGCCCTAAGGTGTAAATGAAAAATATTAGAAAAAACGGAATTACATTAAGCCAAACAGGATGTTTTTTTTTTAAATTATTTTTACTTTATTAACAGCATAAACCCGAGCAACAGAACAATATACAGTACACACACAACGAAGATACAATTAGCAGGCTTTCCTTTTAACTGTATCTCCGTTGTGTGTGTACTGTATATTGTTCAGTTTTATACTGTTAATAAAGTAAAACAAAAAACTTCCTATTTGGTTTAACGTAATCCCGTTTTTTCAAATATTGTTCATTAGGGCCGCCGTAAATTCATGACCGGTGAGTTGAAGAAGAGCTGAGAGTTCTGTTTTATGTTTCCGTGTTTTATCTTTAGAGGACAAAAAGTTAAAAAAGGCACAAAATATATAAGTTTATAGAAATAAGTCGTTGTTTGCAAAGGTTAGAGTGGCATCATCTCTGTCGAATATTCTGTGGTAAAAGCTTCAGAAACTTAAATTCTGATTTTACATAAAACAAACAAAAATCTATTCTACAGTTCAGTTCAGTAAAGTCCAACTTTCTGCGACCCGTTTGAAGTTTCTGCTGTGAAGTCGGAGCTGTGGAGCCCTAATGAACGCTCGGTTTTCTCACTCGTTTTGTCAAATTCCCATCTTTTTAAAAGGGGAAAGTTTTTACAATTTTTGGCCAAATCTGCCTTTGTCTTTTGTTGAACGACAAACATTTTAGCTCACTCCTCCCAGACGAGCCGTAACCTGAAGTGATTTTGGCCTGATGTTTTAGAGACATAAAATGGGAAAAATGTAATAAAATGAGGGTGTTTCAAGGTAAAATATTTGAATGCAGCAAAAATCAAAACTTTTACAACTTTATTCCACAGATAAATACATTTAAGCTCTTCCACTGAGCTTCATTTAATCTGTTTCTGTGTCTTAGGTCAACCTTTTCAAAGGACTTTAAAAGGTTTGACGGGACTTTGTTGACCCGGGTTTGACCCTCACTCTGAGGAATGTCACCCTAACTGTGATTTGTGATTGGGCTGGGGGCTTTATGGGAGTGTGACGTTAATTAAGTGGTTTAAATTATTTACTTTAATTTAGAGTCAGATATATGAGAGCAGAATGCAGCACTGGTTTTCAGTTTCAGCTCGTGGAGGAGGAGTTGTTTTTTTCCCCCCGGTTTTCTGAGGAATGTTCTGGAAGCCTGTTTCGACGTGTCACCAAAAAAAGGCTAACATCTCTTCAGCTGGCATCCTGGGATGATTTGCAGCTGTAAAGGAATTAAACTCTGAGAATAAAGGCATGTTGTAGTTTACGTTGCACAAAGTGCAGGCTGGTTCCATGCAGGAGGAACAGTCCTGGTCCAATCTTTAAGTCTGTTTTACCGTCTGTTGTCTTTCTTATCCTGTTTTACAACGACACAGCTGTGAAAAGAAGCATCCTGCAGAGCTGGAAACTTTCAAATAAATATTAAAAAAATGTTTAGGATAATGGTTGTTTCTGGTTCGATATCAGTATTTTTCTAAGCACCCCCGTCCTTTATCCACCCTGCAGCTGAGCTGGAGACACGTGGCACTGTGGGGTGGGGGGTGGGGGCAGGAAGAGAGCTCCCACCGCTTCTCTGAGTCTGAATGAAACTTTTATAGTTTTCCAAGTGTTCATTCGTGCTGCAGTGAGAACAAAGTCACAATAAAAGCTTTTATTTCTGCAATATTCAGAACTGAAGGCTCTTTCAGGCACGAACCGCAGAAGAGGCTCAAATATACAACAAGAGACAAACTTACCTCCCACATGCACGCAAAGACTTAATTTTACAGAAAATAAAGTCAGAATAAATACAATCAGCCAAATCTTTATCTTTTAAATGTGATGAAACCAGAGCTGAAGGTTGAGTCAGCAGAAGCAGACGTCAGAGGACTTCTGGACGGTGGTCTCAGACCAGATTTTCTCTGAGTCTCCATCTCTAACCGCTGGTGGGAAAGTTTGAAAACTGATCCCAAACCAGTCAGGAGGAGTCAACCCTGTGATTTGAAAAGATGGGGGATGTCCCAGCTCCCAACTTCCTGAGCAAACACAGACATCCTTATTTGAATATCCCATTCCCAGCTTCTAGAAAATTCCCTTCATGGATATATAGAGCTGCAGAGAGTGTCCCAGCTGTGCCCCCCCAACTGGACCGGAGCGAGACAAGAAGCCCTGAGACTCTGCACCAGGTGAGGACTGAAAAATACCTCTGCTTGTTGTTTTCAGGGACGTAAACGCTGAATGGACGGCTTTGTCTTTGTTACAGTTCAGCCTTTCATTCCCCCTTGAAGCAGCTTTAAACCTGCTGGTCGTTTCTTCTGCAGCTGAACTTCTGAACATCAGATCAGAGTTTTCAAAAATCTGTGCAGCTTTAAATTGACTGTGCTGGACAAAGAGAGAGCGGGAACAAAAGGGATTATGCTTGTTTCGGTCGGCAGCTGAAAATGTTCTTTTGCCCTGTGCAAATTGTTACATCCACTTTTTGTCTTTCAGAATGAAAATGGCAGACATGAAAACATCTCCAGGTATCCAAAAGTGAACTGAATTTAAGATGAATCCTAAATGTGTAAAGTAAAGAGAGATGCAGTCGACGTCTCTCTGCAGACACGATGTCATTTCTGCCTCAGGACACGAGTTTAGCTCTTAGTTTGAACTCTTTGTGATTAAGTTCAACACAGCCGACACACATTCCTCAGCGGCTCACAGCCTGAACGGTGTCATTAGGTGGAAACAAGGTTTTCCACAAGTTGCTTCACAAAATACATTTTGGATCAATCTGAGCGTCTCTAATGAAGTTGGAGCATCATGTTTCAGTGTGAAGTCAGTGTCCAGCTTCAGCTCTCAGCTGCGGACGTGGCCCTGATCACGTCCAGAAGCTCCCCAGAACTTCTCTGTGGACTGAGAGCTTCAACAGCTCTTCCTGACTTTGTCTTCTTTTTTTAGACAGAATTTTAATGAACAAGTACAACTCAACAATATAGACGTGTGATTTCCACCAATTGTCCCAGTCTTCCCACCGTTAACCCTGCCTGTTCCTCTTTGTTCTCTCCTCTCAGGCTGCTGCAGCTGTGTTCTCCATTTGACAGGATGTGGATGACTAACATTGTCGCTCTTTGTCTGCTGGCCTTCACGGCCTCTGCAGAGGAGAAGAAACTGAGCAGCCATGCCTCCACGCTGGCTGAAAACAGTGCCAACCTGGCCTTCAGGTCCGTCACATGCTTTAATACGGAAGTTCTCCATGATTTTGTGACTGGTCAGTTTAAGTAAAGTTTCTTTCTTCTGGTTTTATTTCAGCCTCTACCAAACCATGGCCAAGGACAAGGCCACGGAGAACATTGTGGTCTCTCCTGTTGTGGTTGCCTCCTCTCTGGGACTGGTCGCTCTTGGTGGTAAGGCCTCCACCGCCTCTCAGGTGAAAACCGTCCTCAGTGCCAACAAACTCAAGGACGAGCACCTGCACTCGGGCCTGTCAGAGCTCCTCACCGAGGTAAGGGGTACAAACATCCATACGAGAAGATCAGGCTGTAAACCAGAGTCTCTGAACTCTACTGATCGTAGCGTGTTTCCTGCTTCTTCTCAGGTGAGCAACGCCAAGACCCGCAACTCCACCTGGAAGATCAACAACCGCCTGTATGGGCCCAGCACCGTCTCCTTTGCCGACGAGTTTGTGAAGAGCAGCAAAAAGCACTACAACTATGACCACTCCAAGATCAACCTCCGGGACAAGAGGAGCGCGGTGAACTCCATCAACGAGTGGGCGGCCAAGTCCACGGATGGCAAGCTGCCCGAGATTACCAAAGATGTGGAGAACCCAGACGGAGCCATGATCGTCAACGCCATGTTCTTCAAGCGTGAGTACAGACAGTCAGAACCTCTTGGCTGATCTGAAGCCTGTGGAGATGACTGACTGGAGGCTCTTGCTTTTACCCCACAGCTCACTGGGACGAGAAATTCCACGAACAAATGGTGGACAACCGAGGTTTCCTGGTGACCCGTTCCTTTACCGTTGGAGTTCCCATGATGCACCGCACAGGCATGTCTCCCCACCATCTCTGCTTCAGATCTTATTATGTCTTCTCAACAAGAATGCGTGAGATGATCTGATCTGATGTCTCGTCTCCCCGCAGGTCTTTATGATTTCCTCGACGACAAAGAGAACAAGCTCTTTGTGCTGAACATGCCTCTGGGACAGAAGCAGGCCTCCATGATTCTTATCATGCCATATCACCTGGAGCCCCTGGAGCGCCTGGAGAAGCTGCTGACGAGGAAGCAGGTGGACGCTTGGCTCAGCAAAATGGAGAACACAGCCGTTGCAGTCTCCCTTCCCAAAATCTCTGTAGAAGTCAGCCACAACCTGCAGGTAAGCAATCCAATCAACAAACACATTGCTTTGGAGAACTGGACAATCTGCCGTCACAGTTCTGAGGGATTCCATCTTTGTTCTTTTTGTTTCCAGAAACATCTGGCCGAGCTTGGCCTGACTGAGGCTGTGGACAAGTCCAAGGCCGATCTGTCCAACATCTCCGGGAAGAAGGACCTGTATCTGTCCAACGTCTTCCACGCATCGGCCTTGGAGCTGAGCATCGAAGGGAACCCATACGACACAAGCATCTTCGGCTCAGAGAAGCTGAGGAAGCCCAAGCTCTTCTACGTAGACCATCCCTTCATTTTCCTGGTGAAGGACAACAAAACCAACTCCATCCTGTACATTGGCAGGGTGGTTCGACCCAAAGGGGACAAGATGCGTGATGAGCTATAATGTTAAAGTGTGGTGTAGAGTAGCTTATATTGTGTTGTGTTGTTGTGTGTGTTGGTGTTTTGACTGGTTTGTTAACTCAAGAGCACATTCCAATAGACAATCTGTGGACTGAAGATCTGAGAGTTTACTAAACTTTGAAGGCAACAACCTGTTAGAGGCATTTTCGGCTCCGTAAACCAATGTCAGTCGGCGTGCACGCTTATATTAAGCGTGGTGTGTTTTTTAATTTAACATCTTGTGTCGCCGCTGTTGGCCCAGCCACAACCCACGTGAGTTTTCTTGCATTATCTTTAACGTTTAAAGAAGAAAAAAGACCTTTGCAAAACTTTGCTTGTCAGATCCTCATTCCATTTATTTCACCTCAACTCCAGCTGAGTTTTCAGTGAAAAGGTGGCGAATATCTGGTCTCTAATTTATGCCTGTTTCCAGTCAGGATTTGTCTTGTTGCTGTAGGTGTTTTATTTTTTATTTTCCACAGAGCAGCTGTTCGGACTGTGTGATTGTGTAATAGTATGTGATTTTTTTTTTCTCAATAAAATGAAAAAACAAAAAAGGGTGCAGAGTGGTTGTTCTTCCAGAACACGAGCCTCAGTGCTTATATTGAACAGAGGAATGTGAGTGCTCGGGTGCGCATGTGTCGACTTTCAGAGACGACAAACTTTCCAGCTGACTGGAAGTCAAACGCCTTCCAGGGCTGGAATGCAGAGATTCAACAGCCAGGATCGGCTCATCCAGCAGATGCAGATTTTTTAACCATTGGCGTGCAGGGTTCTCATGGTGATCAGTAAGGTGGCCCTGAGATGTAAATGAACAAGATTGGAAAAAACTGAATTACATTAAGCCAAACCGTGTTTTAGTTCTTTTTTTTTTTTTTTTTTAACTTTATGAATAACGTAAAACAGAACAATGTACAGCAGGGTCATTCCTACTATTTGGTCCCTTTTGAATGCCATGCCATAATGTGGTATATTTTGTTTAAAGGTGGGCTAATATCTATTTTATTAATCTCATGTTATATGTTTGACTCCCCTCTACCATAAAACACAACCTTATGTACACAAGATGAAATCATTTAAAACAATTAAATCTAATTTTAAAATGTAACTTGGGTTTATTGCCATGTCCCCTTTCATGCTTCCTGAAATTAAGTCACAATTCTAAGTAATATAAATAAAAAAAATGTAATTTTTAAATATTTTTTAATAGTCTTTTTATAATAGTTCCCATCCAATGACATTTATGGTATCAAAAAATATATTTTATGCTTCAATTATTAAAAATAAACTGAGTCCCTGAGTCAACTGTCCACCCTGTTACTCTAAAATACCTGTCAACCCCGATTTGTCTTAATGTAATTCCATCCATCCATCCATTATCTTTACCCGTTTATTCCATTTTGGGTCACGGGGGTCGCTGGTGCCCATGTCCAGCAATCACTGTGCGAGGGGCGGGGTACACCCTGGACGGGTCGCAAGTCCATCACAGGGCCACATAGAGACAAACGAGACAAACAACCATTTTCTCTCTCACTCACACCTAGGGACAATTTAGAGTTACCAATCAGCCTAACATGCATGTTTTTGGTCTGTGGGAGGAAACCGGAGTGCCCGGAGAAAACCCACGCATGCACGGAGAGAACATGCAAACTCCACCCAGAAGGCTCCTGGACCGGGGTTTGAACCAGGGACCTGCTCGCTGAGAGGCAGCAGCTCTACCAGTTGCGCCACCGTGTTAATGTAATTCCATTTTTTTCAAATGTAATTCTGTTTTTTTTTTGTTTTTTTTTTCAAATGTAATTCAGTTTTTTCACCACTTCTGCTTTGGCTTAATGTAATTCTGTTTTTTCCATTGTTGTTCATTTATACCTCAGGGCCACCGTAGATCAGGTTTATCCCATGTTTGTCAAACACAACAAATGAAAGGGTGTCTGATAACAGACACATGCAGCAACAGTTCATCAGGTTTTCTTACACAGTTGAATTATTTACAGTTTACTTGTTGAACTTTACAATGCCTCTATGGAATCACGTCAAAGGCTGTACCATCAAAAAGAAGAAGAAGAAACGGTTTAAAATGGAATAATGCAGATTTTCTTTGATGGATGAAATCCTGTAGAACGTTTTCACACACAGAGCTACCGCGCCTCTTGGTGGCTGCAAAGAGCAAAGAATTATCTGTGAGAAGACAAAGATACAAATGAATAACTTATTTATAGGATGTACTCAGATGAACATTATACTTTGTATTTCAGTTATAACAAGAAAAACTTACAACAAAAATGAATTGAATCAAATCCTGACTGCATTTTTGTTCAAAGCAATGTTGTTGCTCTATTTAGAGCAATTGTTGTGGGGATTAACGGGCTAGTTCCACTTTAGGTCTGCAACCTGGTTTTGAGCTAACTGAAACATATGTTTTTAAAAGTTGATAACCAATCCATAATTAAGACTTATACATTTGAGAACATTCTTTTTTTTTTTTTGCGGAACAAATTTAAACACTTAAAACAGCAACATTTTTATAAACTATTTTATGGTTCTTTTTTCTTTGTTTCAGAGGCAGTCCCTCTTATCAGAACACCTGAGCAAGATTAAGTGCAAAGAAGTTTATATTCAGGTGAATAAAGCTGTTGTTAAAAGTAGTATGGTGCGTATTTGGTGTGTTTTCAATGGTAAACATGCACAGCAGTTAAAGTATTTCATTCCTCAACTACAATCGTATTTTTATTGTTTATATACAAAAATAAAGTTGGGAAAGTGCTTCTTAAAATAAAAAATAAAAATCTGCTTGTATCATCGTGAAAAAAATACAAGCTTCTTCTACAACTGACCTTTAGGGATGCTTAGCCCCCCCCCCCCCCCCCCC
>NC_056503.1:21680688-21695994 GCF_014905685.2 Nematolebias whitei
TGGTTGCTGCTTGCCTTTTTCCTGAGCTGCAGGTTGATAAACGTAAGATCCTCTAAAGTCAGAAGGATCCGGTTGGGACCTTTGATCAGCTGGATCTGTTGAAGCCTCCTCCTATCAATAAGATACAAAAACTATAAGGAAAACAATCCAAGCAACGATAACAGGGTGACCAATAAATTTTGAGTTTAACTGAAAATACATAATGGTCAGGGGAAAAACAGCTGTTGGAAATCAACCATGATTTTTAAAGATAAGATGGCACCCATTTGTGGTGCTCTGAATGGTTCCAGAACCTGGAAACCAAACCACGTTTGAAGGATGTACCTGATGTAGAAACTTATGAGGAGTCCTGCGACACCCAGACTGAGAATGACACCCAAAACGATGATGATGTACGTCACCTCCACACCTGAGGATTAGAACATTTAACTTGACAATGTGAGAAAAGAGAGCAATGGGTGAATTACTGATTAAAGACAGAGCCGTTAAAACTACGTTCAGATTAAACTTCAACAGCCTCCAACCTCCAGTGCAGATGACATTCTCATCAAACCAACAGCGGGAGTCAGCCGCCGGAGGGGATCCTCCTGGAAACTGGATGGACCTTCCAGCAAAACGAAGAACGCCTGACTTTAGATCCACTATGAAGGCCTGGTGGAGCTGACTTCCTGTCCTGTCAGAGTCCAGAATGACGTAGTTGGTCTTAACTTCTCCACTTGTGTCCACATAGACCTTCTGGTTGAATCCATCGAACGTTGTATTCTTTGTGAAGTAGGCCAGGTTGGAGCCTGACACATGCATCCCTGTTTTCCTGGTGTTGTGGATGGACATGGCCAGCAGGTAAATGCTGTTGTAGATGGTCCCAAACAGTGGGTTCACCTGCAGGTCACAGCAACACTTATACCAGAGCTACAACACATATCTTCTGTAGTCTACATGTAGAAACTATACAGCTGGTACAATTTGCTTAATGTCAGTGTTTTGTGGGCTAGCTAAAGCAATAACAGGCAACTTGGAATAAATATTTTACTTATATTTACCATGTCTATAAAAAGCATTCACCCCCTTGGATGTTTTATGTTTTTATTGCTGACAAAAAAACAACCATCGCTAATTAAAAGTGGCCGTTCTCACAAAAAAATCTTCCACTTCAAAGTGAAATTAAATTTCCACAGTGTAATAACAATTAATAAAATGTGTACTGTAAAATAAATGATGTCAGGAGTTGGACACAGAAGGGTTTTCAAGACCCCAAACATCCCCAGTTGTTAAATCCACCATCGAGACATGGAAGAAATATAGGACAATTGTAAATCTACCAAGAGCAGGCCATCATCACAAGCTGAGAGAACGTGAAGGAAGAGAATACAGTAGTCCCTCTTTTATCGCGGAGGATCCGTACCCAGAAGCCCCATGATAAGTGAAAAACCGCGAAGTAGGAATAGTGGTACAAGTAGTAAGTAGTAGTTTATTTTAATATATACACACATTTCCCACACTCTTGCAATATTGTAAACAATGTTTCTAAACTCTAAATGCTCTAAGAGAGCACAGAATGTCATGATTTCAGCTCCCTGTCTCCAGTGCTCTCGGCCACGCCCACTTCTCTTCGCTGCAGCGCGGAGATCCTGTGGGCTGCACAAAGGTGCAAAATAAAATTATTTAAAATAATTTATTTTAAATAAAAACGTCATGCCTATCCTGTGGCTCATCCATCAATCAGTCAATTGTTGTGTCGTGTTCAATTTTACTTTGAAAAACCGCGATAGAGCGAGTCCACGAAAAACGAACCGCAAAGTAGCAAGAGACCACTGCAATGAGAGAGACCACCCAGACACCTTTGCCTGTGTGACCACTGTGAAGGAGTTACAAGTTAAAGCAGGTGAAAGGGGAGACTGAGCTCACAACTGCTGCCAGAGTTCTTCACCAGTCTGAGTTTTATGGGAGAATCTGAGTCTAAGCATGTGTATCTAAAATAAGACTAAGTAGACCATTTTTACTTTTTTGCAACAATATCAAACTCATTGTTGAGAATTTCTCAATAAACCAGTAGATAAGAAAATAGAAAATGTTTTTAAGGAGTGTGGTGTGTGTCTTTAAAAATAGGCAGAATAAAAAAAGCCAACATGAAGAGTCTGTGTTTTCTGTGAATTGTACGTCACTTGTGACACTGAACGCCTTCATACCTGCTCTGCCTGCACCGGCACCGTCACCTCCCCGCTCCTAATTGCAGCGGTGAATGCTGCGGTGAAGGACTTCGGCTCTGATGCTACGGTGACGGTAAGCACAGCATCGTAGGCCTCCCTCAGGACGCTGTTGTTTTGGAGAGGGGAGTAGGAGACATTGGTGTAGGGCACGCTGTATTGCAGAGTGTCGTAGGTCACGAACACATACCGCCCTGAAGTCATACCCATCTTATGTGCTTTTATGAGAAAAACGGCCTGTGGTTCACCTCCAAAAAGGACAGAGTGCATGCACATTATAATGACTGAAAAAGACAAAACAAAAGATGAACATTTTCAGTAGATGCTACATTTTTTTGGTGATGATTTATAAACTATAGAGAATGTGGATGTTCTAAAAGTATCGTGTCACTTTCTAAATACAAACAAGTGGTACGCCAATACTGTATGTCCCCCATCTCTGAGGGATTTGAAAAGTGGATGTATGTAATTTTGGAGATGAGTGATTTTGTGGACTATAGTTGAACAGGGAATGCAAGTAAACCTTTATGTTTTTTATTGTAAGTCATTCAAGTGGAGAGGAGTTACACGGAGGAGAAGAACAGCGGGAGGATTATTATTATTATTTGTCTGAGACAGCACAGAGTGACAGAACCTGGAGAGTGGAGGGAGCATTTTCCTCCATGACTGAACTCTGGTGGAGCCAAGGGGTGGCCAATGGTGGCCTTGACCACCACAGATTAATCATTGTCCACCCCAACGCACACCTAAATTAGAGGCAACTAGTTTTTTTTAAGCAATATAAAAACTACAAATTATAATTTTCTCAAATGACAGGGGGGTAATCATTATACATACAGATGGCACCAGCCATGTTGGATTTTGACTTGTCAGTTTAATTTTCTATGGTGACCTTTATTTTGCTTAGATGCACCCATACACTAAAATGGAAGTCTTGCTTATTTTTCAAATTTTCAGTTTCAATTGATCCAAAATGCTGCTGCCAGAGTTTTTATGAGAGTTGGTAAGAGAGATCATCTCTCTCCAGTTTTATCTCCTCTCCATTGGCTCCCTGTCAAATTCAGAATTGAATTCAAAATCTTACTTCTAACCTACAAAGCTCTCAACAACCTAGCTCCATCTTATATTACAGAATTTATTGTCCCATATTTTCCTAACAGAGCACTTCGCTCTCAGACTGCAGGTTTACTTGTGGTTCCTAGTTTCCAAAAGCAGAATGGGAGGAAGATCTTTCAGTTCTCAGGCTCCTCTCTTGTGGAACCAACTTCCAGTCTCTGTCCATGAGGCTGACACATCGTCCAGTTTTAAGACTGGGATTTAAACTTCCCTTTTTGATAAATCCTATAGTTAGGGTTGGCATAGGTTTCCTGAGCTATCCCTAAATTATGCTGCTATAGGCTTAGAGGACAAATTGACCACATTTCCTCTCTCTGCTGCCATCTTTTACTTTATCTACTCTACCTGTTTGCATTTGTAATTATTTCTATCCTGAGTTTTTTAGTCTTTCCTCCAATAGAAAGTTATGGACCTACCATTCTGTGTCTGTTTCTACTTCCTGTCCTCTTAACCCCAACCGGTCGAAGCAGATGGCTGCTCGTTCTTAGCCTGGTTCTGCTGGAGGTTTATTCCTGTTCAAAGATAGTTTTTCCTTTCCACTATTGCCTTTGTGCTTGCTCAGGATGGGAGACTGTGATGAAGTGAAGATTCAGCGCAGTCTGCTGGCTTCCTTAGATAGATAACTTTTCCTAATTGGTTTTTATAATGTATGTGAAGGTTTTTGTACAGTGCCCTGAGACAACTTCTGTTGTGACTTTGAACTATATATATAACTAAATTCAATTGAACTGAACATATGTACACTTATGGTAGCAGTCATCTTGGATTTTGATGCGGTAACCCATTTTTCAAAAGGAAAATTTCTTTCATCTGATGCAGACATACACAAAATTGGAAGTCGATATCTCACTTAGTTTTCAAGTTATCATGCTCACAGCATGCACGGTTGGATGGATGGATGGAGGTTTTTCAATTTCCCCTCTTCATTCCGTAACAGAGGACAATAAGGTAAAATACTTTGTGAACATTTTACAAATAACTTTTTGAATAAATGAATTTTGAAGAAATGGAGTCAAAGCTGGTGAGCTACTGAATAATCTAAAAGTGTTCAAGAGCAGTGGGTGCTTGGGTTAGCCAACCCTAACCCAAGTGCTTTAAAAAAATCATGACTTTGCATTTTATAATTTCCTTCATTTCCTTCTTTCGCTCTCGACGAAGACGGTCGCTCTTGCCTTCCCTCCCTCCCTCCCTCCCTCCTGCTTTTTGTTGCTCTCTTTTCCTGTCAACCTCAGAGCTTCTCTTTACACATCTTCCAAATTGAAAATTATTATAGATTTGGTCAGCTGGTCCCTCAACGCAATTGATACATTTTTTTCCACCAGACGACAGGGTGCTGGAGAGCCCTCATGCCCTGAACGGACCCACGCAGCTGGGTATGTCATTGAATACTAGGGTGAGTGGAAGATGATGTGTCTATCTGTGCTGTCAGTGGAGGAAGTAGAAGATGTGTACATTATTGGATTTATGATAACAGGGTTTCTGCGTTTTGGAATCGGTGGATACCTAGGATATCGACATATTAGGAAGACGTCAGCAGCAGTTTCAGCCATGGTAAAACTGCCAGCCTTATGTGAAGGATTAATTCATGCTTCAAGCGCTCAGACTCATAGGCTTAGTGAGCTCAACTGCAATCTGGACGCAATTTCTGAGAATCGTAGGCCACTTGCGACTCCTGGAACTCGCCAGCATAAAGGATTCAATCTTGGAGAATCCTAAATCGAGCACAAACCGGGTGGAATGTGCACAGATCTGGCTGTTTAGATTCACCATTGAGTGTACCAGCAGAACTTGAAGTCAGTCAGAAAACAGAGTCTGGTGGCCAAAACAATTGTTTATCTGAGATTGGCCAACTTATCTCAAAGTGCTCCTGGCGGATATGTAAACTAGAAGCTTCTGCCTACCCCCACACCCGAGGACATCAGCGGGCTTATCAGAACCATGATGCTGATAGACACTGTACCATGTTATCAGAACTTTGGAACTTTCTTGAGTGTCTATGGATAACTCACCGGCTTTGTCGACTTCTATGCATAAATGTATTATGATGTCATTGTGTTGCTGCTTTATGTTGCAAGGTCTTCTTTTGCATCTTTCACAATATTTCCCGGCCAGGACATGGTGTGAGACATGATTTTCTTTTTTTTTTTTTGGCTTCCTCCATCCTCGTGCGCTCTTTTTCTCATCTGCCTGTATGTTGTATGTAACATGTCTCTCTTGTAAATGAGTCTTTGAGGCTCAATGGGAACTAACCTGTATAAATAAAGGTCTAATAATAATAAACTTTTACATTTTCAGCAATTAGACATCAAACTGTTGCTTCAGAAGGAATATTCTGATTCTCTTGCTGGAATTACAGAAAGCAGCACTGAAGCTGCTGCCACTAGTTGTGCTCATGAATAACCTTAGATCTTCATGTAAACAAATGTTTAAAGGGACATTTACAACATGGTGTAGAAAAACACGTTTACATGGACTGAAATTAACTTTTTCCAATTTGAGTTGTTTTAAAATGGCAGAGATCCACAGAAAATATCTTTTCTAATAACTCAGCTGACATTTGATATTTTAACAACTGGGGAAGTGACAATATTTGCCTTGTTTTTATATTTTGGGGAATTATTTTTTATGTTTTACAACTGTGATGTGTTCAGCCCATTTTCCTCACTGACCTCTCACAGGTCCTATATCTTGGATCTTCCTCAGCGTGCCCTCCAGCTCCGTTTCATTCAGACCCATAGCTGTAACAAGGGGGACAGGTAGCCCCTTCCTCCTCAGAGCACCAGCCACTCTCCCAGCAGTGTCTATCCAGATGTCCTCATTGGACGAGATGACCACAGAGGTGGCCCACCTGTAGTGCTTAAACATCGTGAACAGTACGTCAATGGGAAAAGGTGACGTCCGTGCAAACGTTGGATACCCAATGGACCGGTCCAGCTCATAGCTGACACAGCTGTAGGAGAAGAGCGCCTTGTCCCAGTTCTTGGCCAGCAGAGAAGCTGCGATACAGTATCCTGGGTTGGTGGAGCCAATGAAGGCATCTGCTGATTTGTCATAGTTAATATAAGTCGTGAGCGCTTTGGAGGTTTCACAAGGCTCCTGAAGGATGATGAAGTCCATCGTCAGACCCAGATCCAGACTGAGGTCTCCATTGATTCTGCTGACAGCGAGCCTGGCAGCTACAGTAGGAAGGGCCTTGTAGTAAATAGGGTCGCAGTCCCAAGGCCCCACGATCCCCACTTTGAATATTAGACAGCGGACACAGCAAGGGAAGGTGAGCACGCCCAGAACAACCCATACCAGAGAAAAGGGCAGAGTCTGCAACGTTTGCCTGCTTTTTGTTACAGGAACACATGAATGGTTGGACTTCCAACCATTTAGAGAAATATGTTGCATTGTCCTTCTAGCTTTTTCAAGGTAGTGAATATTTTATTCACATTGATTTAACTTGTAGAGACACCTGTAAAACAGAAATAGTAGTGTGAGTGATTTATCTTTTATAATCTCATTTATCAAATAATATATTGTTTTCAGATGTCATTATATATCTGAAATGTATTTGTCTCATTTATCTGATATATTATAATTTCATTTATTATAAATTATTTAGCCATTATCATCATTTTATCTGATGTCTCATTGTATAATTTAATTAATAAAATTTGTCATATGTATAACAATCAATTTTCATTTAGTACCATATTTATCTGAAATAATTTCAATTTGACTGATTTATGAAAGCATTTTCTCAGTTTTCATTTTATAATTTGGTACATACTGTGTCATTTATTTAATGCTTTTTAATATTTATCAGATACATAATTTCTCTTGTATGTCATCCTATCGTTAATTTAATCTACTGTTGTATCATTTATCTGATATATATTGTTCATCTGATGAATCACTATCATTTATTATATAATGTCTCACATATTCATCTGACATTTTAGCACATCATTTATTTCATGTATCATCGATCTCATTTCATTTCTCTTGTGGTCATATAATTTATCTTAAAAATCATATCATTTACTTGATATATCAGCATATTATTTATTTAATATGTAATCAAATTGTCTTGAATATCATATTTATCTCATGCATCATATTGCGCATCAGACTTACTATGATATAATTTTTCTCATATATCTTTATATGATTTTATCAAATAATTTATCTTATATATGATGATATCATTTATCTCATATATTCAGAGTCAGAAAAAAACCAACGTACCTTTGTTGACATCACAACAGCTCCAGGATCTGATGAGTTCGTCAGTCTTCACAGAAAATTGTCAACTCACCATCTTCAAACCATTTCGGTGCCTTTCTGGTGAAACCTCATCCCGTTCATTGCGTTTGAAATATGGGCTGTGAGTGACAGGCATGTGCTCAGCAGGTGCACCTGTGGCGTTTGGAGAGAACTTTTGCACCCTGGAGATCTATTTACCTTCTCCAGTCAGCGTCTCTAAAGGCTCCAGTTCAGGTCCACAAACAGGTCTGATCACAGGCGACATGTCTCAAAAATGTCCAAAAAACAAATAAAAGCACACACTCCGGGTCCATATTTGAAGAAAAATGAGAAAATAATTTTGTTTTATTGAGTTTGGAGGCAGGTGTCAGCCACGGGCCCATTCAGGTAAATCCTCCCAAAGTGACCCGGGGTCCAAACGTAGGTGTTACTCACTAATCCAGTTTCACTGAAGCACAATGTAAGAGGATTGACTGGAGTCCACTCTAAAAGCTCTGTTCTCTTATACACCATGTGCATCCTCATAGCATTAATAATGATTTGTCCTTGTTGAATTTAAGATGAGGTCATGGATTATTTAGAAATAACAGAAATATTGTCACTGCTCAGTGAACACAAAGGTAAATATTTAGTTGCCAAACATTTTTTCTGATGACGGATCACTGTTCTTACCATAGAGACCCACACTGCACTGTGATTTAATTGGCCCACAGAACACACACACATGCACGCACGCACACACACAGCAAGTCCCACAGATTAAATGAATGTGATTCCTGCTGGAGAACAAGTAATTAGAGATAACAAAGGGACGTCCCTGTTTGTCCCATGGGGGTTTGCTGCATTTCTCATGCGTCAGTCTTTTAGGATCCTCCGAGCCAAAACGGGCGAAGCCCAAGAAAAGAAAATCCAGTTTGTCACGACAGGAATCAAGTGCTGGTTTAGGGCTCGAATGTTAGAGCGATAAATGACCTGAACTAGTGGGATCACACAAGGACAATAAAACAAAAGTTAGACCAAAATAATGAGCAAATGAAGGACGATTGGGTTTAGGGCGAATCAGCAAATATCAGTTCACAGCTGTGTGCGTGTGTGTGTATGTGTGTGCAACTTGTGTACACAACCAAACCCAAACCCCTCCAACTCCCAGCGGATGTCTCTCTAAAGCACGTGTCAAACTGTAGGCCCGAGGGCCAAATCTGGCCCTTGTTAACATCTCATCTGAACCTGAAGATGTAATACATGTAAAATGTTTTTTTAATCACCTCTCATTTTGATTAAAAACCAAACATACTCTATTTAGTACAGGCTGTCGTGAAGCTCCAAGAAACCGTGTTTGAATGTTTCAGTAATCTTTGATTTGATGTGGAAAGAGCAACAGAGGACGTTGAAGAAAACATGTATCAGACTTCAGTTGTAGAAACTGGCCCCTGGTTTGAATCAAGCTGTAAATTTTGACAAACAAACATTACAGCTAACATTGGTGGAACAGACGAGGTTTTCATGCAGACGTGGGCCCTGGACGGTGAATCCACCTCTGCTGACCCATATCCCTCCTAATCTGAAGAGCCTCTTAAACGTACCGCTCCGACAGCGCTGTCCCTCATCCAGGAATAGACAGAAATGATGACTAAGCACAATGTTCACGCCGCGAGCAGAGAGCCGCTCCTAAAACAAGAACTTTACTGCGCTGGGCGACACGTCCTCGGCACATTCGTCAGTTTTTGAAGTAACGCACATCGCCCATCTCGAGACTGACATCATCTCATGATGAGGAAAAAAAGAGAGTTGTAACTGTTTTGTGCAACCCTCGTAAAGGATGTTCATGACGCGTTTCCACCTAGAGACGGTGCTGAGGACGTTGTGGATAATGCTCAGCTATGACATTGCCCAGTTTTAGCTTTATATCTGTAAAACTGACTGAGAACTGGCTGTTTTCTCAACAAACACATAAAAAAAAACTAAAATCATTTTCAGTAAATCACATTTAATGAGGTTTTCCTGTCCCTGTTGTTCTGACTGAAACAGTACAAAACGGAAATGTCTGAGATTAAATCAATTAAAAACAATAAACCAGATTTTACTGCAGATAAAATACATTGTTTGGAACAAAAAATTACTTTAAAACTATAATTTGAAACAATACTACAGATACTACTGGTAACTTTCAGTGGCCTGGTAAATCTTCACTCTGGAGTCAAGATAATTTCAGCTCTGACGTCATCTAGTGGATGTTGGTGGTAAAACCAATTTCATCTAAAATGAAAGATAATCTGACTTCAGATTATGTGCTAGGACAGAGCATTAGGTGCCCGTGTTTACTTTCCTTTATTAGTGTTTTCACTCCCTCTCTCTGAACAGAAACGATCTGTACTTTTATTTTTAGAGTAATAACCATACTAATTTAATGTTGTGGAGCAAAGGAGGGAGACTTAGAAATACCCTCCATCCACGCAGGTCACTCCAGTAGTCCCTCGTTATCGTGGGTGTTTGGGACCACGTCTACATGCAACAAGTGAAAAACCATGAAGTAGGGATACACTTGTTTACTTGGATTCTCTGTTCCAGTTCAGAATAACATTCATCTCCAAAACTAAAAACATTCACTATTCAAATCTCTCAACAACAGGGGACACTGGTGTACTACTTAAATACATGACTTATCCTTAGAATATGCCATACTTTTAGAACTTCAATCTGTAAAAAGTTTTAATTACTGTGGTATCCTCTGGTGAACTTTGCAGTTCATCTGAGGATAACTTGGAATAAAAACACGCTGACATCAGTTCTTTTCTGCTGATTTCGTACTGTCTAATAAGAGACTTCTGGTTAAAGCTCCAATCAACATGTCCTGTAAGACGCTGGTCTACGTGGGCGTAGGCACAGCTCAAACATGACACCAAACTTCCTCTTTGCCCTCCGTGAACAGCGTGTTCTCATCATGTTGTCCTCAGATTGTGGTAACGTGTGTGCATGTGTGTGTTTACGGGTGTTGTGTTGTTGTCATGGTTGTCCGAGGACAACAGGGGCTGAGTGTGTATCTGAAGAACCCCCCATCATTGTGTAAGCAGTAACACATGTTCTTCATAATTCAACTGTATGTTTCTGAAAACAACAACAGATCTGACACAACGAAGGCTGACATATTATCAGCTATACAACGGTACAAAAGTCTTGAACTATGTGATAATCTGAGTGTTTGAAAGCTTATTGTCTTTCTCAACATACACTAACAGGCCCCATAATATCCCATGAAATCACACATAAATTAATTTAAATTTTGAACAAGATGCTCATTTTATGATCCCAGTCTGAGGTCGTTTTCACACCTGATAGTCCGGTAGACTCGGTTCGGTTGGGGACCAATATTCATGACATTTTGTTTACATTTGAACTGGTGCATTTGCATTCACACTGCACTGTGCAGTCGAGTCAACCTGTTGAACCAACCTATTCCCCCACTCGCCTGTGGGGGCGCTGCACCAAGAACTACTGAAAGAAATGACACAAAAACCTCTGAAGACACGTCTTCTTCTTCTTCTGTAAATAAAAATAAAAACAAAGTGGCATCAAGTTTTAGCAGTTTTAGGAGTTATATTTAGTCATTTTTCAAAAATAGACTTAGCATGAGCAGAAGACCATGGAGAATATTGTTTTTCCACACAAGGCAGCTGACGGCTCCATATAAGGTAAGAGAAATGCGTGTTTGTTTGTCCTGCGGAGCGGTCCGGTCTGTTTACATTCACACTGTACTCGAACAGCGCTGGAGTTCGCTTCTACCGTACCGAGACCTAGGTTTTAGCCCGGGCCAGAGTTCGCCTTTTTGTTCCGTGACAGAGTTCGATGGCGCGTTCACACCTCCCTAAACGAACCGGACTTTCTAGGAAAATGAGCTAGAGTTCGATTAAAGCGGACTAAACAGGGCTGGTGTGAATGCACCCTGAAAGGCGGCAGGTGATAAGCATGCATTCCCTCAAAATATTTGAGGTATTTTGTTCCAAGGAGACAGATTTTCATCTCTATCTTCTAACACTTCTCCATAGTCGGGCCATAGAGGCTACAGGTCCAGGAGAGAAACCCAGACCTCCCTCACCCCAGCAACTCTCCAGCTCCTCCTGTGGGACCCCAAGACATTCCCGTGCCAAAGAAGACACACAATCACAATCCTAAGGGTTCTGGGTCTTCCCTGGCACCTTTTATTAATGGGACATACCCAGAAAACTTCTAAAAGGAGGTGTCCAGGAGGCATCCTAATCAAATGCTCAAACCACCTCAACTGACTCCTTTCGCTGTAGAGGAGCAGCAGCTCTACTCTGAACTATCTCAAGATGATGGAGCTCCTCACCCCATCTCTAAGGCTGAGTCCTGCCACCCTACAAGGTAAGCTTATTAAAGCTGCTTGGATCCAGGATTGGATTCTTTCAGTCCTGTTCTAAACATCATTATCACAGATGAGGGTTGGAACGTAGACAGATCAGTAAATGGAGAGTTTTGCCTTTGGACACAATTCCTTTCTTCACCACGACTGATGCAATGTCCTCATTAATGAGAATGAGGCCCTGAATTGTGGATCCATCTCTAGCTCCATCCTACCTTCACTCAGAAATAAGATATCCAGATATTTGAACTCCTCCACCTGAGGCATAGTCTCTCTTCCAAACTTGAGGTGGCATTCCATGCATTTCCAAGAACCACGGCCTCAGACTTAAGGCTCCCACATACTCGTGCGGACCTCAGTCCATGTGGAAACTACGTGCACTGTCTGAGGACAGTTGAGACTTCATACTCAAGCGTACACCCTGACCGGCTGCAGCCCAGCTCCGCAGGCATAAGGCGTTTACCTTCGGGACAAATTGAGTTCACCGATTGGTCATTTGCTGACACGCCTACTGGACTGATTGACAGGTTGCAAAACAACAAACAAACAAAAAAACTAGAGCTGGCAGCAAGAAGCAGTAGTGTTCTGTGTTTATGTTGTTCATAAAAAGTTCTACCAAAAAAAAAAACATTACAAAAACAGGGAGCGCTGGCCCTGCAGCCCACACATCAGACCAGCCCACAGGGAAATTTCCAGATCCTCCCGCATCCACGCCTGGCCTGATTTTAATTCTCTCGTGACAAATTCCTTCATTTCTCACAATTTCAGTCATGGCGTCAACGGATGAGGAAGAAGAGATTTGCTTGCCTCTTGGTAAAAACACAAAAGGCCATTAAACCAGACCACGAATGAAGAAGGGGAATTTAATACATTGGTGTTGCATACAAAACAGTCGGTTGCCGGGCAGTTTATTGTGCGACACCGAGTACACGTACGCGGTCGTAAAATTTGAGCTTTGCATGGACATGCCCTGCGGGCGTCCGCTTCAACTCTGGTACGTGCGGACCTCTGTGGACTGAGGTCTGCCCAAGTCTGTGGGAGCCTATAGAGAAAATTACTCTCATCCCAGCTGCTTCACACTCGGCTGCAAACTGCCCCAGTGCAGACTGAAGGTCTTGGCCCTAAGACCACAGCAGAAGTTCAGAACCACATCATCTGCATAAAGCAGAGATGAGATCCTGGGGATCACAAACCAGACCCCATCCTCTCCAGGACGGCTCCTTGAGATCCTGTCCATAAACACTACATACAGGATCGGAGATAAGGATAGCCCTGGTTCAATACCTGCACTCTTTTTGACCTGACAAAGGTAAAAAGTAAATAAGACAGGGTAGAAACGTCAGGCCTTAAGATCTATAACCAACAGATATCTCTGCAAGTTGAGTCTTTAAGAAACAGTAAAAAATATAATTAAAATTCACCAAAAGCCCAACAGAATGTGAGAGGAGCATCGTCCTTCAGCTGATCTAGTATAATAGTGTAATAATTCAGGTTGGTGTTTTTCTTAGATTGAACAGGAGGAACAGCTACAAACCGTGAGAAAGACTGCTGATTACAAAGTGCCTAAAGATCTATCCACATTATCTTTAACCACTTCTTCCTTTTTGGGTCACGGGGGGTCACTGGTGCTCATGTCCAGCCATCACTGTGTGAGAGGTAGGGGACACCCTACCTGGTGGGGACAGGTCTCCAGTCCATCACAGGGACACATAACCATTCACTCTCACTTACACCTAGGGACAACTTAAGTTACCAATCAGCCTAACATGCATGTTTTTGGTCTGTGGAAGGAAACCAGAGTGTGTGGAGAAAATACACACATGCACAGAGAGAACATGCAAAGTCTGCCCAGAAGGGCCCCCTGACTGGTATTTGAACCAGGATAACCTGCTCGCTGAGAGGCAGCAGCTCTACCAGTTGCCCCATTATTATTATTACTATGAGAAATTATTGTTGCACAGTGCCGCAGTGGTTAGCGCTGTTGTCTCACAACAAGAAGGTTGCAAGTTTGCCTCCCAGCTAGTTCTCCCTGTGCACACATTAGTTTTCGCCGGGTACTCTGGTTTGCATCCATTATCTTTACTCTATTCTTCCTTTCCAGGTCGCAAGGGTCACTGTGTGAGAGGCAGGGGACACTGGACACGTCTCCATGTCCATTACAAGGACACATAAGACAAACAAGCGTTCACACTGAAGTTACCAACTTAGCTCCAACCTGACGTGACCTCAGTCAACAGCAGCTCATTTAGTGTCAGCTTCAGCACAAACACTGCGGAGGAAGCAACCGGAAGTGTCTGGGTTTCCGCTCACATTATTTCTTATCGCTTTAATCAAAAAGTGAAGTCAAATGAAGCAAACCACCGCCTTGTTGCACAACACCGCTGCTCCTCTGCGTCAACTTCCACCAGAGAAGAGAGAGGCTGAGACACACAGACCGGAAGAGCTACGTGTTGGACTTTAAAAATAAAAGCATGCTATAAGTGAGCGTTTGGGGGCACATGTCCACTGAAATGGTGACAACAAAATCTACAATGTCACCTCGTATTCAAGTGAATTTTTCTGATTTATCTTTTTAGTATTTATGTGAATTCTGACTCACCGTAACTTTCACTTTTTCAAAATATGTAACTTTAATAAAATTAAAAAAAATTCCTATAGAAATACATACATTTTTGTCAGATCATTCTAAAACATCGTTTTCTTTTATATCTGCTTCAGCAGATGCTCTGTTTTAGCCTTTATCCTTTTAGCTTTTGGTTACAACTATGTTTTAATCATTTACCCAGACTTCAACTATTTTTAGCTACTGGCTTCTGATAAACATGCTGGGAAACATCGGGAAATCTTTTTGTATCCAAATCCGGCGTTAAACTTCACCACAACAGTATCTCGGACCTGCCTGGTGTGTTCCTTGGTCTTCATGATGCGCTCTGCGCTTTGAACAGAACCCTGAGACTATCACAGAGCAGGTGCATTTATACGGAGACTTGATTACACACAGGAGGATTCTATTTATCATCATCAGTCATTTGGGACAACATTGGATCATTCATAGATCCTCACTGAACTTCTGGAGTGAGTTTGCTGCACTGAAAGAAAAGGGGCCCAATAATATTGCACGCCCCACTTTTCAGTTTTTTATTTGTTAAAAAAGTTTGACACATCCAATAAATTTCATTCCACTTCATGATTGTGTCCCACTTGTTGTTGATTCTTCACAAGAAATTAAAATTTTGTATCTTTATGTTTGAAGCCTGAAATGTGGCAAAAGATTGAAAAGTTCAAGGGGGCGAATACTTTCGCAAGGCACTATATATATATATATATATATATATATATATATATATATATATATAT
>NC_056503.1:21696004-21703655 GCF_014905685.2 Nematolebias whitei
ATATATATATATATATATATATATATATATATATATATATATATATAATTTTCTTCCATTTATTTTAATTTTTTCAATTTATATGTTTTCTTTTATGATTGTCTACAGTTGTCATCATTTTTTTGTTACAAACAGGTGTCTTGTAAATGAGTCCTCGAGACTCAATGAGACTAACCTGTACATAAAGGAGGTTAAATGAATAGTTTGTAGAAAGTCCAGTTTCTCTTCTTTATTTTGAAATTCACATACCGGAAGTGGTGTTATACTGGTGTCCCGCTGCTTCACGGTGAGTGAACCAGTTGAGGGCAGGCAGGGCGACATGGTCCGCACCAGTTAGTTCCCGGGTCTGTGGAGTGGGACACTTTTTATCCTAGCGGAGCACAGAAACCCGCATCAGGAGCCGGACCGGGGTTTGGACCAGGACTCAGGAGCAGGCGGACCCGGACTCGGTTGGACCAGGACTCGTCAGAATGGGAGCGGTGAAGTGAAGACCACCGAAGAGCTGCTCGGACTGCGTGGATGAACCGAGTAAGTTCTTCCGATCCGGGTCTAACTCTACAAAGTCACCAGATAAGTTGTAGGAAATGTTCTGGTTTCAGACTCAAGTTCGGGGCCACATTGTGGGACTCGGAGACTGAACGGTACCGGGACTTGTGGTCAGATCAGGTTTCAGGTTGTTCCTCTCCGCCCTGGACTTGTCCGGACTGGCCTGACTGGACCCAGGGGGACAGAACAGAACCAAGGCTAATGTGTGTGGTGGAGGGCTGTGATGATCAGAGGAGGTCCAGCTGTGCTGACAGCTGGGAGGGCGGGTTCTCCTGGTTCTGATGGACTGGTTCTGATCTCCACGAAGAACCAGATCTGTGGGACACGCACTCTGTGAAGTTCATCCTGATCTCTCCCACTTGGGGAGGATCAGATGAATGGATCATTGATCAGAACTTTGTCTACTGGATAAAGATGATCTCAGTCTGTTGTAACATACCAGATGTTGCTGCTAGGAGAACATCTGTCAAGCTGACTGAGTTACGGCCACTTGGTTGTGGCAGCCATCTTGAGTCAACTTTAGTCAAGTTTAATTAAAGTTAGTTTGATGTTCACAGCTTTTTTGTTTTGTTCTACTTGTGAATGAAGTCGCACAAAGACTTGGCGATTGTTTTTACCCAGATGTTCTTCCTGACTCGCCCACAGACCAGAGCTACCACAGCCCTCTGTGTGCAGCAGAGAGCTGCTGTCTAGGGCACCTGGGAGAGAAGATGGTGGGGGTTAAGGGCCTTGCTCAAGGGCCCAGAGTGGGGCAATTGAGGGTGTTTCAACTTCTCCACCCACATTTTGATGTTGTCGGTTCGGGGAGTTGAGCCGGCGACCTTCCGATCACAGGCCCACCTTCTCTAACCTCTGCACCACCCTGCACAGAAACGTACAGCGAACAATGAAAATCAGCACGTTTTCAAAATTTGCAAACCAGGAAGTGAAAATAATCCGCGTCCGACGACAAAGCAGAAACATGAGGTTAGATTTGCAAAATAGGCTCAAATTTCAAATGTCTTTTTTTTAAAGAACTTGACTGAAATTCAATCGCACACATTTTTAATCTCTTGTGTCGTACATTTGTAAAAAAAAAATCTGAGAAATCAAACATTTAGTTGAATGAAAAGAACCAAGATCAATAGAAATGTTTTAGCTATTTGCCAGTGGCTCTGTAAATTCACCATGGTAACCTCATCTCTGTCTCTCACTCCCTGACAGGAGTCTTGAAGAGACTGGTAGACAGAAGTGTAGATTAAAAGGAAGCCTCAAAAAACAGCCTTAGGGCAAAACCAACGAGTCGTGTTGAAAAAATTACTGAACAGAGAGTGGCAGAAGTACGGAAGAAGATAGGGCCACGGTGCAATAATTCTTAATTCTGAGATTTGAGTCAGATGTCTGAGAATAAAAAGTCAGAATTCTGAGATTAAAGTCAGAATTCTGAGATTAAAAATCAGAATTCTGAGATTAAAGTCAGAATTCTGAGATTAAAGTCAGAATTCTGAGATTAAAGTTAGAATTATAAAATTAAAAAGACAGAATTCTGAAATTAAAAAACTGAATTTGGAGATTAAAAAGTAAAAATTCTGAGATAAAAATCAGAATTCTGAGATAAAAAAGTCAGAATTCTAATTCTAAGATTAAAAATACAGAATTCTGAGATTAAAAAATCAGAAATTTGAGATTAAAAAGTCAGAATTCTGAGATTAAAATGTCAGAATTTTCAGATAAAAAAAATCAGAATTCTCAGATTAAAGTCAGAATTCTCAGATTAAAATGTCAGAATTCTCAGATTTAAAAAAATCAGAATTCTCAGATTAAAATGTCAGAATTCTCAGATTAAAGTCAGTAATTCTGACATTAATCTCAGAATTCTGACTTTTTTTCTCAGAATTAAGGGTAAAAATATTGCACTGTGGCCCTAATCCTTTTCCATACGTAAGTGTTTTTCATGAATTCAACCTTTATTTAGACAGGTTAATCCCATTGAGCCTCGGGGACATTGGACGTCACACATGTACATTTATTTTTGTTCCTTGGAAGAGATGATGGGTTAAAAAGTACGACGGAGCTTTAGGGCCACACTAAGAAAATAAAAAAAGCAGACTGGATCGATTGACAGGTCTCGTTGTGGATCCGGCTCATGGGAAAAAAAAAATAAAAAAATAAATGAGAGCTGACAAAAAAAGTCTCGTACGACTTTATTCTCGTAATATTAAGACATTATTAGACTTTATTCTCATAATTTAATGTCTTTTAATTTTTTTTGTAGTGTGGCTCTATAAAGCTCCGTCGTAAGAAAGACCCACTTCTAGTTTTCAAGAATAAGTTCTGAGTTCAGCAACAGTGGAAGTCGATGAAAATCATGAGTCGTACAACAACAAGAGACAAACAGAGTGGCAGAAGGCTGACATGTTCACGTTCTGGTGTATAAAGTGTCAAGAAGTGTAAAGTTTGTGGGATTACAAAGAGGTAAAAGTTTAGACAACTTATAAATTAAGGGTGACATCATCACACAAGTTAAACAACTCTGTGCTTCAATCCCCAAAAACCATTAAGTTCCAGTTCAGCCATGAGAAGTCCAGCTTTCTCAGAGCCGCTGGTTTCCTGGTGAAGTACATCAGAGCCGTGCAGCTCCAGAAAGAACTGCGTTTTCTCACTCGTTTTCCCAAAATCCCATTGTTGTCTACAAAATACAACAAAATGTATCAAATTGCTACAAAACGTTGCGCATACTATATTCCCACTCGCTCTGTTGCATTTTGAAACATCTTACTCTTAATTAAATGTCATTCTGTGAAAATGTAGTCTTTTATTTTTTTATGAATTAAAAAAAATATTCACCATGCGGGACAAGATTTCCCTGTGGTCCTAATTGTTTCCAAACACTAAATTACCGTGCAGATCATTTAGAAGCTCTGCCTTCGCCGCGGTGTCACACATTCATCTGGGTTGAAAGGATTAGTTTGGCATCCGTCTTCTCATTACGCAGCGTTCAGCCAAGCTCTCGAAGAGGAGACTGGGCCGGAGTGGTGTTGGCGACGTGACGAATACGCCGCGGCGCCGGGTGGATCAGCTGACGAAGTGCTGGACGGCTGCTGGCACCGATGCTGATAAGTGTTAGAGCTCGGAGCTAAACGGGCTGATGAAGTTCCACTGTTACACTTCTTATCTTTCAGATTAAAGAGGCAGCTGATAGGACATCTTTATGACCTCAGATAAGTTTTTTTTTTTACCCCGTGGGAAGTAAAACACACACCGTGATGACTTTTGACACATTGAATGTGATCAAACCACATCACACTTTGGGATCAAGATCTTTAGGTGATGATCGTGATTTAAATGTTGCTCAGCAGCTGCAGGGAAAGAGGAGCGGGGCAGAAATGAGATGGTTGCTGCTGCTCTCCCAAGCACAAAACGCGCTTGTAAAACAAGAAGGTGTCGGGTGTGTGTTCACAGGTTTTTGCTGATGTTCGGTTCAAAGGGGGGGGGGGGTGGTCATGGGGCTGCAGCTCATCATTGTCCTAGCTTTTAGCTAATTGCAGCATGTGACTTGAAGGCAGCTGAGGTTGACTGGTGGAACACCTGGTGCAGAAAAGTGCACAACATCCTCCTAAAGGCAGCAGATGGAGCGAAGGAGCCAGGGAGGGGGTAGGGAGGGGGTAGGGGGGGGGGTGCACGGAGGTGACTGCAGTGGGATGAATACCCACACTCAGTTTCTAATGAGTTTTAGACAATCACACTTGACTTTGTGATATTTCACAGGACCCAGCTACCACCACAGTCACCTACTACCATGACACATTTTAGCTGCACAATAAACATGAGCTTAGTTAGAGCTATTTTCATGTTGGCTATGGTTGATTAGCTGCGGCGGCCATTTGAAACTGGATCGACTTCATATAGTTAATGAGATCTGGACGCACATCCGAGGATTACTTTGGTTTTCATTAAAATCCGTCTAGTGGTTCATGAGATATTTTGCTGACACACTGCTGAGTCCTGTAATGTCGAACTTTAGGCATCAGTGGGGAACCCGCAGGGCCTTCAGTGTCTTCAGAGAAGGCCTAAGAATTGGGCACATCTTAATTTTTATTTTAATAGTAGTCCCTCGCTACTTCGCGGTTCGTTTATCACAGACTCGCTCTATCTCGGTTTTTCAAAATAAGATTGGACATGACACACAATTGGCTGAATGATGAAAGAGCCGCGCGATCGGCATGGAATTTTTATTTAAAATAAATTACTTTTAAATTATTTAGCACCTGCTGCACCTGTGTGCAGCCCACACTGCAGGATAAGCTTCCTCCTGCAGCTGATCAGCTGTTCACCGTACAGAGCGGAGGAGTGGGCGTGGCCAAGAGCGCTTGCAGGTGGCAAAAAGCAGCGGAGGCAGGGAGCTGAAATCATGACATTCTGTGTTCTTTTAAAGCGTTTAGAGTTTAGGAACAAAGTTGAAACGTTCATCTTAGGTGCATGTCCACTGTGAGAGACATAATCTTAAAAAAAAAAAAATCCAGAAATCACAATGTATGATTTTTTAAAAATAATTTGTTTGTTACTGCTGCTAATAAGTATTTGAACACCTGTGAAAATCAATCAATTTAATCAGCTAACGACCACAAACAGGTGCTTCTAATTGAGAATAACAAGTGGAGGTGGACTAACAGGTCTTTGAGGGACAGCATTGTTGCTGATTGGCAGGTGTTCAAATACTTATTTGCAGCAGTAACACACAAATAAATTATTTTAAAAAATCATACATTGTGATTTCCGAATTTTTTTTTTTTTTTAAGATTACGTCTCTCACAGTGGACGTGCACCTAAGATGAAAATTTTAGACCCCTCCATGAATTCTAAGTGGGAGAACTTGCAAAGTCGCTGGATGTTCAGATACTTATTTTCTTCACTGTGTGTGTATATATATTATTTATTTATTTATTTTTAATAATAAAATATACTACTACTTACTACTTGTACTACTATTCCTTCTTGGCGGTTTTTCACTTATCGCGGGTCTTCAGGGTACGGATCCCCTGCGATAAACGAGGGACTACTGTATTTAATATTTCAAAATTAAATGCGTTTTTTTTTTATTTTTCATATTTTCTCATAGCAGTTTCTTTAAACTTCTTTGCAGTTGAGTTCAATCATTATTTACATTTTTTGTCTCCAACAAACTTCACTGTCAGCAGAGAAGGCCGAGCTCAGTCAGTCTCTGCACGATGAGTTTGTTTAATAAGTAAATCAGAATGTGACGCCAGGAGTGGCTCGACTTGAGGAACGAGACATTTGCAGCTCATGTGAGGAGTTAATTAGCTGATTAAGGTGTAACACCAGGAGGTTCAGGTTTGGCTTGTCATATGCACATCAGCACAAGGTCAACAATGCAATGAAATGCTGAGGACGAGAAGAACCACCTTGACTCGCCAACAACCTGCAACAAATACCAAAGCATGCAACAAAAACGTAAAGAAACTGGTCCAGATGACATGATTTAAGCTTTCTGTTACAAAAACAAGGCACCAAAAGTGAAAATGAAATGAATCTGCAGCAGCATGGTCCTATTCGCAACGTGGCCCAGTTAGCATCAGCATGGCACTGTTAGCGGCGTGGTCTTGTTAGCAGAGTTAGCAGCTTGATGGTAATGATGACCGCAGCAGCTGCCCTCCAGAACCAGGTCCAGCAGACGGAGAACATCCAAGTTTTCCCTGTGGAACTGAATGGGTCCGTAGAGTTCGGTCCGTGCAAGCAGGATCATGGAGACGGCCACCATCAGGCCGGAAAGCTGAAAGGGCCAAACCACGATGGCAAAACTCCACAAGTGTGTCGCGGTCATCCCCGTAGCGGGGGGGTGCAGCGTAGGAGCAAAAAAAAGTTAAAAGGTGTTTACAATATTGAACCTTTTAACAATATTCTAATTTTTTGAGACACAAATTTATTATTTTTTCATTTTTCGTGAGCCATAGCCATCAAAAATACTAGAAATAAAGGCTTGAAATATTTCACACTGTGTAATGAATTAATGTAAAAAGAGTTTCTGAAGCGACAAACAAAATGAACTTTTTCATGATAGTTACAGTTTTTGCGATGCACCTGTTTGTGCCATCACCTTTGACTGAGTTCATACCACAGGTGGACTTTGTAGCTTGTGAAAAACTCTGTTGTTACAATTCATCAGTCAGTAAAACATTACTTTTCTGCTTAATTGCCCATTTTAAAGCTCAGCCACTCCTGTTTGGTGAAAACCTGCCGCTCACAGTCATGCACCTCCTTCAGACACGCACGCACTGTTTGGGTCTAACAAGCCCACAAAGCTCATTAGGTTGTAGAGAGCTTTGAATGCAGCTCACAGGTCAAACCATAGAAAACAATGGTGTACAGAGGTGAGCAGATTGGATTAGGTGGACTTTGAGCCTGGGTAATCAGCCTGCAGAGAGTATCCCACAGGTATAATGTCGTTGTGTGACCTCAGCACCTTACATAAGACAAGCAACCTGAAGGCCTGTTGCATTCTGCTGATGCCAGGGAACCTGAGACGCCTACAGGGCCTGCGCTGCACAGTGTTTCAGGACTGTTCTTTTCCTATTCGCTGTCTGAGAGAAGCACCCTTTTTGAAAAGTGTTTCTGAACTGAAACTTTTTATGTTACATTTTCAAAGCATTAAGGGGGTTTAGAAACTTTAAAGGACATTTCAGATCTTTTAAAGTGGGGTTCTTTAAAAGAGTTAGAGAGTGAATGATTGTTTGTCTCTGTGTCCCTGTGATAGACTGGAGATGGATGGATGGACATCCATCCATTATCTTTACTCGCTTGTTCCATTTTGGGTCACGGGGGTCGCTGGTGCCCATGTCCAGCAGACACTGTGCGAGGAGAGGGACAGATGGATGGAGGGATGGATTGATGGATGGAGGAATGGACGAAGGATTGGTGAAGGAATGGATGAATGGAGGTATAGACAGATGGATGGATGATGAATGGAGGGAGGGATAGATGGATAAATGAAAGGACGGGTGGAAGGATGGATGGAGGAACAGAGGATGGATGGAGGAATGGAGGGATAGATGGATGGAGGTACAGATGAAGGATGGATGGAAGGGTGGATGGACAGATGGAGGGAGAG
>NC_056503.1:21703665-21736640 GCF_014905685.2 Nematolebias whitei
GATGGATGGAAGGGTGGATGGACAGATGGAGGGAGAGAGGGATGGATGGAGGAATGGACAAAGAATGGGTGAAGGAATGGAGGTATGGACAGATGGATGGAGCAAGAGATGGATGAATGATGAATGGAGGGACAGATGGCGGGAGGGATGGATTGATGGATGGAGGAATGGACGAAGGATAGGTGAAGGAATGGATGAATTGAGGTATGGACAGCAGGATGGATGGAGGGAGGGATAGATGTATAAATGGAAGGACGGGTGGAAGGATGGATGGAGGAACAGAGGATGGATGGAGGGACGGAGGGATGGATGGACAGATATTTCTCTTCATACCATTCTAACAAAAATCCTGACATATCCATGCTGTGCCAGTAGAGGGCGATGATGCTCATAAAAGCTTAACCAAATATGTTTTAAAAAAGCAAAGTTTGGCTAAAATTTGTATGAAAACTGCTTTAGCTCTTTTTTTCCTTTGACATAGTTTATAATTTATTTAGGTTAATTTCAATTTAATCCCATGATCAAAGTTTAAAAGAGCCAAAGCGAGATCACCCTCCATCATTATCTGTAAACAGCTGCACGTCTACAATTCAATTTATCAAAGTGGATACTTTATAAAGCATTTAACCAGATTTCTGGTGTTTCTCCTCCAAACATTATATTTGTGTGCAGACACTGGTTGTGGAATCACCAGTAAATGTTCATTTTTGTAAATAAGCAGAGTAGCAGTTTGACACCAGCAACACCAGTAAACAACTTCCTGCAATTTATGCAAACACCATTTCAGAAACATTTACTGTCTCATCAATTCTGCATCTGACTTTAATAAATCGGTTGTTTGCAGGTGCAAATATTGACAGCAGCAGCTAGCAGTGTCAGGGATGTGTCTGCTGGGTTAACTGGTGGCGAATGCAAAGCAGTTTTCAGGTTTTTAATTATATTTCTTGCATGAACTGCTGTGACGGATTAAACCTTTTAAAGATCCTAGCCATCGGACATTCAATTAGACCAGCCATTAGCTGATCAATTTGGTCAGAGATAAACTCTTATCTGCAACAGGTAAGACAGTAATTGTCCATAATTTTCCCACGAAAGCCCAGTTTCCTGTGACTTGGAGGCATTCCTAAAAACAACACAAGAAGTGAAAGTCCTGCAGACGTTGTGGTTTCTGGCACACAGCAGCCGGCGTGGTGATGGTGATGAGCTCAGATAATGGTGTAATTGAACGTCTTGTGCAGCTGTAAAACCGTACGTGGTGTTATTCACCGTGCACTCTGCTGTGTCATTCCCAGTCGACTTGACCGTGACTTTACTTATTTACCTGTTGCACAACTGTTAACCTGTGTCCAACTCAGACAGGCTGAGTGAGTAAATATTACTGAAGGCGAACTCGGTGACGGAGTACTACTCAGGAGAGTCCCAGAGGAGCACATCAGGAGCAGAGAGGTTCTTTTTACGTGGTAATGTAGGTTTTTTTAAATTTCCTTCAGTTTAAACATGTCTTTCTGGACCAATTTGCGTTGCAGTGATTCCATTATTGATACTTACGGTGCTACTTTAAACGCTTATGCTTCAGTTCTTTCTTTGTGTTGTTGTCTTAAGTATTGTCCTAAAGAAAAAAACCGGTGCTTAATGTGATTTTTTTTTTTTCAAGATACTCCGAAATTTCCCACTTGACAACAATGCACAGTCGTTGCAGATGTGTTGACAAAGAAATTGCAAATGAACTCATTGATCAGAGAAATTGGGTCACATCCGTTGGGATGGCAATAAAAAGGAAACGGGGGCTGCTCGCGTTGCACAAATAAAGGATTACGTTTTTTTTTAAAAGAGTGGGAAAAGCCGTGCTCACGGCATCTGAACAGGTCCTTCATGAGCTGTGAGACGTCCTGATTCATGCTCAATAATCCAGGTTAAAAAAAAATCGAACACGGTTAACTCTGGATGGATTCTTCTTTGTTGAAACGTTTCAGTTTTTATCCAGAAGACTTCTTCAGCCTGAGGAGCGGCAGTAAACTCAGTCTTATAAGCAGCACCTTGTCATAGTAGATAACCAGTTTGTTGGTGACATCCAGAACTAGCTGTTCACATGATAAAGGAGGACCACCAGTCTAACGACTGGCCGTTAGTGCCCTGATGGCCACTTGCTGTTCACAGAGCATTGTAACAGCATTGTAAGAGGGGGACAGTTGAACAATCAGGTGGTCACTCATTCAGGGATGAAGATGTTCACATCCTTGATAGAGAGGAACGATGGTTTGAGAGGCGTGAAGGAAGCCATCTTTGTGAAGAGAACCTGTCCATCGTTAACAGAGGCCCCCGTGTCCAACTGTTCCCCTTTTACAATGCTGTTATTGCAAGTATCAACAATGTTGCCAGATCTCACGATAAAAACAAGCAACCAGCTCTATGAAAACAAGCCCAACTGGCAACACACAACATTATGTAAAACAGAGGCAGTTTTTAAACAGTACAAACATACATTCATTATGGCATTACACATAAACAACAGCACAATTATGATAAGCACTTTGAATAACATACTTTTAAGCTCTGATTAAAAAAATAATAAAACATTTTGCATATTAATTTTTCTACATATTTTTACAAACAAAACATCCTGACGTCTGCGTGTGAGTGGAGCCCCCTCGTGGTCGGCCACAGTATGAGTGTTTGGGGTGCGCGCCCACAGACGTATTTGTATATGTCTAATGTATGTCTGTGTGCGCCTGTCGCCTCGCCAACTTGGGCGGGAGTGATAAACAGGAAACGGTGGCTTGGAAGGGACAAACTACCTACTACCGCTCGTCTTTTGCTTTATTGTGTGGAGCTGGAAGATAATCAACTAGTTTCACTGGGAAATAAAGTTAAGCCCAAATAAGCAACTTCACGTTCAAAACAAGTCCAAAAAACCACAACCATGACTCACAAGATTTACAATCGACTTTAGAAAAAAAAAAAACAAGCCCAAAGTCACTTATAGTAAGCGGACTTGTCACTCAGCCCTCTGTGAACAGCAAGCAGCCACCAGGGTACTAACGATCAGTCGTTAGGCTGGTGGTCCTCCTTTATCATGTGAACATCTAGTTCTGGATGTCACCAACAAACTGGTTGATCCACTGTGAGAAGGTGATGTTTATAAGACTGAGTTTAATGCAGCTCCTCAGACTGAAGAAGTCTTCTGGATAAAAACTGAAACGTTTCAACAAAGAAGAATCCATCCAGAGGACCTGACTTAACTGTGTTAGAGCTGTCAACAGTTTGGATAGATGCTCCCCCAGCAGTTTTCTCACTACTTGTGTGGTAACGTAAGGAAGGCTTTTCATGTTCTTTTGTCGTCTCTTTCCAGAGCACAATGGTTCTACTCTTGTGGCTCGGCCTGTCCCTGCTGGTTGCAGTCCGGTCCAGCTCAGTGAAGAACTGCCACCCCGCCTGCCACTGCGACGTGGAGAGCTTCGGGCTGTTCGACAGCTTCAGTCTGACCAGGGTGGACTGCCGGGGTCTGGGTCCCGGTGCCTCCATGCCCATTCCCATCCCACTGGACACCTCACATCTGGACCTGTCTTCCAACGACATGGGCCCGCTCAGCGACGCCATGTTAGCTGGTCCAGGCTACACAACGCTGGTTAGCTTGGACCTCAGCTGCAACCACATTACAAAGGTCAGTGCTTACATAGACCCTTGAGCAAGGCTTTAGAACGTTTAAATAAAGCCACGGAGGAGCCTTGTTCAAGAAAAGTTTTGGACTTTAGAGTTTTAGATATAAGAACAACTTGTAGCTTATCAACATAAAGTTACAACGTGTTAAAGAGTTGACTGGGAGTGATATGGAGTTTAACGATACGGTAACCTTGAGACAAAATACCATGTTTTCACTGTATTGTAGCATAAAACAACAAAAAGTGTAAATGCTCAAACAGGTTGTTTTAATAACTGCAGTATTTTTGGGGAGCAGCAGTTGTACACAAAACAAAACTGTCTAAAGAGCAGCAGCTAAGTTTAATACTTACTGAACAGGATATACCTTATCGAGCTGATGTTAGCTAATTAGTAGCCAGCCTGCTGTTGACTGTTTATCTCACTGAAGCTCATGCTAACCGTTGTTAACTAAACCTGCTGTTTGTTTCAAATCGAGTAGCCTTAATGAATGGGGAGGGACCAGTAATCCTTTGGGGGCAAAGCCATGCAGATCTGTTTGCTGTTTTAAAAAAAACATCCTAACTTCCAAATTTGAAAAAAAAAAAAAATAATAATAATTGTGAGAAAAGTTTTAGACCTTTCCCCTTTGTTAGCTGTCGTACACAGATGACTGACAGCTGGCAGGGACAGGTGTGTCAGGGGCGGAGCTATGTAAAACTAGAGAAAATCCCGCACTGTCTCTGGTATCTCATAACTAAACTGAACTGAACTGTAAAATGAAAACGTTTTGTGGTTTTAATACTGTGACTTTTTGTCCCCTGTTGGGAAGTGAAGAGGGGAATTGTAAATACCCTCCCATCTTTCTTGTGAGCTGGATAACTTGTAAAAAAATAAGTGCGGTACTTCCATTTTGATGTGTGGCCACATCTAGGATCAATAACTGGGTTGCCACATCAAAATCCAAGATGGACGCCACCACTGCTTAAAAGTATAGTTTCCTCAAATGATTGCGGTGGCCCAATATTAATCTATGGCGGCCAAGGCCACCATTGACCACCCCCTGACTCCACCTTTGCGCCTGGTGGTGGATAAAGTTGCTTGTTGCACTCTGCAGGATCCCTCACTGTGCAAGTAAAAAGAAAAACAAACCTCCCTCTGTTCTTCTCCTCATGTAACTCCTGCCTGCTTGACTATCTTGCTTCAAAAACATTAAGGTTTAATTTCATTCTCCGTTCAATTCCAGTCCAGAAAAAATACTTATTGAAAGCTACAAACATTCACTATCAATCCCTCGGTGACGGGGGGCATCGGTGCACGTGTGGTATACTTTGAAAGTGAATCCAGCTCGTGCTTAACAGAATGTGTCTAACAAGCTTAATATAATGGTTTGTTCTAACTCCTTCCAGCTGTGTGTTTTTTATTGTAGAGAACAGCTGTTTTCAGGTAAATATTTGTTAAAACCCTCCTAATACGTCCTTCTCCACATCATACCTAGCTGTTAATAGTTGACACGAGGGACAACGAATAACTTCAGTTGAAATCTTCTCACAGTGCAGATTAAGAAGAGTGAATGGCGTTCCTGAACATATCAAGTCCATAAATCGTCTCTTGGTTTGACCGAAGCAGTTTCAGTTCTGGTTCAGAGTCGGTGCTCAACTTTGTACCAACTTCCAACTCAAAACGTCTGGTGCCAAAGCAAAGAGCGGCTCAGGTCACGGGTTTATGGAGACCAGAGGGAACAAGTTAGTGTGAGCGTGACTGTAAAACTACAACCAGTGTAGCATCTCATTTTTATGGAAGAATAAATAAAAACATGTTGAGTTAGTGATGCACGCCCCTTCTACATGAAGCTGGGTATTCTTTAAACAACAACAACAAAAGTTCTCACCACCATGACATTTAAGCTTCTTGTGAGAATGTTTGGATGGACACGTGTTCATAAATTAAAAATATACAGTACATGTTTAAAATGAGTAGACGGTGTCTTAAAGTCAAACTGGAGAAGAAGAAAAGAAGCTCATTGTTGTGATCCGTTTTTCTTCCATGTGTTTTTCAGCATCTTTCTCCTTCCACAGTTTCTGTGCTTTTTAACAAATCTTAAACCAAAATGTTCAGCTCTTTCTGGATAATCCTGCTATGACTTTTGGTATAGGTGCAGCATTAGCTTTTTGAAATATTTAGCCTTTTCTATCCTTTTTTTTTCTCATAGAAAATGAATTGAGCTCATTTAACATCCTTCAGATCTTTAGATCTGTTTACAACCTTTTTCTGCTCCTTTCACATTTTGTTCTGCTTTAGCTTCTTTCAGCTTCCTTGTGCAAATTTAAAAACAAATTCAGCTACTTTCAACTGTTTTGTGTTCCTTTTTGCTTTATTCTGCTGACTTCAACATTTTTGTTCATCTTCTAACTTGAGCATGCATCAGGATCTTCTAACTTCTTTCTGCTAATTTCAGCTTGTTATGCTCCTTTCAGCTTATTTCTGCAAGTTTCAGCTTTTACTGCTATTTCAGCTACTATTCAGTTGTTTTTATGATAATTTTAGCTTTTTCAGCTAATTCCACATTTGTTGCACTCATTCATTTTTCAGCCTAATTCAGCAAAAATGTGCTCTCTCCACTTACTTCTGGTAATTTAAGCTTCTGTTTGCTTTTTCTTTAGCTACTATTCAGCTGCTTGGGTTTTTTAATGCTCATTTCTGCTTTTTTCAGCCCAATTTGGCCAAATAGTGCTCTATCCACTTCCTTCTGCTAATTTGAGCTTGTTCTACATTTAAGCTAAGTTTCTAGCATTTTTAGTTAATTTCAGCTGTTGTCAAATTAATTCAAGCTTTTCAAGGTAATTTCTGCTACTTTTATACTAATTAACTTATTTTGGTTAATTTCAGCTTGTTATGCTCCTTTCAGCTTTTACTGCTATTTCAGCTACTTTTCAGTTTTTTAATGCTAATTTTAGCTTTTTTAGCTAATTCCACTTTTTTGGCTCATTTGAGCTCTTTTCACTTCCTTCTGATAGTTTAAACTTCTTTCTGCCTTTTCAGCTACTTTTCAGACATTTTTTGGCTAATTTCAGTTTTTTAACTACTTTCCTAATTTTTTGTCTAATTCCATATATTTAAGCCAGTTTCAGCAAATATGTTTTCTTTCTGCTGCTTATTTAGGCTTGTTGTTCCATTTCAGCTACATTGCAGCATGTTTTTTTAAAGTTAATTTCAGCTGTTTTTCAGAAAATTATTTTGCAATAAACATTCACACTGCGTTTTCACAGGAAATGCAATTTCTCTAGTTGCCTTTCCTCTTCATCCTTCCTTATACCTTTTTGATGACAACATTAAAGCAGCTTTAACAACACCATAGCACCCTTGTTTAAATGTGTTTAATGTTGCTAGTTGTAATCTGTGTAAATCATAATTAAAACATGAATAAATTATTCATGCCTTGCTGTTACTGGATGCCAGTCAGTAGCTGAAGTTGCTCATTGACTTGTAAAGACCAAATATTTAGATACTTCTGATTTTCCATCATTTCTTTCCCTGCCGTCCCATTTTGCAGGTGAGCCCCAATGCGTTGTCCAAGCTGCGTTACCTGGAGAGCCTGGACCTGAGCCACAACAACCTGGAGAGCCTGTCTCCACGCTGCTTCTCAGGGCTGCCTCTGGCCGAACTCGACCTCAGCCACAACAGTTTCCAGGAGTTTGACATGGAGGTGTTTGCGTCTAAAGTGAACGGTGAGCCGCTCATCGTGGATCTGTCCCACAACAAGCTCGTGTCGCTCTCCACCAACCTGCACGGAAGAGTTTTACACATTCAGAGCATCAACCTGTCTGCCAATCATCTTGTGAACGTTCCCAGCATGGCAGGGCTTCCGCTGAGGTACCTCAATCTGGATGCCAACCCCATCACCAAGATCAGGGAGGGAGCCTTCACCCACCTGAAAGATTTAGCTTATTTATCTCTCAGTGGCCTTAGTGAACTGCAGGAAGTTGAACCAGACAGCTTTAAAGGTCTCCAGACCCTGCAAGTTCTGGATCTGTCCAACAACCCTAAGCTCAAGAGTCTTAGTCCTGCAGTCTTCAACGGGCTAAAGTCCCTGCAGGAGCTGAATTTATCTGGTTCGGGTGTGGCGTCTTTGCCTACGAACTTGCTGACCCACCTGCCCACCATCAAGAGTATCACCCTTGGACAAGGAATCCACTGCTGGAAGACCCAGAAACAGGGACAGTTCCACCGGCAGACGGGCCGGGTCCCACATAATGAGGTTCTGCTCTGTAATGTGGAGGGAGTCGTGCTGTGAGACTGGACCGGATCCTGATCGCCTTCAGTCCTGACTGCAGGGCTGTGGCTCACCTGCTTTGATATGCAAAACAGTTTGTTGTTGTTGCTGTCGCCCAGTTAAATCTGTTCCAGGGAGCATTATCTCTTAAGGTTTTAACGTAGCATTCACAAACTGTGGACAAATAATCTTTTATAATGTTATTTTTTCAGTGGACAGAACAACAACCCTGATGTCCAAGAGTACTGAACATACTAAACTGTTGGAAAACCCGCCTTGTTCCAACATTACCTAAAATGTTGGCTTCATGTCTTCCAGTCCAGAAAAACTTTTAGGATTTATGTGCACTTTTCTCATAAATGGTATTTTCTTCCCAAAATGCACGTCATGTCAGAGAAAATGTTAAAATCCTCCACGCCTTATCTGCACGGATGGATAGTATCACTGTTTGACCACTAACTTCTCATTTGACTCTGAATGTGACGGGAAAGACTAAAGGAATATTCTGAGAAACATTTACCGGTAGCTGGATTCATACCACCCTGGTTGATGAAGCTAGTCAGGAGCTGTTTAAATGAGTTTAGCACCAAGACTAGAATGACGGGGAAACTGTTAGCCTGTTGGTTCTGACACCATCTTTACCACTATGGATATTTAAAAATATATATATTTTATTTCAGTGTTTGCTCTTCCCGTTCACATTTAAACAGTTTCCTTTCAAAAAAACACTTTCCGGACTGAACAAACGTATACGGAGTATATTATTCTAGCGGTCTGTTTGATGCATACCCACAGTCACTTAGTCCTAGAACAGTGGTTCCCAACAGTGGTCCTTGAGGAACACCATCCTGCATGTTTTAGTTGTTTCCCTGCTCCAACACACCTAATTCAGTAGTTTAATTACTTCCTTAAGTTCGGCAGAAGCCTTTTAATCACCCATTTATTAAAATCAGGTGTGTTGGAGCAAAGGAACAACTAAAACATGCAGGATGGTGTTCCTCAAGGACCACTGTTGGGAGACAAGTTTTTGGCTCAAATATGGGTGAAAAAAGGCAACTTTTCTGATGCAATCTCACTGAAATGCCACAAAGTGTTCAGTGGGTGATATGGATGCATTTTGAATGGCCAACTTTTAAATAACATGGCCTATGTGTGCATGGCTTGTAAATTGCATCTGTGCACATTGTTTTGTTGCCCATCTCCGCCCGCGTCAAACCCACCTCTGCAGCCGCCCCACGTTCATGACTCGATCTACTGGAGTACACTGAAATAAAGCTAGGCTGATTTGGACCAGTTTTTAAATAATTATTATTTACAAATGTGGGTTTTTTTTGGGGGGGGGGGGGGGGGGATGATGGGCATTCGAGGCTGTAGCCTCAGATGTTTTCTGTTATAAGGGCAACACCTGGACATGTGTCAGGTGACAGCTGTGATGCTCTTGGTTTGTTTAAACTAAACTGGGAAGAGTTTGAAATGACACCTCTGGGACTTCAGAACCAAAGTGGTCACAATTTGCTGGAACTTGTTCAAAATTCAAGCAACAAGTCTGCATAACTACACCTGATTTGAGAGAAACTTGAACCAAGCTCCAACTTTTTCTCTGTATTTTGGTTTGTTGTCAACGTGCACGTGTGCATTTGTTTTTAATCACTGGAGAAAACAACGTTTATACCCAGAGTGGTGTAGATGGTGTCTCACTCGGAACAAGTTCATGTTAAAAAATATTCTACCAGGTGCGTTTTAAAACCAGTTTAGGGAGGAAAAGGCTACTTGTGTTGCTGTTTCCAGTCTTTAACCGACAGTGTGCAACATGTGCATCAGGTCAACCTAATTTTATTACAACTAATTAAAAATAATAGCAGTTTTTGGTTTACTAATCGAATTGGAGTCATACAAATCAAATTCTCTACCACAGAGTCTGTCGTTGTGCTTCTATAGAAACAAGCCCGACTTTTATTTTCTAGCTGTTTAAATATCCACTATAGAAGAGGGTTAGCCAGTTGTTATGTTAGCTGAAGATCATCCATCCAGCAGCTGATTGTTTGGTCCTTAACTCCTGCAGCTTTTCTTTGACCAAATACTGAACCCCACGTGTCCCCTCCAACATGTCCACCCTCTTTGGTTAGGGTTTTAAATGAATGTAAAAAGTGTTGAATGTAATGAAAGAGCTGCCGGTGCAGCTTCACCACTAAGTTCTCCTGCATCCTGCACACAACTCCTTTAATGATCAGCTCAACTCAACTAAATAGCTGCTAGCTGACGCAAGTGTTTCACAAGAATGGCAAACCGTAAACTCCAAAGATGAGGTTTATTTTGTTTAGTTTTTCTCCATTGAAGTAAAGTTTTATGACTGGCTGAATGACCATTCCACCATTTTGACACTCATCATTTAATGACTTCACACAGAACGAGTGAGCAAACTGACCGACACAACCAAAAGTCTTCTTTAGTCTTCCCTTTACTGGAACAAGGTTTGTTGATGATTTTTTTTTTATAACTTTTGGACCAAAAACAGGACCAAAAACATCCTTTCACATGTTTAATAAATCTGTCTCAGAGCACATGTGTAAACTAACATGTGTGAACTTCCATGTAAACTCACATGCGTGGCATTATTTTGGTATTTTGAGGACAATCAGTTGTAATAAAGAGCGTTTTGACTAATTTGTTTTGGAAATCTTTATTTTCTCAAAGTGTTTTTAGTTCAGAGTAGGGCTGGGCGATATCTCGGTATTTTAAAAATATTGAGATAATTTCATAAGACAGGACTATATCGTCTATATCAATATTTCTACGTTGCGTTATAATTAGACTTGAAAATCCGTGTAGTTCTTCTTTTTCTGCCCATCTGCACCACCAACTTCACGCGGCCCCTCCTTCTCCCTCGCTGAATACAAACGGCCCCTCACTGCTGCTTCACACACGCTCGCGAACGTCGTGAAGGCGGTGCAGCTGAAGAGGATTATTATTTAATTTAAGTAAATAGTTTGTTTTTTAGACATTTATTTTGTGCAGTTACAGCTGTTGTTAATAAATGTGCCTGTGTGACAATTGGGACAAAGCTTTGAGTCAGAAATATATTTTTGTTATTACTTTATGGAAATAAAAAAATATTGATACCGGTATATATCGGATATCGCGATTTATCTTAAAAAAATATTGAGATATTAATTTTGGTCCATTTTGCCCAGCCCTATTTCAGAGATATACATTTGTGTGAAGGTAACTTTTTATTATCCTTTTTATTAATGCAGGTAGTCTCATTGAGTCACGAGGACTCATTTTCAAGAGAGACCTGTTTGGGAGCAGATGGTGGGGGTTAAGAGACTTGCTCAAAGGTCAGAGTGGGGCAAATGAGGGTGGAGGCAGGTGTGAGTTTTTCACCTTTTCCACCCACGTTGGTATGAAGAGTCGAACTGGTGACCTGGTGATCGCAGGCCCACCTTCTCTAACCTCTGAGCCACCACTCCCCTATATAAACTCTACACAAGTGTGTGTGTGTGTGTGTGTGTGTGTGTGTGTGTGTGTGTGTGTGCGTGTGTGTGTGTGTGTGTGTGTGTGTGTGTGAGAGATAAAGTGGCCTTTTTTAGACAGAAAGCCACATGTAAGGGCCGTTGTGTGAGTGTCGGCTCACTTTTTCACTGTGGGGGTTTTGTGTCTGTGGAAGACTGGATCTTTGAATCATACCAGGGTGTGGTTCCTCTCCAGGACACGAGCAAAGGCTCCGATGTGAGTGGGTTATACTTCCGTTTTCATGCAGATCAGTAGCAGATGGCATACAAAGCATTTCCATTGTTTTATTTAGAACTCTTTAAACTTTTAGAATGGTGTTTAAAAAAAAAAAAAAAAGAAAATGTTGAGTGGGAAGAAACGAGGGTTTGTCTGGTTCCAGGCTACATTGGGCTGGGAACCTGCCAAGGAGCTGAGAGTGAAGAAGAACGGGCTGAGACAGGAGGGGGAGAAGTGAATCAACTGCCAAAAGACATCTTGTGCACGTCTGGCACTGAGGACAGCACTGGCTTTGTAGGATAAATAAACCTTCACAATGAGCCCTGTTTTCTGTGACGCATCTTTTAATCTGCAGAGAAATGCCCAACCACAGGAGGCTTCAGCAGCGCTGTGCGTTTCATCCTGAATCTTCCTGAAACGGGAGTTTTCTGTGAGTCATTAACCAAACTCAAACGTTTGCTCTTTTCTGTAGTAACATCGTCTGAGAGAGTCAAACCAGTCTTCCCTTTGAGTGTCTAAAGGCACATAAAGAAAGACTTCAGTAGAAAGACCCCACTGCAGGAAACACTTCCAGATGTGTAGTGTGTTTTTTTCTTGCCTCTCTTGTAAAACAATGGTGTGTTTAGACTCCAAAACACAACATCCATCATGAAGTTCTCCAGCTGCAGTGGATACTCCACATTACGGCTGACGAGTGAAACGCTACGAGGAAAAATGTGAGAATTGGGTTTTTTGGAGTTCACGTTGTGCCCTCGATGCAAATGTGTCATCCAGAAGACACTGACCCGGGCAGACCTCAAAACTGAGGAACATCTGGCACATCAGCTGATCTTTAGGGTTACAGAAATCAACTAAATCTAGTTTATGATAAAGAAAATCGTAAATGAGCCTCATCTAACTCAACATTTTAAATGCCTCTGTTCTTTTCACCTCAGATGTTGGTGGGTATTAACGAAACGTGATTATTTATATCCTGATGCATGCTCAATAATCCAGGTAGAAAAATCTAAAAAAGTTAAATCTGGTCCTCTGGACAGTCAAAAAAAAAAACAGAGGACCAGATTTAACTTTTTTAGGTGATTATTTATAGTTTAAATGTTATAGAATGTTGGCTAGAAACAAATTATTTCCCTTCATTCAGAAATAGTTGAAACACATCCACAACTGATTCAAGATGGCCACCACAACCAACTGATCTTGAAAAAAATAGCAGAACTCAGTTTGACAGAAATGGACCTAAAGTTGGTGTGGTAGTGGCTGATGCTGATCCCCAACAGGAGCGCCGACAGATTACACACCATCTTTGTTGAAATTGTTCCTATTAACTATTTAACTCAAACTCTGTTAGCAAAGCATCTCATAATCCACTGCAAAGATGGTCACTACAGCTATTCTATAAAAGAATGAACGGTGGTAGTAGCTGAGAGTCGTTCACAAACACGAACTCTGAGGGTGCACAGAACGCCTTTTAAAGAGTTGGACTGCAACAACATCTTGTCTCATAAGATGTTTAGTTTAAAACTCTGACATGAAAGGCAGCAGGAAACATGCATTCCTTGATAAAATACCAGGCCATTATGATATATATATATATATATATATATATATATATATATATATATATTTTTTTTTTTTTTTTAATATATATTTTCATTCTAGGCCCTGTCATACGGTGCTGTACAGCGTCAGTGTATACTAACAAATGCACAAAAAGACAAACACTGCTCTATGTCACATGAGTTAAGTGTAAGTTAAGAATAAGTTATCAGCATTGCTGATTAACGATGTCCAGCCAATCATTTTGTTCATGCACCAAATTGTAGATATAAAGGGGCAGCTCTCTGCCCCCCCCCCCCCCCAGTCAGTAACTCTGCACTGATCAATAAGCATCAGAAGCAATCAAACAAATCTGTGATGAAGGAAGCACCAGCAGGATCCTACATATCTGTGGTGACAGTTGTGGACCTCTGCACCTCAGATCCAACAGGAGGGCCTCTCTGTCTCTCACCCCCCATTCTGGAAACTGGAACAGTAAAACTCTTTAAGGCACAGCTATTGGAACGCGTCACAAGTCAGAGATCTGTTAGAAATAAGTTACTCATACTCCACGTCTGCCCAGCTGGTTTCAGATGTATGTAAACTTATGAATAACTGTGTGTGAACTTGTGCGTAACTTACCTGGCACATACCTGCACGTTATGGTAAAATGCTAAACTTTTGTCTGGCATATACAACAAACTTATACCATCGTTTGTCAGCGTGCTCGTAAACTTGCTCCTAACTTATGACTTACATCAGCGAGTTTTAAATTGTTTTTTATGCTGCCCGTCGCTGTGTGACGCCCTCAATCCTCTGCAACATGCTGTGCATAAGTTATTCTAACGTTGATCATGAACTCTGCATCACAAGTCAAAAACGCTGACATGTACAAGTTGTGCATAAGCTTGGGACAAGTCATGGAAAGTTGCTCATAGGTTATACGTATATCCGGTCAACTCGTTAGCAAAACAGTATGTAAACATCCAAAAACGGCTTCCAGTTGATTTTTTTTTTAAATTCCATCTTCAGCGTATGCCTGTGTGTTGGACAAATTTTACAAACATCAACATAAGTTCCCAAAAAATGGACTGATACAGGACCTTCAGTGTCATCCACATCACACAAAACCAACCTGAAGACATCTGTAGGAGTTTCTCGTCAGTCTGCAGGTATCAGGCTGGAACTGACGAACTCACAATGTTATCTTCAGAACGAGTAAAAGCAAATCAAAGTTGGTTAAAGGGTGTTTACTTGGAGCTTAGGATGACAGGAGTAGGGTTTTGATACTCAGTTCAAAAGTTCACAGACCTCAGCGTGTCTCCTGGGTGTGCTGCGGAGGGGAGGGGGATCAGTGGAGGTTTTGGAGAATTTGCTGCAGGAGAAGTCTGTGAGCTTCAGCAAACATGGTTATCGCTCCATCTCGCTGTGTATAAGAACTATTTGAGGGGTTTTCACTCTGTCAGGCACCTCCAGGCTGTGAAAAACTCCTCCGAGAAGAATGAGACGCTCTGGGGCCGTTCAGGCACCACACCTGAACCCCTCTCAGCTGAAAGGGTCAAACTTTCCTGCAAAAAATTGTCATTTTTCTGGGAATGTCAGGTGGAGAAAACCAACAGGTCATTTTGGAAAACGAACGATGGCTAAAGTGTGCAGAGCTATAATTAAAGTTAGAAGTCCCTATTTCTGAACTAAAGCTCTGATATTTAAACGTATTGAATTTCTCTGGATTTTATGTTGTTGCATTTCTCGTGTCCCAGTTAAATTTAAAGTGTAAATAATTCTCAATAGGCAGCACGGAATCAGTCAGAAGCCAGTTTTATTTAGATTTTCAGGCTTAAAACAACCTTTTAAAAATATAAAATACTGGTTCAAATGAATGCTACATTAACTAATATAAGACCTCTGCAGTTTTAGACATTATTTGTCTAGTTTGTTTCCCATCTGAAGGACGATGTCCGTGTTTCTACGCGAACGTTGGCGTCCTGAAGCTGCAGCATGTATCAGTTTACCTGGAGTCCAGTCAACCTTGGACCAGGTCCCACTAATACTGCTGATCAGGAAGACTGATGGCCCACACAGCAGCCACCATTTGTGTAGAAACGTGGACGTTGTTAGGTTAAATAAAACAAAAAAAACTCTACACCTGAAAAAGTGTAGAGGTGTAAAATGTGCATTCTTTCACACCAGCATGACATGTTTTGAGAAAGAGTTGTTTTATAAGTATGAAAAATGATGTGAAAGTGGCCCTCGTTTGGCTAGCCATTAGCCTTGCCATTAGCCTAGCCAAAACAGTCATGCTCTAAGACTGACGTCAGCTTATAAGGTGCACTATGGATTACTAATATGGATTAATATTTCATACATCACTTCAGAAACAACTTATAAACTCGGCTTCACCAACTTGAGGTTGTTCAAAAAAGACATCTACAACAGGTAAGATATTAATTATCCAAAGCATTTCCATAAACCCCATTTTTCAAAACCTCAGCTGTTGCTTGAACCTTTTTTTTGGTGTTAGCACAGAGAGAACAAACGTCCCTGAGTTGAGCTGCGTTGTCCTCAGGTAGTGATGCATTCAGGTCCACATCAAGAACTGGTCCCCTCGCTCCCATACTGCAGGATTGTTCGAGCAGCATTTAATGCTAAGACTGCTGACGTTCTCGACGTTTGATGCTCTAGCCTCCGCCCATAAACTTTCTCTTGTTTAAATCTTGTCCAATTTAACACAACTGCTTACATTCATGCAACATCACTAGACGGAGTGTCACATATACTTTTCAGCACCCCAGCTTCAAGGTCAAAGTCACAAATCAAGGTCAAACTTAAAACTACGTCTTTGCTTGCCCCACCCTTAACTTTTGATCCACTCATGATAATTTATTGAAATGTCATACTCATTTACATCACCACAAGATGGAGCATTGCTTAAATTTTTCACCACCCCAGTGTCAAGGTCAAGGTCACCAATTAAGGTCAAAGATAATACAAGGTCTTTGTTTGTCCGGCCCATAGATTGCTGTATAATTGTTTGTCAGTGGGTGTATAATGTGCCATATGCTGTACTCTTGTTGGTTTTGGTGAGCCATCCCAAAAGTCACTGTGACACCCCCACCACCACCACCACCAATCTGCCCACCAGTTTGAGAACTTTCTGGAGGTGGCCCTGCTTGTGAATGTCTCTGACATGATTTATTACAGTGCAGCGGACTCTAAAGATGTATAATCTGTGCATCCCCAGAGAAGACATGCATTAAAACATCATTTTTTTGGGCCAAGCAGTGAAAGGAAACATGTTTTCTACTGAGTTTGAAAAAAATTGGCATGCTTTATCTCAGAAGAGAGAAAGGCGGTGACATTTAATCAGGCTGTTTGCCAAAGTGCTGATGCTGCAGAGATGGATTTTACTTTCCCATAAAAAAAAAAAAAAAGAAAAAGACACATTCAAACATGTTTTATCTCATCATCTCGCTCTTGAGTTTTCGAGCAGTGTCATAGTTTAAATGCTTTGCAACCTGATACCATGCGCAAGAAAAAAAAAGCTTACATATTTTAAGTGCATGTTTTGTGGTCTAAATATTTGACATATTTGCTCCCATTTTACCCTAAAAGCTAATGAAAACACAGCTTTTGTCTTGACTTTGTGTCCAAAACAACAACAAAAAGAAGCCAAGTTTGCAGTTTTTTGTAGCAGAAGAAATGAGAAGGTAATGACTTGCTTCTCTGCGGTGATCTGGCAGTGAGATGCAATTATTTTAGAGTGGAAGGAAGCTTTGAACTGTGTGTAATTTATTCAGGCAGGCCGAACCAGGGCGTCTTTATTAAACTGTTCCTGCTTGAGCAGCGGTCAAACAAACGTAACGTGACCTTCCTGGACAAATCCTCTCGAGATCAGGCTCCCAGTTGTAAAAAACAAAACAAAAAAAAAACACCTTGTTGTCATGGTTACGCATGATAACAAATGTCCAAATGTAAAAAAGTTTCAGTGAAAATACTTCCAGCTGCACAGCATCAGATACCAGAGTAAACAATCATCCAAAAAAATGTGATTTACATCCAAAAAAAGAGGAATTAAAGTTTCCAAAAGCAAAATCTCAGAATGAAAGTAAGACAGTTACTCCAACATGCAGCCACACTCCTTGTAGAACTTCTAAATCAAAGAACCGGCTGCACGTTCTAAAGTTCCTCTGTTTTGGTGTTTTGTTTTTCAGACAAAATAAAAATCAGTTTGTCACACACTGCAATGGTTCTCTCTCCCAAAAGTTGTACTGCTGCAGGAGTATGGGGTGGGGGGGGGGTCTTTGTTAATTAAGGACTGTTTGGTCCCTGTATGGTCCTCAAAACAAGGCGGAGCTTGATCTCTGTGCAGGTTCGACTCCACCAGGGCGGTCCCTTGTCTCTGATCCCATTTGTGGTCTTCAAGGACAGGATCTCAAGGTGCAGTCGTGGCGAGGAGGGGGTCTCATTTGGGAACCTCAGTGTTTCATCTCTGCTCTATGCAGATGATGTGGTTCTGTTATCGTCTTCAGGCCAGGAGTTTGAAGCGGTTGAGTCTGAAGCTGAGGTTCTTAACTTGAACACACAATATCTGAGTTTCTGCCTCAAGCTCAACCTCAAAGACAGGAGGAACGGTTCCATTTTCTGGGAGGAGCTGGGAGTAGAGCTGCTGCTCCTTATTAAAAGGAGTCAGCTGATTAGGATACCTCCTGAAGGTTTTCCAGGCACATGGGGCACAAGTCAGAGGCAGTCAAAAAGAAGCCCTTCTGATGGATTCCAGGCAGCCACAAATGTCATGTCCAATAACTACCAAAAATGACTAAAAGCTCACATGTTAATGAGCTCATTCAGAACAATTATAACTAAAGGCTGGACATTTCTTTTAAAAAATGCATATCACGCGCTGCCTATCGGGCCGGAGTTAGGAACAACTTTGGTTGAGGAAAGACAAAGTTCTGGTTGTTTTGATAAGACCAGAGGAGAACTGTGATTAGAAGAGCTGGGCCATCAGTTAGGATGTAATATCCTAAACGGTAAATGGACTGCACTTATAAAGCTCCTTTCTATCTAATCAAGACACTCAAAGCTCTTTACAACACAATCTGTGCCCTCACTTACCTCCACACACACATTCACACAGCACTCTACTAGATCTATACAAAGACTAATCAGTGCTTTATCACATTCATGCACTGATGAGACACACATCAGAGACAATGAGAGGTTCAGTGTCTTGCCCAGGGACACTTCAGCATGTGACTGCTGGTGGAATCAAACTACCAACTTTTGCATTGGAGGATGACTGCGCTAATCACTCAGCCACAGCCGCCCCTTATAATCAATTTTATAAACGTTAAAATTGAAAACACTATGAAAACATGGTCTTTCTAACCAGGAAGTGCTTTACTTTTTTTATTCACCAGGTTGAACATGTGACGTTTGAAAATCATCTGAAAATTATTAATGTGAACCTAATTTTGATATTTGACCTTCATGTTTTGAGCAGCTACAGTTTATGTATGGATTTTTAAATTTACAGGTTGTAATTGAATGCTTTACAAATCTTCACGTGGTCAGAAAATAACTATAAAAAATATCGCCTTCAAGGCCTTCCCGAAGGCTCATAGCTCTACACTGCACATCTGCATTGTGATTGGTTAATTTTCTTGTCTGTTATTAAACAAAATCCTCATGCAGAGACTCTGCCTGAGCTCAGCCTTCTCTGCTGATGGTGAAGTCCTGACCAATGAGAAAGAACCTTCAAACATCAACATTCATGCTCAATAATCCAGGTAAAAATCCAACAAAGTTCAGTCAGGTCATCTGGACAGTTTCTTTGTTTGTTGAGACGTTTCATCTTTCATCCAAAGGACTTCATCAGTCCGATGAGCCACAAACAAACTCAGTCCCACAAGCAGCACAGTCATAGTGGACCATCCAGTTTGCTGGTGATAAGATGGCTTCTGGGGCCCGCCGTCTCCCCCGTCCACTCCTCTGAGGCAGCCGTAGCCAAATTGGTTCAAAACATCAAAGTTCATGCTCAATAATCCAGGTAAAAAATCTAACAAAGTTCAATCAGGTCATCTGGATTTTTATTGCATTTTTATTTTATTTTATTTTTTTGAGACCGGGGGAGAGGGCAGGCCCCAGAAACCATCACCAGCAAACTGGTTGGCCCACTTTCCGAGTGTGCTGCTTGTGGGACTGCGTTTGTTGTGGCTCCTCGGACTGTTCAAGTCCTTTGGATTAGGGACGAAATGTCTCAGCAAAAACAGAAACCGTCCAGAGGACCTGACTGAACTTTGTTGAACCTTCAAACATGTTTCTGCCTGGAGACAAACATGTAAAATAATCTGATTTGATAACTGGTTTTTCATGAATTAAAAAAGTTTTTTGCCAATCTGCAAAGTAGTTTACAGAAAATAAGAGAAATTAGAAAACATAAGAAAAACTACATTGAAAATATATCAAATAAAAATGTAAATGTAACACTTCATATGTGCTGAATCCTTAGGACTTCTCTGAAGACGTAGAAGGCCCCACGAGGGTTCTCCACTGGGTCAAAGCATAAAAATAAAGTTATACCTAGTTCTATCTGCACAGTCAGAAAATGTGCTGGACATGACTCTCAGCTACTACCACAAACTTTGCCTCAGTTTCTGTAATACTGCCTTAGTTGAAGACATTTTTTTTCCATTTTCTGAGTTCAGCTGGCTGTGGCAGCCATCTTGAATCTAGTTTACTCTAACTCTTAATCAGCTGAAGATGTGCATCCAATGACGAAAGCGTCAATAAAATTCTTCCAGTGGTTCACGAGATATTTTGCTAACAGACAGACAGAGAAAAAAGCTTAAAGGTTTGGGCAAAATATGCTCACCTTTAACCTTTTAGCGGTGGGTAATCATTATTAACTCTTTGTTGTATTTTCAGAATAATATCATAAACTCTAAATAAATGCACACAGTTTGAACAGCTCTGAATAATGAAGTGTGGAGACCTGCCTGAGAGGTCCTGAGAAGATTCATGTTCTCGGTCTTTGGAGTTTCCTTCTGTGAGTCACTTTTGAAACCATTGCACTAAAACGTCCATGTGGTCTTACTCAACCAGAGCAGGAAACGTCATTATTTTCACTCAGACATCAGGAACTGAAACACTGAGTGGAAAATCATCTCAAATGGCTCCAAAAACAAACAAACCTCAGATTCTGTTTATCTTCAAGGAGTGTGATAACAGAAATATCAGTTTCTTTATCTCAGATGGTTTAAATGAAGAGAGCAACAGCAACAACAATTGTTTTTTTGTCCAAGAACAGTTTGTTCCTCCCACTGATGACAGCGGTTACTTGGCTGAAGGAACAGAAATGAGTCATTAAGACGTCAAAAATAACAAGCCGGGAGTCCTGTTTTCTTAGTGCTGTGGAAACCTCATGAACGACGATCATCATGAGGAAAATACAAAACAGAGGGAGCATTGTCTGTGACATCTGTACACAGATGTTCAGAGTATTTTTATTGTTCTTTTACTGACGGAACAAACTCAAGAGTGGAGAGAAACTTTAAAACATGCCTCTGAACTGGGTGGGTTTCTGCTGGGAATGGATTCAAGGTTTCTACAAATTATAATCTTAATTTAAAGAAACAGTAAGCTGTCTTTGTGCTATTCTTTAACGGAGCTTCAATAATGAAACCTGACACATAGTTTTTAGTACTTGTTTGTTTGTTTGTTTTCATCCCTCTGCAGCAGCTCAGGACACACCCAGACACAAACGACATCAGAACACGCAGCTCCATCAACGACCTCGACTGATTTTGACTTTAGGTAAAAGTACAAAACTAACAAATGCAGCTGAAAACCGTCACAGATATTACCATAGAATATATAACTTTAAGCGCTGACATCACACATTTTTAAGTGTTGAAACTAATCAAAACTTGGACAACAAACTCTAATCTCCCACAAACATTATGCTTCATAAGCAGTGTAAATCAGGTTCAAGTTCAAGCAGGTTTACTGTCGTTCTCACCACATGTACCACATGTGGTGAGAACAGTGTCAAAAGAAACAATATGTAAGGATCTAAGATAAATACTAAGATTTATGCTAGATGATACACTAAAATATCTAAGATATACCGTACCACTTATTTATAGAGCACTTAAAATAGAAACAAGGCCAACAAATGTGCTGTACAGCAGAAACAAACAAGCAAAGCACACAGCAAAAAACAACAAAATAGAATAACACTAAACACTAATAATGCAAAACAATAAGTGTAACAACAGCAGTCCGAACATGAGTCTGTGGTGAGCAGATGGGTATGAATGAATACAGCGGCATGAGATAATCAGCAGCATGAGATAATCAGCACAGATAAGTCACATATCACCAATCAAGTGGCATTACAGTGAATTTTCACAGTGATTATTCTGGTTAGAGATTCATGAGTCTAACAGCCTCAGGGTAGAAGCTGTTCCTCAGTCTAGTGGTTCTACACTAAGGTCGTTTTCACACCAGATAGTCCGGTAGACTCGGTTAGTTTCGGGACCAATATTCATGACCTTTTGTTTACATTTGAGTTGGTGCGTTTGCATTCACACTGCACTGTGCAGTCGAGTCAACCTGTTGAACCAACCTGTTCCCCCACTCGCCTGTGGGGGCGCTGCACCAAGAACTACTGAAAGAAACAACACAAAAACCTCTGAAGACACCTCTTCTTCTTCTTCTGTAAATAAAAATAAAAACAAAGTGGCATCAAGTTTTAGCAGTTTTAGGAGTTATATTTTGTTATTTTTCAAAAATGCACTTAGCATGAGCAGAAGATGAGGCAGAAGACCATGGAGAATATTGTTTTCCACACAAGGCAGCTGACGGCTCCGTGTGAGGTCAGAGAAATGCGTGTTTGTTTACCCTGCGGAGCGGGGTCCGGTCTGTTTACATTCACACTGTACTCGAACCGTGCTGGAGTTCGCTTCTACCGGACCGAGACCTAGGTTTTAGCCCGCGCCAGAGTTCGCCTTTTTGTTCCGTGACAGAGTTCGATGGCGCGTTCACACCTCCCTAAACGAACCGGACTTTCTAGGAAAACGAGCTAGAGTTCGATTAAAGCGGAGTAAACAGGGCTAGTGTGAATGCACCCTTAATGCTCCTCAACCTCCTTCCTGAGGGGAGCAGAGCAAAAAGTGTGTGTGCTGGATGAGTGGGGTCCTTCATGATGCAGGTGGCCCTCTTCCTGCATCTGGAGGTGTAGATGTCTGTGATGGTGGGGAGACTGACTCCGACAGACTTCTGTGCAGCCTTCACCACTCTCTGAAAAGCTTTTCTTTCTGCAGCTGTGCAGCCTCCATGCCACACATTGATGCTCGAGCACAGGATGCTCTCCACTGCACACCTGTAGAAGGAGGTGAGGACTGAGCTTCCCAGACCAGCTCGTCTCAGCCTCCTGAGGAAGTAGAGTCTCTGATGAGCTTTCTTGATCAGGCTGGTGGTGTTGTTGCTCCAGCTGAGGTTGTCATTTAGGTGCACACCTAAGTACTTGTAGCTGGAGACAACTTCCACTGCAGATCCTCCTATGTTCAGGGGGATAGGTGTGTTTGTTCCTTCTGAAGTCCACAACCATCTCCTTCATCTTCTTCACATTGATGGTTGTTCTTCCTGCACCAGCTCTCCAGGTGTTCCACCTCCTGCCTGTAGCTGGACTCATCATTGTTTGTGAGGCATCCCACAACCGCTGTATCATCTGCAAACTTTACAATATGACAGCCTGGATGGGTAGCTGCACAATCATACATGAGCAGAGTAAATAGAGTAAATAAAGCAGAGTAACTATCAAAACAACTGCAGTTTTGTCCTTCTTCACCCATGAAATTGTGTGAATATTGAACTTTAATATTGAACATTATCATTGTAAACCTAACATATGAGTTTCTTTCAGCTGCTCCACTCTGCAGGAGGTCGTCACAGTGACATGAAAGATTCAGCAAATGTTTTCCTCCTGTTGTACTTCCTGCCTCTAGCAGTTGTGAGACTTACGGTTTTCTCTCAAATCCTCTTAAAATGCAGAGTTTGCTCACTTGAAGTACCACTGATTCTCATTGTATTTGAGTTCAAAATTTTCCCTTTCAGCTGGAAGTGAAGGTGTTTTTATATGGTCTTGAAACTGTGTAAATGCATAAAAAGTAAATGCGTGATGAGCAGAAACTTTCAGGAACTGTTTCTTTACAACTTCCTAGTTTTTAGTTTTAAATGTTAGCATAAGGCCTAGTTTTTAGTTTGTGTTTCTGCCTGTCACTCTTATCAAGAGTGCTGTCAGGGAGCAACAGACACAGCGCTGTGTGGTTACCATGGTGATCCTAATATACAACTGCAACATCTTTAACATCTTGTTTTGATCCTGGTTGTTTGTACATTTATTTTACATTTTATACTGTACATAAAAAAAGTAAAAGATTACAGTAGTACTAGTGCCAGGCCTTCAGTTTGTTTTGTAGCATGCTGCTAATGTGGGATGTGATTACATCACTTTACTTTCAAATTCACAAATAAGAAACTCATTGACCAGAAAGTGCTTCTCCTCTTTTTATCCATAAGGTCCAACATCTGGCTCATGGTGTCATTTTTAAACAGTCACTAACACCATCCTGAATAGAAACAACAACCCAACATGAAGCAGAACCACCAGGACTGAAGAAGTCCACCCACTTCTGTCTCAAGATTACCCAGAAGGCCCTGTGGCTCACCCAGCCTCTTGTGTTCAAGTGCAACATGTGATTTTAACAAGTCAGACCAGTAACCTGCATAAATTCCTGTTTCTGTAAAATGTCATCATGTAAGGAAACCAAAACACAACTTTAATATTTAAAATTATTAATGTAAGCCTAATTAATGAGTTTCTTTCAGCTGCTCCCCTCTGCAGGGGTCATCACAGCGAGTGAACTCGCATAAAAGATTTGGAAAAGGTTTTCCTCCTGTTGTACTTCCTGACACAAAAATAAAAGCAGCAGAACTAAAAAGTTAGTTGCTAAGTAGCAAAATGGTTGCAAAGCTAAAATTAGCAAAATAGTCACTAAAGGCTTATGATAGCTAAAGGCTGGCTAAAAGCCCAAAGTAGCAGAATGCTAGTTAAAAACTAAAGTATTAAAACATTAGCTAAAAGCTCAAACTAGAATTGTTTTAATAACTAAAAATAACAAAAGCAAGTTAAAAGTATCAAAGTGCTTGATCAAAGCTAAAATCTGCAAAAGGTTAGCTAAAAGCTAAGGGTTAGCTAAAAGAAGCAAAAGCTAGCTTAAAGCAAAATGTAACAGAACAGTACCATAAAACTTAAAGTAGTAAAATGGTAGTAAAAGCTGAAATGAGCAGTATATACTGCATTTGCTCTTATCCTGTGAATTTAGAGCCTCTCTTTACACACCTTCCGAATCGTAAAATGGATCTGGTCAGCTGGTCTCTCAAGCAATTGATAACATTTTATCGACGAGAAGACAGGGTGAAGGAGAACCCTCGTGTCCTGAAGGGACACACGCAGCTGGATACATCATGGATTCCTGAACGTGTACATAATTGGATTTATGATAACAGGGTTTCTGCTTTTTGGAATCAGCGGGTACCTGGAATATCGACAAATTAGGAAGATGTTGGCAGCAGTGTTGGCAATAGTAAAACTGCCTGTCTTATGTGAAGGATTGCACCGTGCTTCGAGTGCTCAGACTCGGATGCTTTGCAAGCTAAACCATAAGCTGGACACGATTTCTAAAAATCGCAGGCCACTTGTGGCTCCCAGAACTCGCTGGAATGAAGGAATCAACCTTGGAGAAGGCTACAAGCACGAATCAACGGAATGATCACAAATCTGTCTGATTCGCCATTGAGTGTACCAGCAGAGCTATGAAAGCAGATATAAATTCAGTAGAGTTGGCTTGCCTCATATTGGCTTCCCGCTTGACCTTGGATAGGCCAACTCATCTCAAATTGCTCCTGGAGGATATGTAAATCATGAAGCTCTGCTCTGCACCCCCCCAACCCCGAGAACATCTGTGGACCCTTATCAGAGTTGCGCTGGCTGATAGACACTGTGCCATCTTTATCAGGACTATGAAACTTTCTGGGAGTGTTCACGGACAATTTTACCGCCTTTGTCCACCCCGCAAAATGTCTTCTGTCTTCTTATGTTGCTTTTTTTTGTGTGGAAGTAGTTTTTGTTTTTTGCTACCTTACACTGTGCCCTGTCTCAAGGACACAGTGTGAGAGACCTTTTTTATACCTTCTTTCCTCAAGTTTGTCTCCCTTTACTTATCTAAGCGATAAGGGCAGCACTTCACAACGAAGCTGCAGCCTCTGTGCACCTCCGTCTACTTATCTTATCTTTGAACGGCTGCACTGAAATGTATTTTCGCTGTGCTTAACTGTGCAATAACAATAAAGTTGATTATGATTCATTAGCTATAAGCTAACAGCAACAGAAGGCTGGCTAAAAGCCCAAAGTGGTAGAAGACCAACTGAAAGCTAAAAATGGCAAAGAGCTAGCTAAAACAAAAAGCTGAAAAACAGTAGTTTAAAGCTAAAACTAACAAATAAAATAGCTAAAAGCACAAATGAGCAGAACGGTATAGCTAAAAACTAAAAGCATACAAAAAAGACAGACAGAGGCTTTAGCTGAAGCAGATTTTAAAGTTTTTACAAGCTCTGAGGGGATCACCATTTGTTTCTATGAGTAAAATATTTGTAGCTAAAGAACATTTTTGAAAATTATAAAATTTAGAAAGAAACAAGTCATAGCTCATATTCTCAGAATGAGCTGAATGTTTTCAAATATCAGCTGCTAAAATAAAAGTAGTTAGACTTTAAACACTGTCTGATGAAAACAGTTGTTAAAACCTGAATCAATATTCGGCTCGTTGGTTAATTTCCTATGCGACCCCCTCTGATACAGCTGATAAGCAGCTCAGGGCTGCAGGAGTCCTGCAGCTCCTTTGTTTTGTAGCCGTGGTGTGAGTTTGGAGTTTCCCAGAAGAAACGGGATACATCCTGAGAGCGCTGCCCTTCCTGTCATTCTCCTCCATCTGGTTTCCATCAGGAGCTGCTGCTGCTGAACGTTATCCCCAGAAAATAAATCTGTTTCTCCTCCACTCACATTCAGGCTCATCTTTATTTATTTATAACAATTTACTTTTGCAGACAATAAAATATGTATTTTATAAGAAATTACTTTCAAATCTGAAACCTTGCAAAACTTATTATGTTTACTTTTCTGGCTTTTATTTTGAAGGTGCCTATTCCCTTCTTTATTTAATTAAGATTAAGGTGTTACAGGCATTTACTGTCTTTGAGTGGTCCAGTTTCCACACAGCCTGTCAGAACCTCTAATCTGGTGTTCAGACCTGGTCCAGCAGGTTCATGTGACCCTTCACACACCGACATCCCCCTCCCCCACATCATGAACCACAACTTTATCAAACCGGGCCTGTTCTGTGATTGTGGCGGCTCATGGGCCTGATGGGCTGTAAACAGGTCCTGCTGTTCCTGAGCCGACAACCTCCCCACCCACCAAAGATCGTCTGATGATGAGAAATGATGTATTTGAAGCATCCATCCATCCATCATCTTTTACCTGCTTCTTCCTTTTTGGGTCGTGGGGGTCACTGGTGCTCGTATCCACCTGCGTGAGAGGCGGGGGACACCCAGAGTTATCAATCAGCCTAACATGCATGTTTTTTGTGGGAGGAAACTGGAGTACCTGGAGAAAACCCATGCATGCACGGAGAGAACATGCAAACTCCACCCAGAGAGGTGCCAGGCTGGGATTTGAACCGCTGACCTTCTCGCTGAGAGGCAGCAGCTCTACCAACAGCCCCACTGTGCCACCACTCATCAAATGTCAGTTCGTTGAAAGTTTCACTAAAATCCCTCTAGTGCGATATTTTGCTAACAGACGGGTAGAGTTGATTCCAAAATGTCAAAACAATCCTAGTAATGGTAGAATATTAGTTCTGGTATGACTCTCAGCTACTACCTCCATAACTTTTTGGACAATACCTGAAAAGTCGACTGTATTCCAGTATTTTTGTGCCTCCTAAGGTGAGTTGGCTGCGGCAGCCATCTTGAATCAAGTTAGCTCCAAAGTTATTGATTTGTCATTTTAAGAATGAAGACTTTGTGCACGTTTTGTTACATTTTGTTCGGTGGTTCATAAGTTATTTTGCTAACAGCCCCCACACACATTAACTTAGACATTTTTTTGACTTTCTCCATCATTAAATCTGAAGTATTAAAAGATGTTTAACTTGATTTTTCTTCCATTAAAGCCGCCGTGTTGTTGTCAGTTTGTTCCGAACACCACGGAGCGTGTGAGAACACGTAAACACAGAGACGGTCTGTTTTTTCCCACCGTGGACTGATGAAGAACCACAGACAAGCTCAGTAACGTTGACTTCAGCTGTATCTCTACATTTCAGGTTCTGCATCTTTTGGCCCGAACAGGTAAAGCTAAGGAAACGGTTTAGGGTCAGGACAGAACCGGTCCGTTCCTCAGCTGCTGCATTTCTGTCACTCATCTCGTCTCTTCCTGTTTCTAAAGGCTCCGCTCAGACTCGACTGTTTATTTCTGCTGTAATATTAATTAAAACACATATTAAAGTGGCCACTCTGTGCCAAACATGGATGTATTTATGAGAAACATTTGATCAACAAAAGTTGTCGTTGTTTGTTTTTGCTTTTATAACACTTTTCCCTGTAAAAGCCAACAAAAGTCTCGAACAGAGTTTGATCGAACCACACAAACTTTAAAAAGATCAAGTGATTTGAGCCACAATGAGCCTGGAAGTTAGGCTCCACGGTTCAGACAACAAGGTTTACAAAACTGGATCTACTTTTGTAGCTTTTAAAAACGGAACACATGCTCTTTTAAATCACGTGTCAAACTCAAGGTTCGAGGGGCAGATGTAGCCCATGACATTTTATCGGACCCTCAATTTTAAATGTGAAATATTTTTATCGCCTCCGGTTTTGTTTTAAAAATCAGCATACTTTATTTAGTGCAGACTTCTCGTGACAGTTGGTCAACTTTGAAGCCAAGAACAATGTTTTTTTTTTTAATTTATTTTAAATTTCAGTAATCTTTGATATTGATGTGGAAAGAGAGAGACAGAGAACGTCAAACGAACCGGCAAACAAGAAAACACGTCAGGTATTTGATTTGAGTTTAATGTACTTAATGAAATGGGCTCTTGGTCTGAACCAACCGTCCATCATCTTTATCCGCGTCTTCCTTTTCTGGTTGCGGGGCTCGCTGGTGCTCATAACCAGCAGTCACTGTATGGGAGGTGGGAGACACCCTGGACAGGTCTCCAGTCCATCACAGGGACACAGAGACAAACAATACCAAGCTTTTAATTTTGCCCCAAGTTTGCTTTAATCTGCACCACAGATCCAGGACATTTTGTTGAGCCGCCCTACCTCACTGGAGCCAAACATGAAAGTGTTCTGGTTTAATGTAGTTTATGGTGGAGTCAGAGCCCCATGTACCACTGACACTGAGGTCAAAGTGTGAAATCTTACTGAATGATTAAAATCTCTGAACTTGGGCAGCACGGTGGTGCAGTTAGTAGAGCCTGGCCTCACAGCAAGAAGGTCGCCGGATCGAATCCTGGTCGGGGACCTTTCTGGGTGGAGTTTGCATGTTCTCTCCGTGCATGTGTGGGTTTTCTCCAGGTACTCCAGTTTCCTCCCACAGACCAAAAACATGCATGTTAATCTGATTGGTAACTGTCTCTAGGTGTGAGTGAGAGAGTGGATGGTTGTTTGTCTCTATGTGTCCCTGTGATGGACTGGAGACCTGTCCAGAGTGTCCCCCACCTCTCACACAGTGACTGCTGGATATGGGCACCAGTGACCCCCATTGCCCAAAAAGGACAAAATTAGTAAATATGATGGATGGATGGATGGATGGAAGGATGGATGGATGGATGGATGGATGGATGGATAATGACTGAAGTTGTGTTGGGAAGACTGCCCTCTGGTGGTGACTCAAGAAAATAAGTGAAAATATAAAAATCCAGCTCTTCAGGTCAAAACTCAGCTGTTGACCTACACCTCAAGGATAAGAGACACTCTTTTGAGGATGAAAATGATCATATTTTGGACACAGAAGACAGATGGTTTGAGAGGCGGGTGAAGGAAGCCATCTATGTAAAAAGAGAGAAATCAACTTTAAACAGAGGAGGAGGTCTCAGATTTCATCTTTCAAAAGTCTATAACGGAGCATTAGGCCTGATACCCAGTTATTTCCACTCTTATCAGGAATCTAATTCATGTGACCACAGTGGCCCGTCTGTGAGTCAGACTAACAAAGACCAGGGGTGTCAGGACAATCTTCACACAGAACACCACAGGTTTATAACTCCAAACTTCAAACTGTCTTTCTTTGAATTGAGAAAGTTCTTCGGATGAGAAGCAAAACGTCTTCAGTTACAAAATGAAGTCCAGTTTTTGTCTTGAACTTTTTGTCTTGATTTTACCATGTCCTGGTTTGACTGAGAATCTTCACCAGCGTATAAACTCTGTGAGCTGCTAACAGCTCTGAGGTTAAACATCAGTCAGAAACACGTCGGTTTAAACTTCTGGATCTTTTCTAACATCTGGTTTGTGATTTACGTTGTCCTTATTTGGGCGTGCTTTCCCCCCCGTGTGTTCCCTGGATTTCTTTCTGCTCTGTGGTCTCAGTGCACTTTGAGTATCTTGATTAGATAGAAATGTGCTACATAAGTACAGTCCTTTTACCATTGACTTGGTTCTGGTCCAGTCTAGATCTGATCCCTGGTTCCTCAGGTCCTATCGGCAGGATCCTCATCGGTCTGTGAACACGGACCTACAGTCTGAAAACAAACCCTTACTGAGATTTAACAAACCTGCATTTATCTAACCTACATTATTCACCATGCAGGTTATTTGTTTAAATTATTTATTTATTACTATTTATTTCAGGAGAACATTTTAGATACAGATGTTTAGTTTATTTATTACAGATTGACCTGCTGTTTTAATGCAATCTTGACCTTTTGATCTGCCTGACGTTTGGTGTGTGTCATACGTGAGTATGACGTTTAGTTTTAGTATTTTCCAGGTCTTGATCCGTTTGGAGAAACTTTAGTTTCATGCATCTTCAGAAAGATTCAGCTGAAAACATGAAAACTGCTCAGACAAGCAGTTCTGAAAACAACAAAGTTCATGCTCAGTCATCCAGGTACCAATTCTAATATTTCTCAGTCGGGTCATCTGGACAGTTTCTTTTTTATAGAGACGTTTCGCCCTCTATCCAGAGGGCTTCATCAGTCAGAGGAGTTCCAGTAAACCGTTTCCCACCAAGCAGTAAACTCCTTAGGTGGACCAACCAGTTTGCTGGAGCTAAGATGGTTTCTGGGGGCCGACCTGTCCCTCGTCGACTCCTCCCAGGCAGGCAGTGGTTCAAGGCAACAAAGTTCATGCTCAGTCATCCAGGTACCAAATCCAATCATTCTCAGTCAAGTCATCTGGTCATTTTTTATTTTTTTTTTAACTTAGAAAAGAAGTTCTGAAAACATTTCAGTTTTTGAGATGGACTGTTCTTCTCACAACATGCAGAGGGGGGTACACAAAAAGCACAACAGTGCATGTTTCTCCTGAGAAGACAAACAGGAGATTTTAACTGTAGTGTACCAGTCACTCATTGAGCCAGTCCTTACATTCAAGATCTCGTCGTGGTACAACTTCCTTGTAGAAAAGAACCAGAAAAAACAGCAGAGTTATCAAACAGCTAAACTTATCGATACCCCTCAAATGCATCTCACAGAACTTTATAGTCGTGCAGTACAAAGGACAGCAAGCTGTATCACCAAGGACCCTTCACCAGTCATTTACACTCCTACCTTCAGGTAACTGCTTTAGAGTAGAAGCCAAGATTTTTTTTTTACTGTTATTCTCTCTGCAGTCAGCATTTTAAATAAAGGAAATAGTTGTAGATGTGCAGATGTTTATAAGCACAGTCTTAAGTGGTTGTGGGTTTTTAGGTATTTTATGGTATGTGGTTTGGGATTTTATGTGTGATATGTTTCTGTATGATTATGTGTTATTGCTGTATTTTAATGTGTCTGAGCCTCTACTATGGACCAAAAATCATTTTCTGTTACAACTTGTGTCAGACATTAAAGTTTTTTGAATCTCGAATTGTTCTGGTTGAGAATCGTTGAAACCTGGACAACATCCTTTGTCAAACACACCCACACATTATAAAAGATTTAGCAAGAGGTAAAAAAAATAAAATAAACATCTTTATCTTGTTTGCAGACACAGTGAAGTAACTTTATTCAATAAGTTAGTTTCCAAACAAAAGTTGTAGTTTGTGAACATTTTTACCTTAATTTTTTTTTTTTTACTCGATCATTTATTTACTGACAAATATATCAGTTTGGACTTTGACCAACATTCTTGCTTGGGAATAAATATCCCTGACATCATAACTCACTAAACTTGCACAAAAATGTTATTCAAAGGTCTAAATAAATTATTAAAGTTATTTGTTCAAATAAAATGATGTCTCACCGGTCGGGACAAATAAAAAAACAGGTTGTAGCTGCTGAAGAAAGCAGAATGAATTAAATATATTTCATATAATTCCAGTGAATCTCCTGTGTCCAGCACTGGTGACAATTCAAATTTAATTGACTTATTTTATATAATTCATGTTTATATAATTTACAGGCAGCTCTGGTGGAGTGTGAAGTCTCTGGGTGACGGTCCGCCTCTTCAGCAGTTGAAGATGGAGTTGGTCCTCATGATGCGCATCACCTTCCTGGAAGTGTAGCTGTACTCGTACTGCACGTGATCATGGAAGAAGTATAAGAATCCTGGAGGAGAGCAGAGGTGGGAGTAAATGTTAGAGCTGCAGCACTGACGAAGACATAAATCCTGCTCTTGTCTGTTTTAAAGAAGACTTGTTGGATTTAACGACATCTGGTTCAACTAAAACTTATGAACAAGCAGTACGCTGATGTCCCCCATCGCTGAGGGATTTGAATAGTGAATGTTTTTTGGAGATGAGTGTTTTTCTGTACTTAAGTGGATCCTGGTGAGCGGAGGGAGCGATTTATCCACCATTGCAATGGTGGAGCCAATCACTGGAGGAAGCTATCATGTTAAGCAATATAAAAATAGTTTCCTCAAATGATCGGCGTGGTAGGTTTACTTATCGATATTGTGGTGGCCATCTTGAATTTTGACGAGACAGCCAATATTGATAGTGACCTTTCTTACGCCTGCAGCCTCACACTCAAATGAAAGTGGGCACCTCATTTGTTTTTCAAATTATCAAGCTAACAACATGCACGGACAGACAGATAAGCATATGGACAAAGAGAACAGTAGTCCCTCGCTACTTCACGGCTCGTTTATTCTGGACTCGCTCTATTGCGTTTTTTTTTATATATAAAATTGGACATGACACAAAATTGGCTGATTGATGGATGAGCCGCACAATCGGTATGTAATTTTTATTTAAAATAAATTATCTAAAATTATTTAGCACCTGCTGCACATTTGTGCAGCCCATACTGCAGGACAAACTTCCTGCTGCAGCTGATCAGCTGTTCACCGTGCAGCACGGAGAAGTGGGCGTGGTCAAGAGCGCATGCAGGAGGCAGGGAGCTGAAATCATGACATCCTGTGCTCTTTTAGAGTTTAGAAACATTGTTTAGAATATTGCAAGAGTGTGGGAAGGGTTTAAAATGCCTTATATATATATATATATATATATATATATATATATATATATATATAT
>NC_056503.1:21736650-21739337 GCF_014905685.2 Nematolebias whitei
ATATATATATATATATATATATATATATATATATATATATATATATACATATATTATAATAAAATAAAATACTACTTACTACTTGTACTACTATTCCTACTTCACAGTTTTTCACTTATCGCGAGTCTTCATGGTACGGATCCCCCACGATTTATGAGGGACTACTGTATTTCCATTTCCTTCCTTCGCTCCGTGACGGTGGACATAAAGACCTCTCTCTCTAAGTTATTTGGTTTGTCTGTTCTAGGCTCAGAGAAAACGTGCACGTTTAATTTAAACCACGAGGTCAAGGTTAGTCTGTAAAAACAGTTTGGATCTTGTTTACATGCAATGCTACTGTAATAGACCACCACACAGCTGCCAACAGATCCTCATGGACAATCTGGGTATTATCTAGTTGTGTTAAGTTTGGTCTGTTTCATCGTACCGTGGTGGAAAGCAGCAGCGTCAACTTCATCGTCCATTCCTGGGAAGTCTTTCTCGATGGATCGTGGGTATCCACTGTCCATAGTGCCCGCTGCTTCATCGTAGCTACGAGTAAAAGATAAAACCCAAGGCATTTATGATCAACTAGGAATTTACCTTCTGCCAATTCAAAACAACAACTTGGAGCTGTTTCTCTGACACACCTCCAGTAGTCTTCCTCAGTGAAGAGCAGAGTTTTCCCTGTGTCTCTAATGTGCACGGCTGCATCCACTTTCCTCACAGTCTTAGGAAGGCCAAGTTTGTGGATGTACTTTGGGTATCCATCCACAAGGTTGTATCCATTCAACGCCCACATTCGAATCCCTGTATAAACACAAAATACACATGTTTACTGTATTTGCACTGTTTGTAGTGTTTGAGACAAAAAAAAAAAAAAAATCCACAAAATGTATCAAACTCACCACTAAATATGAAGACTAAGTCTTTCTCTGGGTTTTCATAAGCTGCATCCACTTTCTTTGAGAGGGAGGGCCATGTAGACTTGATCAGGGTCTGCTGAGGTTCTGGCATTTGAGGATGAAGCCGCCAATAGAACCTGCAAGAAGATCCGGGCGTTATTGGTGGGTTTGAAAATTAGATATCGGTCTAAACTGTGACAACCACGTTGTGCTTCCACAGCTCTGCTATTGCTTAAGAAATATAGGTTTTTACTCGTCTTTGAAGATGATGGTTTCTCCTCTCAGCTCTGTGACGGCATCAAAACTCAACATTGGGTCACATTTGTTCGGCGCATCAGGTTTAGGCTTCACTTTCCTCTGGTTTGGGTTGGGACCTACAGTTAACATATAATATTAATGAGCTAAAACCCATTAAACTAAATATTAAAGATGATCAAAATGAGATCCAAACAGATCTGCTCTGCTCACCATAGAGAGCTTGGATGCCGTTGATGTCATCCACAGACAGAGGGTAACCGGTGGCGTAGGAGTAAACCGGGTACATCAAAGCACCGGGGTCAGAGGAATGGGACATACCCAGGGCGTGGCCCAACTCGTGGGCTGCCACTATGAACAGGTTGTACGCTACAAGAAAAAATGGCTTTCAATTATACAAATGTGTTGTCAAAAAGCTGCTTGTTGAATTACTGAGAGTAATTTCTACTCGATGAATCTTTGGTCCAGTGTTCGTCCTCATCGAAGTGAGTGTCTCCACCGATGCCCTGGCCTGGAGGGTAGGCGTGAGCCAGCAGACCGTCTGGGCCGTCAAACGGGTTGTGGTCTCCATGTTCTTTAGGATTAAAGACAGACAGGTACTCATACAGGCACCGTCTACTTTTCAATGCTAAACACAGTGTCTTTTATTGAGAAAATAATTGTTTGTATGCTTATTTTCAAACCTCTTGTTCCAAAGCTGATCATTATATCAGCGTTGCCCTCGTACAGTTTTTTAAACGTCAAAGGGGTGACCTCAGACCAAACATTCAGCGCTGTGCGGATGGCTCTGTCCACATCGGACTTCTTCAGATCAGGTGTGTAATTAATAATCCTGAATAATTGAGAACAAAAGCAGAGATATTGCATGAATAATTTAGAACCCAATAGATATTCTCAGAAGCATGCTGACATGTTGTTTATGTTTGTCAGACTTAAACTCACCTGAACGTGACAGTGTTGGTTTGCCACTTGAGATCTCGAGGAAAGTGGTTGTACTCTCCAACATCTTGCACACCACATCTGGGCTCCTTCATCACATTCAAAGTATTGTCGTCGAGCTTCCCTGTTACCTTCAGCAGGAGAGACAAGAACACAACGGTTTTCCGTAAGTTTAAGTCGCATCAAAGCACAAAAGAAGATACATTTTCAAAAAGTCTCAGTGACTTTTCTTGTTTCTTTATGTATACTTAACAAAAAATAGCTGCTAGGGGGAAATGTATTTAACAAATTTAGTTTTTCATGTACCTCGAGGTTGAAGAATCTTTGCATTTCCTTAATTTTGGTCTGGAAATCACTTGAAGATGTTTGTGTGCCTTGGAGCCCCACTGGCAGGTTGTAGAAGCGCCGGAGGTACTTCTGCTCGAAGGAAAACAAAAAGGATTTCGTGATGACTTACACTGCACATCCAAAAACTGACATTGCACTTCCTAAAGCTTATACCGCACATCCTAAAACTTACACTAGACATCCTAAAACTTACCCCGCACATCCTAAAACTTACACTGCACGTGCTAAAACTTACACTGCACGTGCTAAAACTTACACTGC
>NC_056503.1:21739347-21739563 GCF_014905685.2 Nematolebias whitei
CACATCCCGAAACTTACCCTGCACATCCCGAAACTTACCCTGCACATCCCAAAACTTATCCTGCACATCCCAAAACTTACACCGCACATCCCAAAACTTATTCCACACATCCTAAAACTTACACCGCACATCCTAAAACTTACACCTCAACATCCTAAAACTTACACCTCACATCCTAAAAATTACAATGCACATCTTAAAACTTACACCGCACAT
>NC_056503.1:21739573-21743244 GCF_014905685.2 Nematolebias whitei
TACACCGCACATTCTAAAACTTACACCGCACATTCTAAAACTTACACTGCACATCCCAAAACTTACACCGCACATTCTAAAACTTACACCACACATTCTAAAACTTACACCGCACATTCTAAAACTTACACTGCACATCCTAAAACTTACCCCACACATCCCAAAACTTACACCACACACCCTACAACTTACACTGCACATCCTAAAACTTACACTGCACATCCTAAATCTACACTGCACATTCTAAAACTTACACCACACATCCTAAAAATTACAATGCACATCTTAAAACTTACACTGCACATTCTAAAACTTACACCGCACATTCTAAAACTTACACTGTACATCCCAAAACTTACACTGCACATCCTAAAACTTACACTGCACATCCCAAAACTTACCCCACACATCCCAAAACTTACACCACACACCCTAAAACTTACACTGCACATCCTAAAACTTACACTGCACATCCTAAAACTTACACTGCACATCACAAAACTTATTCCACACATCCCAAAACTTACACCACACACCCTAAAACTTACACCACACACCCTAAAACTTACACCACAGATCCCAAACTTACCCTATGCATCCCAAAACTTACACCGCACACCCTGAAACTCTGCACATCCCAAAACTTACACCACACATCTACACATCCTAAAATTGGCACTGCACATCCTAAAATTGATACTGCACATCCCAAAACTTACAATGCACATCCTAAAATGTACCCTGCACATGATAAAACTTACACCGTGCATCCTAAAACTTACACTGTGCATGTATACATCTTAAAATTGACACTGTACATCCTAAACTATGGAAACTAAAGTGAGCCAAGATGGAGGACCAGACCTCTGCTAAAAGCCTGCTGTGGTTGTCATTAGATGGCAGAGGCAAAGCCGAGGACAGAGGGACCAGCACCAGCAGAAGCAGTTGAGCTTTCATTATTGTTGACTCGAGTTGGTCCAGCCAGTCTCTGAGGTTCTGAAACTCTGAAGGGTATTTAAAGAGTTTGTGCCGACACTTTTTTCAAGGCTCCTAGTGAGTCATGTAAAAGTACCTAGCCACTTCCTTTTTCATCATTTGGGAATGTGCTTGCCTCTGTAAATAAACCCTGATAGCGCTTTCAGTCAACTGCTTTAAACTAAACTGACATGTCTGGATAAATCATGCAGGTTGGGTCCATTTAACAGTTTGACATCTAATTTATTTTAAAGGAAGATGCTGCTCTTTTCTTACCTTTCTTTAGTTTGATAATTTAAGCAGAACAAGCATTTTGAGCCTTATTTAAGTCAACTTGTGGTGTAATAGTGATCTTTTTACCAGCTTTTATTGACGATAAGCTTTATACCAGAAACATCAAAGGGTAATTTGGTTTTCTGGTGCTCCTGGTCTCGTGACAGTCTTGAGTTTTGTTAATCTTATTTTAGCAGAACATCTTCTAAGAGCCATGACTAACAAACACACAGTGTAAAGACAGACTTGATAACAATATGAAGCAACAGATTCACAAGTTTGTGCTTCAATATTACCAGTAGATATGTGGACAGGGTCAATGTGGTCGGATGAGTTCTATCCTGTAGATTACATCAGATCTACTTGGAAATGATTAAAAATGGACTTTCCTGACGTAGGTGCTTCATATGTCTATATTTACAGTATCATGTCTTTAAAATGACCAGTTTTACACACATCATAACAGTCAGCAAAAAGCTCCTTTGATCTGTGTACAGTTGTGTACAGTTCTGAGACCAGCAGGACGTTTAGTCACAGTGCAGAAACCAACGTGAGATTCTGTGATACATCACGCACACAAGATGTGAAGAAGTATGAGCTCAGTCAAACCATAAATGTAATATTTATGAGTTGTAAACCACTTCAAATGGTTTCTTTCAAATGAAGAAGTACAAAAAATGGCAGCAGAGGTGAATAAAATGATAAATTCAGGTTTAAATTCATTCAACCTTTATTTATACAGATTAATCCCATTGAGCCTCGGGGACTCATTTACAAAAGAGACCTGATTTGTTTTTTTTAACAAAGAGTGATGACAACAGTGGATAACAAAGACAACAATAGACAATCATAAAAGATGTGTACAGATTTAAACTTTTTTTTTAAACAAGTTAAAATAAAATGGCAACCAAAAGGGCAATCAAAAGGAAAAGTAGTGAAAAAAAAAAAACAGTAAAGAAGTGTAGAATGTGTAAACGCAGCCCTGATTCATCACAAACTCTCAGGAAGTAAACTTTTTTAACATTAAACACCAATGAGAACAGGTCATAACCACACGTGCATGCTCACCATTCATATATCAACCATAGCACAACAACAACAAATGTAAGCAAACTACATGTTAAACACATGAAACAACATGAACAGAAACACGTGGAGGAAGGTCTGGAACGTTCTGTTTAACTTTGTGTTTGAAATGAACAGTGAATGTAAATCTTAATGTTTTAGTACAAGACATTTAAGTAGGAGTTACACTGTGAAGAAGAACAGAGGGAGGTTTTAGCTTTTGCTTGTTCGAGGCAGCGCAGAGTGACAGATCCTGGAAGAGTGGAGGGAGCAATTTTTTCCACCACCAGGAGCAATGGAGGAGCACTTCCTGAACACTCATCATTACTAATATTAGTTTTGCTAAATTGTTTGGAGTTAAAAACGTCCACAAAAGTATGTTTCTTTCACTAGTTGTTTTCTCACAAACTTTAAATTACAACTGGAATTCCCTTATCTTTTCTTCTTTTTAAATAAACCAACACCATGTTAATATTTAATGTTTACATTAGAAAGAAAAGACTTTAAATGATTTTAAACGATGATTTTTAGATGGACTTCTTTAGTAGTGCGGTGTGTGTCGAGGACGCTGCAACATCCTGCAGAGACAAATATTTTTGGAACATCATCGGTATCCTGGAGGTGTAAGACACGCCGTCTCTGATTCATCCAGGAGGAAGTTGGCCATCAGGGGGTTTTAGTTATTTTAAAATGCTGCCCACAAACACACACACACTCAGCCCTGTCTAACCATCAAAGGACTGAGTACATCTACAGGCACACCATTTCTGTTGTACCTGCAAATAAAAGTAAAGAACGTACCCATGATGCATTGCATGAACTGCAGTATACAGTGTATACCCCTCAGGCTTATGGGTACATAGATGAGCATTTTCTGCCCTGTAGAGGTTAAGTCTGGTCTAGGCCATTTTACACCCCGGGTACATTTTGGCCTAAAACAGTTTATCCCCGGGGTATACTCTGGCCTGGATTTAATCTGGGCAGGGGTTAATTTGGCCTGTTACACTGGCACCGACTTTTCCTCCTGTGAGCAATCTCTGATCACTAATTTAGGAGCTTTTTAAAGTTTAGTAATCTGCCAGATTAAAGTCAAATCCTGCTTTTTGTTATTTTAATTGAGGCAGTTATCAAAATGAAAGCTTGTCCGGTCTAATCTGCAAACAGGGTTCATGGTTCTGTACCAGCCTGTCTGGATCATTGGAATGGACTTCTGTTGCTGTGGCTCGGTTCTGAACCAGTACCAAGAAATGTGTTCACATTTTGTCAGGCTTGGCTTTCCTTCACTGGGTTCCGGTTAATTTTTTAATCCATTTAAGCTCATCCAGAGTGTTGGGTCTTGCGTCTCTCAACTTTCTCTT
>NC_056503.1:21763244-21764015 GCF_014905685.2 Nematolebias whitei
GCTGCCAGAGGGATCTTGTATTGTCTGACAAATGTTGGCGGTGCGTTGGGTGGGGTTGGGATTCTCACTGCGTGGAGTGAGGTCAACCCACAATCTGTTGAATCAGTTGCAAATGACTTTTCATATTTTAAAAGAACTTGGCGTAGTTTGTCTCTTTCTTCATCAGATGTCAGAGAGTCGGCTTGTGCGACCACCTGATCAATCTATGATGAGACTGATAAGGGTTCTTGCTCCTTAGGGAGCTCCAACGAATCCCTTCCTGAGTCGTCGGGCCTGTCTATGGGTAAAACACCATAGGTTTGAGGTCCTTGGTCGACGTCATTGGTTGAGAAAAGAGCTATGGCCTGTGTTGGTTCCGTGAACCATACTGGCCCAGCTTCTTGACTCGGTACCAGGTTATCTGGGAGTCCTCCCAGAAATGGAATGCCTAGTTCAAAATCATGAAAGTCGGTTGAAATCAACCATCCTAGCCTAGTCTTTTTTGGGATCAGCACCTCATCCATGCCAGTGTTACACACAGCAATAGATGTGGTCCTGGAGTCAAGACTCACCTGGTTCGTGGCTTCCACGGACAGTCCCAAGTTGAAAAATGCAGGAGAGGGTTGAAAATATGCCTGTTTATGGCTAATAGCTTGTCCAGCTATTATGTGGATTCGCACCATTAGGTTAATCACCTGAGGTGGTACTGTGGTGGTTTGGTTGTTAGCAACTTGGCAGGCCTCTGTGTCGTAACCGAGGGGAACCCAGATTTGTATGAGACCCGGAACGAGA
>NC_056503.1:21764025-21802174 GCF_014905685.2 Nematolebias whitei
TTAGCGGCCATCTTGGAGGAGGAGCTGCAGGCAGTGGTACTCTTACACTCTGGAATGGTCTGCCCAGCCTTAAGGCTCGCTGTGTCTAGCACAGGAGGATCCTTTGTGGCTGGTTTGAGGGACCACAGCACCTTGTTGATGGTGTCCACATGGACACCCAACCTTACCAAAATGTCAGAGCCTATGTAGGATGCATGTGGTAAGTTTTGGATAACGAGAAACGGGTGAACCAGTTCTCGTTGGTTCCAGTTCAGTTTTAGGTTAATGACTCCTTCTGCGGTCATTACCTGTGAACTATTGGGAACTAATGGAAAGCGGAAAGCTTTTTTAATCAGTTCCAGACCAACATGTTTGTGAACCAAGGTTTCATAGAAAGCTCGGTTAATTGCTGATTTATCTGTCCATAGAGACAGTACAGCATCGTTGGTGTGGGACCCTTGGATCTCTACACCATTAACTACCAGTGGCAGGTAGTGTTTGGTGGACTCTGACTGCTCCAGCTCACAGAGGAGGCTGTCTTGTTGAGTCAGAGTTTGGATCTCTTGGTTCTGTTGAAGTTCTGATGGAGTGCTGTTGGAGTTCTGCTGGATACACAGTCCAACCAGTTCTGTGAGAGACGGGATGATCCTGACAACAGAGCTCTTCCGAGTTCCATGGGATTATAACATTTTCCACTGAGGTGAATATGTGTCGAACAGAGCCTCGCCATTACTTCGGACGAGTAACAGCATCCTACTGAGACGCTGAAAGGGTGCGTTAAACGGAATCTCACCTGAGACATCTCCAGGTAAAGGAGCCGATTTCATCACCTAAGTGTACTGTAAGGAAAGGCTGAAGAAAGCCGGAGAGTGTCGATTCTGGTGAACACATTTCACCCCTCACACACCATCTTACTCCCTCTAAACTTCTTTCCATCTTTAAACTTTTCTATCAAGTAGAAATTCTTCCAGATATTTTAGAAATGTCTGTGTAAAATGCTCACCCACATTCATGTGGGTAAAAGATCATAATTGTACAGTTTTCATAAATGTCTGTGGTGAAGCAACGGAAAAATCATGGCCGTATGATTTTTCCTGATTGATTGCTTATGTTGTTATTTTCATAATTTGCCAAATTAATGTAAATGTTTGATGTTAAATTTTGATTCTGTAAATAAATGACCGCATTCATTTTGATGGGTCAAATATAAATGACGTCTCACGTTTGCATTTCCTTAAATTCAATGCACGTTTTATTCAGTCCAGAAAAATGAGGAATCCGTGTTAAATGATGAATATATCTGAGCATCTGTTCATCTACACGCCTCCACCAGGCTTGACTCCGGGGGGGAGAACCGAGGGAAAAATCAGAGGGAGGCAAGGGACGGAAAGTCCCTTGTGTTAGCAGCCTCCTGGATTATGCCGGGCAACTCAGAGAGGAGGGTGCCAACGGCTGGGAGCGGTGTGGTCGCCGACGTGGGGAGACCTGAGGTAGCTGAGCATCCGTTCGACCGCTCTTCTTCCGTCACTACGCTCTCCAGGAGGGAATGGGCAGCGAGGTTGTTTCCAACATCGTCTTTCTCGGAGGAGTCATCCGATTCACTGCATGACTCTGCGTCAATGAAAGGCGGTGGCGTCGTCCCGCACGTAGCGTCCTGCCACAAAAAAAAACACTCAGCGGAGCTGCTGCCCACATCGCCTTTTTCGAGGGGAATCATCCGATTCACCGCAAGGAAAGAACGTTAGAAAAGGCTATGGTGTCGTCCAGCGAGTAGCGGCCCGCCATGGACAAACACTCCTTGGCGCTTACCTTGAACAAGGCTGCTCGTCTCTGCTTCTCCTCGGGGAGGAAGAGCTCACTGGGACGGCAGGAGGTTGGCGTGGCGGAGACCCAGGCATCCTTAGCAAAGGTTGTGCAGCCCAGAGCTGGACAACTTTTCCTTCTTCATTCTTCTGACAGTGCTAGCTAGCTGGCTGAAGAAAAAATGGGAGCCGATTACCCAGTCTCACCGTAATTTATACGGACCGGGGGGTGAGGCCCACACAGTTGGTGGGCGTGGACTAAAGTTTTCAGTTCTGCGTTGCGCGCAAAGGGATAAACCCACTAGCAATAGCCTTAAAGGGCGAAGCCTATATGAAATGGAACATTTAGTCACTTCTAGAGCAGTTTGGGCTTATTACATGACGACCTCTTAAATCAGATGTCCAACAGTCTTTAAAGAAATGCATATCGCCCGCCACCTTTCATGCACAGCGTTTCACTCATTTTTTATCACACCTTATTGTGACATCCTGTGTGATCTGTTAGCACTTGGAGGAAAATGTTAAACTGCCTGAGCTATAGTCTTTTCTAAGGTTGATTAGCTGTGGAAGCGCTGGTTATTGGGATATTTTGCTAACACAACAGACAAACAAACATGCACCACTAACAAGTAAATAAATGATCAATGTCCTTTTGTCTTTCAGCAGCAGGTTATAAGAATCACAGCCTTTTTTCTAATCGTGTTGTTTCATTTCTTTCATCTTTTTAGTCAAAATGAACGGTGAAGGAGACGGACTTCACATCGGGCCAAACCGTAAGTATTCACTTCATTACATTAACACACACAGCTATGATGCTCACACCCTTATTGCTACAGAAAACAACAGCTATGAAGTTAATTTACAAACAATAATGTTAATATTTTGAAATGTGTCTTTTAGGCTCAAATCTTCACGCTATTCTTCTTCGGGTGCAGAACCAAAAAAGTGGAGATGGACAGAATGATTTGCTCTTCTGGCTCCGAATAATGCGGAATATTCATGGAGAACCACACTTCATCAACTTGGTAGTGATTCTGGCTGAAGATGAAGAAAGTGACGATGAAGATGAAGAACTCATTGAAATCAATGCTAACATCAATGAGATCAATGAAAATGACCAACTACAAGGAAATGTGGACGACAACATTGTCAACAATGATGTAAATGACAACGTGGACAACGTTGAAAACAATGGCAACAATAACAACATTGTCATTAATGATGAGATGAATGAAAATGACCATCCAGACAATCCTAATATTCAGGGTTTTCATGAAGATGATGTGGACGTTGGTGTAAACAAAGACAGTGTCAATGAAGCTGGGGTGAGTGATGCTTTTAAAGTTGAAGGATCACAAAAGCGACCAAGAGAGGAGGATGAAGAGGATGAATCTGTAGAGAGCAGCACAGATTTGTCCTCTGAGAGTGATCCTGGCTTCCATCACTTAAAAAAAAGAGGAAAACCAAACATCTGGTTGAGGAAGAAGATCTACTTCCCAGCACATTGAGAAAAAGACCTCGAGAAGATGATAAGGCTGAAAATGAAAAAAAGCAGCAAAAGATCACGTCAGTTATCAGAAGAGGAAGATCCACAGCTAGGCCCATCTAAAAAGAGACAGAGAGATGACGATGAGGATGACAATCCACAAACCAAAAACAGGCCTAGGCTGATTAGTAACTCTAAATGCGTTTGTCCTATTTAATTTGTCTAGCTCTTCTTTTTCTGTTTTTCAGATTAAACGACAGCAGTTGGTCAGTCCTAAGAGATCAGTCGGTCTGCTGAAAAAGCCTAATCTTGACCCCTCAATCGTGTCCAACTTCCGGCCAGTCTCCAGACTCCCATTTGTCACTAAACTACTGGAAAAAATAGGTGAGTTCCAGTTAAAATGCTTCCTAGAGGATCACACATCTTAGAGCTATTCCATTCAGGCTTTAAACCTCTCCACAGCACTGAAACTGCTCTACTGAAGGTTTTTAATGACATCTTTCTGTCCACAGACGCTGGTGATTCTGTGCTCCTTCTCTTACGGACATTACATCTGCTTTGACACCATCGACCATGAGATCCTCATTGCTAGGTTAGAGCAGTGGGTGGGCATCACAGGGTCTGCCCTCAAATGGTTTAGATCCTACCTAGCCGACAGATCCTTTTGCGTCTCCATCAAAGATTTTAATTCAACATTGGCAGCGCTTAAATGGGGGGTACTGCAGGGGTCCATCCTCAGTCCCCTTCTCTTTTTTTATACCTGCTGCTACTAGGTGCCATTTTCTGGAAACACAACATACCCATTTCACTTCTACACAGATGACTGTCAAATTTACTTCCCCAAAAGACACAATGGTACATACTCTATTCAACCTCTACTTGACTGCCTGGCTGACATCAGAGAATGGATGGCTGTAAACTTTTTTATTTTCAATGAGATCTGCTATTATTTTGTTTCTATATTTTGGTTTCATGTCATCTTATGTTGCTGTGTGCTTTGCCTGTTTGTACAGCACTTTGGTTGGCCCTGTCGCTGTTTAAAATGGTATGGTATAAAAAAAAAACAACAACAATCCCCTTTGCAGAATCGCCACCTTATCGTGGTGGAGGGGTTTGAGTACCCCAATGAGCCTGGGAGCTATGTTGTCTGCAGTGTTTGCCCATAGGTTCGCTCAAGGCAAAGTAGCTTCAGTGGAGGGGTCAGACTAAGAGCGATTCAAATGACACCCTTTCCCAGGTTTGGAGTAGTCCAGCGGCGGCTGTTCAATAGAGGGCGTTAGGGCGCCACCCTACCACTCACCATATTACCTTGAAGACTACAAGAAATTAAATAAAAATGAAAAAAATAAATAAAATTGAAATATCTTCTTCTTTTGGCATTTCCCTCTTCAGGGGTCGCCAAAGCGAGTCATCCTCCTCTATCTCACTCTGTCTGCATCCTCTGTTCTCATTCCACCTCCACGTACTTTCTAACTGCATCCATAGTTAGATGGATGCAGTTAGAAAGCTGCATTTCTTTAATTTTTTTGTAATTTTCTTTTTATTTATTTTGCTGGTGGTTTGACAATTCAAAAGCATCTAACCAGTTTCAACAGATAAAGATCATGAAAACAACAGTGAGTGAAACAAAAACAAAAGAAATGGTGAAGAGGCTTATTCAACAACGAGTTACCTTGGTATAAACAGTACTGCATCATAAAATAAGGATATCTGGGGGCGGGGGTTACACAAAGTCTGACCTTACAGGCTTTACATATTCAGACCATTTTGATCCAATTCTATAAAATATATCTTTTTGAATTTTAAGAGAAAATGTAATTTTTTCCATTACATAAATTTCATGTATGGTAGTTGGTTCAACTTTCAATCATTTTCGTGTAATAACCTTTTTACTGGCTGCCACAAGTAGAGCAAACAGTTTTCTATCATTTCTATTCAACTTCTGTTGTACATCACCCATATACATAGTAGGGCATTTAAAAGGAATCTTAACTCCAAAGACATATTATATGTGACTGGATTTCCTCCCAGAAATGTCCAATAACATGACATCCCCCAAAGATGTGCTCGTGTGTGCCCCCCCCACCCCCAGTCCCACATAATCTCCAGCAGAAATCTCCGCTGCCTAGATGTCTTTTCTGTATCGGTGTTCTGAAAAACCTCACAATGTTCTTCCAACAAAACTCATGCATTTGATGCTGTAAAGGTCCACTGAAGTTGGCTTCTGCTTTCCCATGTTTCAGCTGGAATCTGTTCGCTTAGTTCAGCCTCCCACTTCTTCCTGATGCAGTCCGTGTTCCCTTGTTTTGAGAGCTGAATTCCATTGTATAGCTTGGAGATGACTTTATTAAATTGTCCCGATTTCATTAATGACAAGAAGACCTCCAAAAATCCCACATTACAACTACTCAAGGCATTTTTCAGATTTTGGTTAAATAATGTCTGACTTGAAGGTATCTGTAGAAGTCATCTTCTTCTAGACTGTATTCATTTTGTAGAGCCTCAAAACTTCTAAATGCCCCCTTGTGGAGGAATGAATTATAACATGTGAGGCCTTTAAGGGATCTGTCATCATTTTTGTTGGGTTCAAAGTCAGAGTCGTAGGCACACCATCTCAACGCTTTGGATGAGTCTTCTAATTTACATATTCTCATTATGCTTTTCAAGGGATTAAATAGACAGTCTAGTATGGGGCGTCCTCTGAAACCACCAGCTTATTCTGAATATCCTGATGCATGCTCAATAATCCAGGTAGAAAAATCTAAAAAAAGGTAAATCTGGTCCTCTGGAAATGTTGCGTCTTTCATCTGAAAGACTTCCTCAATCTGAGGTGCTGTATTCAACTTAGTCTTATAAATAACACCTTCTCAGAGTGGATCAACCAGTTTTGCTGTTGACAACCAAAACCAGCTGATCACATGCTCAAGGAGGACCATCAGCCTAACAATGGATCATTAGCACACCGATGGCTGTTTACTATTCACAGAGGGCTGAGTGATACTAGCAATAACAGCATTGTAAGAGGGGGACAGTTGAACCCAGAGGCCTCCACTCCTGTTGGACGGTTTCTTTTCACAAAGATGGTCAATCGTCCATCATTAAACAGAAACTTTATACAGAAAAGACCATGTCACAGAATAAAATGCTTTTTCTGCATCTAAACTTAATATAATAGAGTCAGTTATTTGTGTTTTTATTTCTTTCATGATATGCAAAGTTCTCAAATTATCTTGGGCTTGTCTTTGTCTAATGCAGGGGTCTGCAACCTGCGGCTCTGGAGCCACATGCGGCTCTTTCAAGCTTTGACATAAATAAGCTTTGACATACTGAATTTACTGGTTGTACAAACAACAAAAAAGGACTAGTTCAAACAGTTTTCCTGTCATTTCTTTTGCAAATATATGAACAGTGCACTGTAAAAAAAGAAAAGTTGGCAGAACTCAAAATTCTAAGGCAACAAACTTCAGGGCATTTTTAAGTTTTGGACTTCAACTTAACTATTTAAGTTTTGCTTTTGAGTTTGCCAAACTTTGATTTCTATGTTTTTGTAACTCAACCAAAAGTTGTAGAGACTTAAATTTTTAGGTTGTAAGAACTTTGAATCCTGGGTTTTCTAATTCACTTGAAAGTAGCAGTAACTTAAAAGTTTATGTTGTACAAACTATGACTTTCATATTTGTCTAACTCTATTATAGTTTGCAGATACCTAAAATTATAGATTCTGACAACTATAAATCCTGATTACTGTCAACTTAATTGTGAGTTGTAGTAACTTAAATTTTAACATTGCAGCAACAATTTATTTCTTTCTCCACTCTACTTAATGAAGGAAGTACTAGAAATTGTACATAAGTACAACTGTGAATCATGAATTTGCTAAGTCAAAAGTAAGTTGTATTTACTTTAAAACATTTCCTAATGTACCATCATTGAATTCCAAACATACCAATTTGTTCTTCATAATTTCTCAAAATATAGTGTTTACTTTCTTATTACAAAGATTTAAATTAACTTTTTTTTGTGGCTAAACTTACTGACATCTTTAAAATGATACACCTACAGTAAACCCAGCAACCATCCCTAATCAGCGAAGAGCCGAAAATTATCACCAAAGCAGAATCTACTGTACATACAAAATGTTTATTTTTGCAACTTTTGTCACACTCCTTGTTTTCGGAATGAGATTTTTAAGATGTTCAGTAAACAACACAATGAAAAAAACATGGAGCATAAACCTGATCTAAACAGGTACAAAACCAGTTTGATACACAACTGCTCAACAATAGTATGAGACGGGGGACGGCCCAGGAAATGGTCAAAGTACAAGGTCACTTCTCCGTGGAACTTGAGATGGGTTGAAATTGGGTTGAAAGATACAGAACATTTTGACACAACTTCTACAAAACCTACTTCTGAGGTTCAGGGATGTAAAGACGTTAATATGAGGACTCAAGCAACACTTGCAGTACTGAGTTTGTACATGCTTCAGAAGTCCTCCTATTACCAAGCAGCACAATAACCAGCTGAACAACACCAGTTAAAGAACCGACATGGTGCAAACCATCTAAAGAGGTAGACATACTGAAACTAGAACAACATTAAGTCCAGTTCAAACAGGAGTTTCTACTTTAGGTTTACATTAAAGCATGAATCCAAACAAATGTTGTTTCTTCTATATAAATGCCTTTAAACTGTCAAAGGATAGGAGCTCTATACCTAAGAGCACTAACATTAAGAACACCAACATTAAAGGTAATCCCCCCCCCCCCCAAAAAAAAAAGGAAAACAAAACAAACAAACAACAACAAATAAACCAAATCCCATCAGCTCTCTTGCTAGATTCAGTCTGTTTTCGAGGGATCAGACCCCTGCAGAGAGATCTGTCCCAAGTCCCATAAAAATCTTCTGAATGGTTTCAAAGGTGTACCTCAGATCTTTTGGGAACTGAAAAGTGTAGATCAGCCTGAAGAGGTAAGCAAAAGCTGTTGGCAAGTCAGGGAGATCCTGGAAGATGATGGTTTCTTCCACAACAGCAGCAAGACTCGTGACATTTGTAGCAGGGGAGGTGCCGTCATCCTCCAGCACAGTAAGGATCCCCACGGTGAGGCCCTTGGTCTGGTTCTCTGGATCTGTGTCCTTGTCACAGCACAAAGAGAAAAATTGCTGAAACTGTGTAATGAAAACTGATCTTTTACATTGATCACAGTTGTCCATCATTTATTGTTACTCACAAGGCAGTTCCTGAAGAGCTTCTCATCACTGTCTCAAAGACACAAAGGCAGGCAGGTCCTTCAATGCAGCAGTTTGTCCATGTGCTGTGATGCTTGATGTCTGAAACAGAGTTGCACAGAACATTTACATGTTGCACTGACATTAGTAGCTAACAGAATATTCTATATAAAAACATGCTGGTTTAATGTTGATCTAAAATTAATTCCCTAATGAAAATGACCTCTTTTACTAACAGCTCTAGTTTGTATAGTGTTAAGGGGAATAAAAGGGTAAATAATGTGAAAGCACTGTCAAGAAGTCAGAAAAGATCATGCTAACATGTAGTCAGAGAAGGGGAGACTTGGCTGCAATGTAGATTTTTGAGCAAATAATTTACTATAAATTTAAGTAAACTAAAATTAATTGTTGATGCCACTGACAAACTAGGATTTTCTTTTTTTATGTTTTATATTGGAACAACTTCTATTCAAATACTGATCACTGTAAGGTTATGAAAACCCAAGCAACAAAATTTCTCACTAAGACTATACAGCCCCAAATAATGACATGACTGCATCTATACTTCACCTCTTCATCCAGTCTGCCATGGAGTTGATCCATCTCTGGAGGGAAAGTTGTTCTTCTGGCCCGATAGAGTCTGAGGAGTCTGGGTGTGTGTTCATTCTGCTCTGAAGCTGTCCATCCCTGTTGGTGATACGATGGAACTCTTCCTTGATCTGTTTAAAATACAAATACCAGTTTGATTTATCTATAGTAAGTAAAATTGCAACATAAATGTCATAAACATATTCAATACTGCCATTTCATTTTTATCAATGACTATGAGCACTTGATCAGCTCCTTACCTCTGCCTCAGTAAACAATGAAGGCCACCGCTCCAAAAGTGTTCAAGCAGTCTGAATGTATGACCAGTGAGTTCCTCTGTGATGAAGACGGTGTTTCAGCTTCAGTGGTGTGGGTGAATTTACAGAATTGACACTGTGTTCATTTCATTCTAAAAAGACAGAGGGTAATTTGTTGGAAATTAGCTAAACAGGGAATAAACATTCCAAAAATTTAAGCCTCTTTAAAGAGTACGTTGTACTCTTTAGGTCAAATTTAACAATATTCTCTCATGTAAAATGTTAAAAAAAAAATTAACAAGCTTTACATGGCAATGACAACAAATGGCTGTTGCAAATGTATTCTTTGCTCACTAAAATAGAACAGTCACAAAGGACATTTCTCAAACAACAAGTGACCAGGTTATATAAAACACAAAGAAATTTAAAAAAAAAAATTGCCTTACCTACACACACAAGCTGCTACTGGTCCTGGTTGTAGTTGTGTCTCCAGACTTCTTCCATAAAATGTCAGTTTTTTGATAGTCTGGTCCAGGCCTGAATAAATCTTCCATCTGGACCAGGTGTTCACTTGTTTCTGACCGCCTGTAATCTGAGGAGTGAAAAGTTGTCTGACTGCTAAATCATAAAAATGCAATGGTTCATTCATAAATGTTACAACCTGGTTAGCTAAAAAAAGTGACTTAGCAATCATACGTTTCCAGTAATAATTCCCCCCCAATAATTGTATATTAGGGATGTGTTTACCCTAATATACAATTATTTATTCTTAAAAGAGATTCCAACACTATTTAAATTATTTAAATAAGAGCAAAAGTTACCTCTGCAAGCTCCGTGTCCGAGTAGCACACTGCAGTCTTGAATTCAAAAGCCAACTCCAAAAGTTCGCTTTCCCGCATTTTACAACAAAAGCATGAAAGTTAGCAGAACTTTCTTCTGTTGCAATGACCTACACCTTAGAGATATAAGTACTGACAACTCACAAAATGATGTTTAGGATTACAACTGCCTTGGTTTTTCAGAACAACTTAAATTATTGTCCCCAAATGTCACACTTAGTTTTTCAAGTTTTTTCAACTGGAAATAGTTTTTCATCCCAAAAAAACGAAGTTGGATTTATTACAGTGTGGAGTAAAAGAAGTAAAACATACTTTAACTTGATGCTTTATTTCTTTATATGAAGAACTGTCTGCATGATTTTTTTTATTTAAAAATGGTACAAACTGATTCCCCACAATCTTTACAAGTGGTCTTTTACTTTAATAAATGTTTTAAAAAATCATTAGATATATTTTTGCTTTATAAAGTCACCCCTACTGGCCACAAAAGCCCCCTCCAGGAAACCGAAAGTGGCTCACGGGCCACCAGTGGATAATCTCAGTTGTTGCGGCTCCAGGTTCTTTTCCAGCACCCAGTTGAACACCCTGACCAGAGTTGGGATTAAGAGCTCCTGAATGGATTTATACCACTCAGCGGTGAAACCGTCTGCTCCTGGAAATCAACCACCCACCCACCTACGGCCGATCGCTTCTTTTACTTCATGTAAAGGATAAATGAAAATGAAATGAAAATGTTACCTTGTTTGTCAGTTGACTATTCTGACTCTCTGTGACCCTGGGTAGGTGTATCAAATCTAAAAAAATGTTGATTTGTTTGTCATCTGCTGCTTGAGGTTGTGTGTTTAGGTGCTCATAATATTTTTGGAGACACTGTTTAATTCCTTCAGGACTTGTTTCTAATTGTTTTGTAAAAGGGATTTTGTATTTTATGAATATTTCTGTCTGCTTGTTGTTTTCCTAATTTGTATGATAACAGTCTCAATGCTTTCTCACCTGTCTCAAAGTAGCGTTGTTTAGTCAAAATAAGCTTTTTTCTGTATTTCAAAATTATTTATTTAATCTATTTCCTTCTTCAAGTGTAATTTTTTTTTTGTCTTCGTTTCTTTTTTCAAAGTTGTTGAATGTTCAGTTTGTAGTTTTTTCAAATCTTCCAATTCTTTGAGTTTATTTTGTCTAGTTTTTTTTTTTTCTTGTGAGACCAAGTTGCTATTATCTTTCCTCTAATCACAGCTTTTAGTGCATCCCAAAGTATTGGTGGTGTCACCTCCCCTTTGTCATTAAGATCTAAGTAGGATCCAATTTCAAATTTCGTTTTTTCTTTAATTACTTTACATACGTTCTGTTGATGAAGCAGTGGAGATGGTCTGTTTAGGGTTAAGGTAAGATGCCACTCTTAGCAACAACGTGACGCTTTCCACAGAACAACTGTGTCAACTCTTGAAACTGTGCCTGCAGTCAACCTACTTCATATGGGGAGCAATATTATAGGCAGAAACATGGGTGTGCTATGGGGTCTCCAGTTTCTCCTATTGTGGCCAACCTGTACATGGAGGAGGTAGAAAAGAGAGCCTTGACGTCCTTTTCAGGGACACCACCAAGTCATTGGTTCAGGTATGTTGACGACACCTGGGTTCAAATTAAATCTCAGGAAGTCCAACATTTTACTGACCACATCATCTCTGTGGATAAATACATCAAGTTCACACGAGAAGATGTGAAAGATTGTAGGTTGGCTTTCTTGGAATTTGAGGTCTCTGTTTCTGATGGAGGACATTTGGAAACTGATTTGTACTGCAAACCCACCCACACAAACCAGTATTTGCAGTTTGACTCCCATCACCCTCTGGAGCACAAGTTAGGAGTCATCAGGACTCTGTACCACAGAGCAGACAGCGTCCCCACTAACTCAGGAGCCAGGCAGAAGGAGAAATCCCACACAAGACAGGCTCTAGAGGAATGTGGATATCCTAACTGGGCCTTCCTGAAAGCAGAGAAGAAACCCAAACAGGACTCCAGTCAGCCATCAGGTGAAAAGGAGGAACCCAGACCAGTGGTCATTCCATATTAGAGTTGCATTCAGGCCCAAAAAGTATGATCCAACCCAGCACATAGCCATCATTTCAGAATCCCACCTGACCCAATGAATTAACAGTAGCCTACTTACAGGTCCGAACCCCCCACCCCGACAATTAAGCTTTGACTGATGGGGGCCGAGATGGTGTAGAGGCAGGACAGCCGGCTTGGGACCCGAAAGTCCCAGGTTCGATCCCCAGTCACTGCACATCACGTGGCGTCTCTGGGCAGCACGTCTCACCCCCAAAATGTCCCCCGGGCGCTTTCAATAGCTGCCCACTGCACCACCTGGTGGTGGATGGGTTAAATGCAGAGACTAATTTCGTCATTGTATGGAAACATACAGTGCTGACATTGTGATGACATTATTATTATTATTATTATTTAATGGGCGGTGGACGCGCATGGCTGAAAAAAAGGGGCAGAAGGTCAGAGTTGAGGGGGTGTTTGTTCTTTCATGACCGTCAAAGTGCATTAAATCCCTCTCTGACACGTCTATGGGATTTCACCTGTTTGGGTCGTCGTCCGCGTGCGTCCGCTGAGCGCAGGGGCTGAATGCACATCCATTTGTACGATGGATCGCTTCCTGGCAGTATTGTTCCATCTGAAGTGTAACTGAACTTTATTTGACCTCTTTCATGGCCGTTTAGCTTGCAGTGAAATGGTCGTTTGCGGCTGGTGTAGTATGGCAAGCCATTTTGCCGTATAATTTGATCACGGCCAAAAGCCATACACCGACCCAGCCTGCCAGTCAGGCACATTATCATGGCCCTGCCCGCCCAGTATTCTGGTCGGGCCAGGCTTCGGACCTGGGTTAGAAATGACAGCTCTATTCCATGTACTGTGAGAGTGATGAGACAATGTGTATTATGCATTGATCCTTTTATTGTGAACAATATTAAAATATTCCATGATCCTTTTCCCTATATTATAATTATAATCATTCTTGATGTGAGCAGTCAGCAAAGAGACTACAAGAGATCATTTTTATTATACTCACTGTTTGATTGATATGATTACAGTGATGTGTGTCTAGAGTCCTTGAGAGGTGTTTCCATCTTCCACATTCCCCATCTCTTCTGTGTGCAGCTGGACTTCTAATAGTAGCTCAAAAGAGTGAGTGGGGAGTAAAAGACTGGCGCCTGGGGGAATTCTATAAACTAACAGTTTTGTCACAGGAAGCTAAGAACGGGTCAGAACCTCAGACAGATGGAGGCATTGATAAGTTTGTCCTTGTAAATGCATCGATCGTCTGTAAGTTGTTGGCTGTTCTTCAAATCTTTGTAATAAATCTCACATAGTCTACACCTGATTGTTTTGGGAATCTCTTTTTTTCTAAGACAAGCAGTTTCTGAGAAACTGAGATGTTTATTTTCTAAACAAGACATTCCATTGGCTTTCAAACCCCAAAATACATCATGACAAAGACTGGTCCATCCCAAAGATCCAGTCCCCCAGCAGAGAGTAATATTGTGTATGCTGTTCAGTGCCAGGAGGACTGTGATCAGTCTTACATAGGGGAAACTAATCAGCCACTAATGCCAAAAGGATGGCCAAGCACAGAAGAACAACTTCATCAGGCCAAGACTTTGCACTTTCCTTTCATCTGCAGGCCAGAGGTCACTCTTTCAACAATGAAGATGACCACATCCTTTAAAGAGGAACGTTGGTTTGAGAGAGGAGTAAAGGAGGCCATCTTTGTGGAGAACTCGTCTATCGTTCAACAGGGGTGGGGATTTCCATGTTTAACTGTCACCTGCTTACAATTAGGGATGCACTGATCCACTTTTCCCACTTCCGATACCGATACAATATCTGGGGTTTAGTATCGGTTGATACCGATTTGATACAGATAAACAGTGCTGAATTCTGTTCAACAAACTCAGCGTGCTCTTTAGGGTGAAATCTCTGGAGATGCTTGATTAAGTTGGTCGTGTTATTACTGGAAGTTTTAGTGACACCCCTGGAACCGTTGCTGTGCACGTATTGCACGTAGCTGTCATATGTGTTGGCTGAAGTGGTGTGAAATAGTTCCAGATGGCTGATCCTTTCACTCGCTCCATTTTGGAAACAATCCGTGCAGTGAGTTTGCTAGCTCGTGACGTCTCTCAAAGCACAGAATATAGAATTAGAGTGAATAGATCTGCCCAGTCGTGGATGGGTCACATTGTCACGATACCCGATCCAGAAGTTTTTTCGATATCGGGACTGATGCCGATATCGGTATTGGATCGGTGCATGCCGTTATTGGTACTCAGCCCTCTGTGAATAGCAAGCGGCCATCAGGGCACTAACGATCGATTATTAGGCTGATGGTCCTCCTTTTACATGTGAACAACTAGTTTTGGCTGTCACCAACAAACTGGTTGATCCACTTTGAGAAGCTGCTATTTATAAGACTGAGTTTGTTGCAGCTCCTCAGAGTGAAGAAGTCTTTTGGATCAAAGCTGAAACGTTTCAACAAGAAGAATCCGTCCAGAGGACCTGACTCAACCACCTGGATTATTGAGCATGTATCAGAACATTGGTCATGGCCATTTTAAATGGTTACAGAAAAATGTGGCTTTTGGTTTCACTGTGCATTTTCCTGCTAAATTTAACTCCCTTTCCTCGTCTGTGCTCAAAAAAGAAAGTCACAGCAAGATCACAAAGTTTCTGTAAAATCCAGCTCCAGTAGGAATGCTTTTGGTCCCATAAAGGCCCGCAGTGACCGATTGGCTGTAATTGTAGTCTGGATTTATCACAGCAACCCCACACTAGTCTGGGTCTCCTGGCTGGTGGCCATTTTGTTTTGCGAAGGCCGTAAATCCACCCCCTGCAATTTTGATTCCTACATGCATTGAAAGGACAAAAATATTCTTTCGCTGTGTTATTTCAGGCGAGACTGCAGGATGTGTGGGACTGAGCCGACTCTTTCAGGTCACCGTGTTTCATCAGGCTGAAGGGAGTTTCCTCTGCTGAGGAAATATCTCATTCAAAATAAGATTTGTGTGTGTTTTAATGTAAATATGCACATGTTTTGACCTGAAGGAGCTCAAGCTGACAGAAGTTGAGTCAGGTTCTGGGTCCACATTCGTTTCATCACACATATTGTTTTCCTTCAATTTCGGACTTTCACATTCAGTTTAAACACTAGAAGAAGAAACTGATATAGTGCAGAGAACATTGGATCTATTTTAATCTCCACGACCACAAAGTATGTCTCATGACAAAACAAATCTTCAGTTGACCTTTTTTTTTTTTACTGTCCTCATCTCTCGAAACCCCTCCCTGAGCCCATTGCCACCACTGCACAAGGTTTTTTCTAGGATTTGCGGATGGCGTGAGTCACAATGAGTGCTTAAAAGGGCTTCCTCATTAACCAGAACTTCCATCTTCATGCATCGGTAAAGTGTGTGAAATGCAGGTCATGCTGCTCCCTGTCTGGTTCCGGGTCTTGCTTCTGCTGGACCCGGGTCTCACAGCACCTGCACTTGTTCTGGAGGGAGGGAGCACGCCTTCGCCTGAGCCACAGCTGGACCTGCAGCTGGCCACAGTAAGTGCACAAATAACTTCAGTACAGATGTGTGAGAGATGACTGCATGAGCTTCTGCTGAAATCTGGACTGACACGTGAAATAAGTCTTAAGACCACACATTTAGAGTGTGTGTTGTGGTCTGAATGTTTCTGATCCATTCTCTTTATTCAGATCCGTTTTTCTTCTGTACGTTTTTCAGCACGTAACTCCACAGTTTTTGTTCCGTTTCAATAATTCGTAAATCAAAACGTTCAGCTCGTTCAGGACATTTTGATACTCGTGGAATTTTTACTTTTTGAAATATTTAGCTCTGTCGGCCATGTTTTTCTGATTGAAAACGAATGGAGCTCTCCACATCCTTCAGAGCCTTCATGCTGTTTTGCAGTTTGCAACTTTTTCAGCTCATTTCAGCATTTTTCAGCCTCTTTATGCTAATTTCAGTGTTCTTCAGCCAGTGTTGTAGTCAAGACCACCTAACACGAGACCGAGACAAGACCAAGACTTTTAGAGCCCAAGGCCAAGTCGAGTCCAAGACCTCAACTCTTGGAGCTCAATCTTTTCACAGATTCTCTGTTTTATAATATTCTGTCATGACATAGTGACAGTTTTAACAAATATGTAAAGAACATGCAACTTTTATAAAAATGTTTTTTTTTATATAAAAGGTACATAATGAAACTTTAAGTTTGCTTTTGAATGAATGTATCATCTTTTTATAAAATTTCAAATCTGTGAAGAAATCAGACATTCAGTGGTTTTTGCACAATAATGTTCATGTCATGTGACCCACTGACACAAAACTTATGTTAAACTACTCTACTAGACCTGACAGATGAGATACCTTCATTTATTTATCATTTTAAGACATTTTCTAATTTTACACAATTTATTTGTTCAAAAATCATGGTTTTCACTCAATAACTAATTAGAAAATGTTTTAAAATGAGAAATAAATGATGATGTCTTGTGTGTCGGTCTATCAGAGTAGTTTAACATTAGTTTTGTGTCAGTGGGTCAAATGATGTAAAATATTTTATTTTTCTGTTTCTGAAGAGTGTTTTGGTTTGGTAATTTGTTGACGGTTCCTAAGTGAACCATTACATCTCAGAGGAGGGGCAGACGGAGCGCAGCTGATCGAAATCAGACTGCCTGCTTCGGATCGAGTGAGATGAACGCACCGCTGAAGCCACGGAGCTCGAATGTCCAACGTAAAACTAACTTCACCACGGTAGAGAATTGAGGCTCCATCATAGCACGAACAGTTCAGAAACAATTTGAAATGGAAAAAAAAAAGAGCTATATATTAACTGATTAAGTCGTGCTTTAGACTGATTATTGCAAGTGAATCTATTCTGACTGGTTCTGAACGAGGCTGTACAGCAGACAGACGCTTCCCTCTCTTCCAGGTACTGGACAAATAAACTGGACAACATTCTGGCAATTTAGTGATATTTCCACAGTTGTGGTCTTGACTGGTCTGAAATAAAATCCTGAGTCCTCAGTGTTCGAGACCGAGGCAAGACCGAGACCAAAAGCAGTCGAGACCGAGACCATCAAAAAGTGGTCTCGAGACCGGTCTCGAGTACTACAACGCTGCCTTCAGCTCCTTTCAGCGTCCTTCTTTTCCCTTCAGCTTTTTTTCCTGCACCTTTTAACCTCTTTCAACTACTTTCATCTTTTAGTTTTTAAGCAGCCTTTATGTGTCTGTATTCAGCTTTTTTGTAAACATTCATGCTCTCTCTGCCTATTTCATCTTGTGCTGCTCAATTTTGCTCTAATCAGCGTTTTCTACACACTTCTGCTGCTCTCATTTTCCTGTCTTCAGCAAATATCAGCTGTTTTAATCCAGCTCACATTAACAGCTCAGCAACAAAATTTTTCAGCTGGTTTCAGCTTATTCAGCAGCATTTGGTGTGTTTCAGAGGAAATGACATTCTTCTGGTTAAATCATGCTTTCTGTGGCTGTGAGCGGAGAAACTGAACAAATTTGAGCAGAGCTTTTCCAGCATCTTCATTTTCTCCTTCCTTATTCTTCTTGCTTTTATATTTTCTTCTGAGTAAGTTGCTTCCTCAGTTTTAATGGGAAATTTATTTTAACAACTAGGAAGATATTCAACAGGTTGTAAAACTTTTAATCATTCACAAGATGAAAACCCAAACATTTATGAGAAAAATTATGATTTAATCAATGTTCCAACCAGGTTTTACAGTTGAGCACGAACTTGTATGAAAAATATGATTTTCCATCACATAAATGACAAATAGTTCTTTCTGTGGTGTCCGATAGGACTACCTCCATCAGTACTACAACCTGCAGACGGATCCTTCGGGCCGCATGAGGAGGAGCGGGCTCTCCTTCACCTCCAAAGTGAAAGACATGCAGGCTTTCTTTGGGCTTAATGAAACAGGAGTGCTGGACTCCGACACCCTGGAGGTGATGAGGAGTCCTCGATGTGGTGTTCCAGATGTGGAGGACTTCAGTCAGGTCCAGGGGACGCGCTGGAACAAGAACATCTTGTCTTACAGGTATAAGCCTTAAAGATGTTCATGTCAAATACCAACCCAGCAGGCGATAAAACCTCTGTCAGAACTGGGCCGGAGCAGCTGTCACAAATCATCATAAACGACAGATTTCCAACCCGAGGGACGTTTTGTTCGAACACCAACAGAACAGGATGTTCTGAAACTGATGTAACACTGTCCCCTGATATGCAGGCTGTAAAAAATCCTCGAGTTACACACAGAACAAACATATTTATAGGGAGAATCCAGGAAAAGCAACTATAATCATCATTTAGAGGTTTCAGCAACACATCTGGCTAACTTTGAGCTTGAGCTGCTGCTGCTTGTGTCAAATACAACACGTTAGTTTCATGTTGAGCAGTGTGCACTGATGACATCAAGACTTGTTTCACCATGAAAGGAGGGACAGGTTGTGTAGCCGTTAATGTCAGACCATCGCTCCGTCACCAGAACAGCTGACCTCTCGGCAGACCTCCACATGAATCTTAAGCTCAAACTTTATCAAGTCCTCAGATGGTGTTTCAGGGTGGAGGCAGCTCAGGAGGGTTCAGGTGGTCGACACAGACTGGAGTCTGGTTCAGGCAGCGAGGGGACACAGAACGAACAGTTCAAACCATCGTTACACCGGAGGCGTAGAGACAAGAGAACTGGGCGAAGGGAGGGGAGGCTGGGTTGCCAGGAACCTTCAACTGGGCCAGAAACTTTTGACTGTTTCTAAACCATTTTCTCTGGTAGAGTCTGTATTTCTTTGGGATGTTTTTCCACAATTTTTGTTCTGTTTCAGCAATTCATGAATCTAAACATTCAGCTCGTTCAGGATATTCCTGCTGTGACTTTTGCTTTGGTGCAATTTTTACTATTTGAAATATTTAGCTTTGTCGGCCATGTTTTTCTCATTGAAAATGAATAGAGCTCCCTTCACTTCCTTCAAAGCCTATGAGCTGTCTAAAACTTTTGACTGCTCAGCTTTCCCCCCCCAATTTATTATTATTATTTAGCTTTTTTCTGTTCATTTCAGTTTCTTTTGGCTAATTTTAGATTTCATTTTTGCTCATTTTTGCTTTTTATTCTAGTTTAAGCTTTCATATGTATTCGCAGCTATACATTTTGACACATTTTCTGTTAATTTCAGCTTTTATGTCCTATATTCAGTTTTATTAATTTTTGCTAATTTCAGCTTTTTGTTCTTTTTTTTAGCTGCTTTCAGCTGATTTTCTGCTAATTTCAGCATGTTTCTGCTACTGTTTGCATCTTTCTGATAATTTCAGCTTTTATCATCAACTTTCAGCTACTTTTTTAATACTTTCAGCTTTTCAGGTTCTTTATTGTCATTTGCATCACATGTGGTACATGAGGTGGAACAAAATTCTGTACAGGGTCCCAGTTACATCCAACAGTAGCAAAAATATAAAGTGCAAAAAGAAACTGTATATAAGATCTAAGATATCAACTAAGGAATACGCTAAGCACTATAGTGCAAAAACAATATGCTGAACAACAGCAGCACGAACATGAGTCTTTGTGAGCAGATGAGATTTTTGTGGCCCTTTCGGTTTCTTTTTCTCCTTTCTGCCTTTGGTGTATTTCTCATAAGCTTTCAGTTGTTCAGCAGCTTTCAGCAAAATCATTCAGCAACATGCATTCAGACTACATTACATAGTATTTATGTTAGTGAAGACTGATGACATCGTAGCGCTCCAGCAGGTCCAGGCTGCTCTGAGGACCAACTGGCTGCAGCATCATTCCCAACTTCTTACTTTCAGTTTATCTCAAAACATTTTGATCTGATGTCTGCTTTGGTTTGTTAAAAAAACAAAAAGTCTCCTTGATGAGATGATCTTCCTGTTACCAAACTATAAAAACTTTGCTGTGTCTAGTCAGAAACTGACGAAGAATCTCACAACGTCTCATTAAACCAGCAAAGGAAGCTCTCCGTCCAACATAAGAGATAAACAAAGATGTCATGTTTTCTGTTGTGAGGCGTTGTGACACGAATCAGCAACAGTTCACGTTGTTTCCTCTCTCAGCATCGGCAGATACACCAGAGATCTGCCTCTCAGCACTGTGGACTCTTTAATCCAGTCAGCCCTCGCTGTTTGGGCCAGAGCCAGCGGCCTGACGTTCGTCCGGTTACACACCAGCAGCGCTGACATCAGGGTGGAGTTTGTGACCAATGGTAGGTTTGTCTCTTCGCTAACACCAAACACTGACAGCAGAGGACACAAAGTCCTGACAGCTCAGTGGCATTAGAGGTGGGGAGCCACAGCGGGGATTTAACCTGCAGCAGCGTCATCCTCCAGCCTCTGAACCCGACTCACCCGACTCACCCGACTCACCTGACTCACCTGACTCACCTGACTCACCTGACTCACAGGAGGTGAACTGAAGCCTGTCATTTCCTGCTAGCATGAAGAAAAACTTTTCTCTGTGGTTTCTGTTTCACGTTTGTCCCGGTTGTAGCCCACGGCGACTTTTATCCATTTGACGGCCCCCGAGGGACTCTGGCTCATGCTTTTGGTCCAGGGTTGGGCGCCGGAGGTGACACACACTTCGATGATGACGAGCGATGGACGGCAGGAGGAGGATCAGGTGCTGAACTGACTCATATGGAATAATCATCACCAAAGGCTTTACTAACCATGAGTTTGTCTTTGTGCTGTTTCAGGGTTTGACCTGCTCATGGTAGCAGCTCATGAGTTCGGTCACGCGTTGGGCCTCAAGCACTCCAGGAGTCCAGGATCTGTGATGTATCCGACCTACAAAATGTCCCGTCCTTCCAACTTGCTGTCCAGAGAAGACGAGGCCAACATCCAAGCACTTTACAGTAACCAGATTTTACCTGGGTCCACATGTTCCACATGTTTCCTTCTTAGTGGACCCTGATCCATCCTGATGTGTGCCAGGTCCTCAGATTGTGAGAAACGTTCCCTGGATGTCCAGACCACTGTTCCCCCGACTCATGCAGGACAGATGTGCACCAGACCTGACGTTTGACGCAGTATCAACCCTCGGAGACGCTACCTTCTTTTTCAGAGACAGGCATGTTCAGATCTGCTCCTAATATCTCTTAATAAACAAACATTCATAATTTCTTCACTGAAAGCCTGTCAGAGTCAGGGTCAGAGTTACTTTATTTGGCATTCGCGCCACATGTGGTACTTGTGGTGGAACGAGATTATGTACACAGGGTCCCAGTTACATCCAACAATAAAATGTAAAAGAAAAACAGTAATAACATCTAAGATATGAACTAAGAAAAACATCAACTAAAAAAATACACCAAGCACTAATACCATAAAACAATACATCGAACAGCAGCACGAACATGAGTCTGTGTGAGCAGATGAGCACGAATGAACACATCAACACGAAGCAGATCAGCAGGAACATGAAACAGATCAGCAGCAACATGAAACAGATCAGCAGCATGATGTGATTCTTCACAGTGATTATCCTGGTTAGAGATTCATGAGTCTAAAAGCCTCAGGGTAGAAGCTGTTCTTCAGTCTAGTGGTTCTACACTTAATGCTCCTCAACCTCCTTCCTGAGAGGAGCGGGGCAAAAAGTGTGTGCTGGGTGAGTGAGGTCCTTCATGATGCAGGTGTTTGTTCCAGAGCACAGCGTGATGTCAGCGCTCATCTTTAAAATGTGTTTTTCTTCTTAAAGATATCTTTGGATAAAACACAACGAGCAGTCTGACATCAAAGAAGGTCCCATCAGCAACTTTATGCCTAAGATTGAAACTAGGATTGATGCTGCCTTCTGGATACCTCGCAGATCAGCAGCGTACCTCATTCATGGTAACTTCCATCATTAGATCCCCTTCACACTGGATCATGACCTTGCTGTGCTCTTCTAGACCTTTAGGACCTGGAGGAAAACCTCTTTCATGATGCTGCTTCACTGTCAGTGTCGTCATGACCAAGACACGAGGCTCTAAAAACTTCTTTTTAAACTCTGGACAACCAACCGGTATAAACACGCTGTCACCTCAAAGTTAAACCAACGCTCTAAACCCTCCACAACCTCTCACAAGGAATGGGAATGTCATTGTGCTCTTAAAACAGTCCTGAAGACCTCGCCAAGACCCTCCAAGGACCACCAACATTTCTGCTGGTTTTCTATCACAGCAGGGTCATCATCTGGTGAAAGGAGTCCTCCTGAACCGATTTCATCAAAGCATGAATTTTATGATTCAGAAAACAAGTCAGACCAGTTTTAACTATTTCTGTTGGCAGGCTCTACGTTCTGGACAGTGAGAGGTTCTGTTATTAAAGGGAAGCCCAAAGCTCTGAGCTTCTTTGGGTTTCCAGCTTGGGTGCAGAGCGTCGAAGCAGCCGTGCACGTTGTCAGAACGGGCCGTACCCTCTTCTTCATGCAACACATTTACTGGAGGTGAGTCGAGATCAGAACCAAAAGACGGGGCTGTCAATCTTTCTCCAACTGAGATGATGTTTGAACACCAGGGGACTTTTATTTTTCAAATAGTTTGGATTAACAGTATATAAAAATAAAAGCTTGAGTCCTGCTCGGTCCAGAGGACTGGAGACACAAAGAATAAATATGAACCCTGCAGATCAGAATAAACTCTGTCATGGTGCATGTACCGACTCTGGTGCAACAGCTTGCTGCTCAGGCCATCTTGTTCTGGATCTGCACCTTTCAGCTTCTTTATGCTCATTTCAGCTTCTTTCTTCTCATTTCAGCTTCTTTCTTCTCATTTCAACTTCTTTCTGCTCATTTCAGCTTCTTTCGGCTCATTTCAGCTTCTTTTTTCTCATTTCAGCTTCTTTCTTCTCATTTCAACTTCTTTCTGCTAATTTCAGCTTCTTTCTGCTCCTTTCAGCTTCTTTCTGCTCTTTTCAGCTTCTTTCTGCTTTTGTCAGCTTCTTTCTTCTCATTTCAGATTCTTTATGCTCATTTCAGCTTATTTCTGCACATTTCAGCTTCTTTCTGTTAATTTCAGTTTCTTTCTGCTCATTTCAGCTTCTTCATGCTCATTTCAACTTTTTTATGCTCATTTCAGCTTCTTTATGCTAACTTCAGCTTCTTTCCGCTACTTTCAGCTTTTTTCTGCTAATTTCAGCTTCTTTTTTTTTTTTTACTTTTTTTTATTTTTTTTTTTTTTTTTTTAATATTTATTATAGTGACTATCTAGTGTAGGTTTTTTTTTTTTTTAATAGGATAGAAAGAAAGAAAAGACAAAGTAAGACTCCAAAATATAAGAAATATATACAAATAGAGCACACGTCAAAACACCCGGCCACTGTCTGTTCGCCTGCAAAGAACATGACAAAACACAGCAACAAAATACATATGTATAAAGAACTTAAAATATTCATGGCTTTGCAGTAAGTTTCCATAAATATATATACCCATACCTACGCCTATATACATACATACATACATACACATGAATATACACTCACATACATATCTATATATCTACATATAAAGCCTACATAAGCATCCCTGCTTCTATTTGTGTGTGGTTGTGAGCATGCATAAGTGTATAAGGCTTCTCTAATAGAACATTTATTAGTAACTGTGAAGCAGCAGAGACCCGACCCCCAAGACCAGAGGCAGACGAAAAAGGGGGGACCAGAGCCCAAGACCCCAGGAGGGACCCCGACCGCGGAGCCCCCAGAGCCACCCACACAGGACGAACCACTCACCCACCCCCCAGAACGGACCACAGGGGAGAACCGGAAGATCCCCACCAGCAACCACATACAGTGACCCCCCGGGGCCAACAGCGACAAACTCATAGGCCCCCGTCGGCACCTGCCGCACCGATGTAGGTCCAGGTCCAGGCACCGAGGCCCGGGCACCGAGGACTCACACCACCCAGGCCAAGGCCTGACAGGGCCAGAGGACCCGAGCCCCACCAGGCAGACACCAGGCCGAGCCGACACACGCCCAAGTGCCCAGCCCCCGATACCAAGGGCCCCAAGCGCGCTGGCAGGCAAGGGCACACCCCACCAGGGGGCCGCGCGATAGGGGCGCGATGCCAAGCACCCCCAGTTGTATCAAAGAGGGGGCAGTCCGAGTCTTGGCCTAACAAATACCCATTCATACACAGACACAATCACACTATCCCAACCTCAATCTCACATTCATTCACTCAAAGACATACAATAACGATACATTTCATTCTTATTCCCGATACACACTCTAAACCCCCCAGGTCCAAGACATGTACCCGCCCTCTACAGGGGGCAGCCCATGCCCAAACCCAGGAGGTAAACCCATTCATTCTTGAGCGGAGAAGAGCCAATACCCCAGAACTGGCCCAGGCCATGCCCCGCCGACAGGACACCCCCCCACCATGAAGAGGACACGCCACCAACCACCCCCACACACCGCCAACAACCAAGCATGCACCCCCAGCCGACCGCCCGCCAGGCCCCGGCAGCCACCCCGGTCAGCGGGCCAACCATGGCACCCAAGAGCCAAGCTCAGGGGGTCCAAACAACCCCAGGGAGAGCACAGCGCCAGCACCGCCCATGGCAACCCCCAGACCCTGAACCCCCACATAGTCCTGGTCAACACCCGACGGCCTGCCCTTCTCCAGGACCCCACCCCCGGAATGGCAGTCAGGGAACTAGGTGGGTAGGAAGAGGAGAAAAAAAATAAATAAATAAATAAAAATAAGACCCCGACACATACACCCCCACCCCTAGATGTGCTGTTGATGTGTGTTGTTGTAGAGTGCCATTAAAAAGGAAAGAAGAAGGAGCAAAGGCTGGCAAGGTGCCAGTTTCCCCTCCACCCCAACTCTATCCAAACCCTAGTGTCTAAATGTAACCGTTGTAAGTGAGCACAGGCACAGGGGGTGAGAGTAAGGTCATCCCACCACCCATAGCCATGTGCCCACTTCAAATTCCTATATATGAATGTCATGAGGATGTTATGAATGAATGTCTAAGGTGTACAATAAAATTGAGTCCCAGGTGGCTATGGTCAACAAAGATGTAAAATTGTTGCAGCACACCCGAGCCCAAACAACCCTAAATGTATGGAATTGAAATGAAGAGGGTGGAGGTGCATGGTGAGGGATGGGGAGAAATAACTGTGAGAGCAAATGCTCCCACAGGGAGTCAGCTCCCCCACTGACCCAACAGCCCCCCCCCCCCCCCTCCCCCCCCGGTCCCCCCCGCGCCTGAGCCCAAGACACCTCTCCATCTGGACCGACCGCCAGGCCCGCTGAGCTCCAGACTAGAGAGGGACAGAGCCCCGAGGGCCGCCAGAAGCCGCACCAGCAGCCTACACACCCGAGGGCCACCAGGACCCCCACAGACCGCAGTCAGCCCGCTACCAGATGGAGCCAAACCCCACCAGGACGACCCGGCCAAGAGCGCCCGCCCAACCGCCGACAGTGCCAGGAAGCACCGGGAGCGAGCCCCCACCACAGGAAAGGGGCCAGCCAGCCGGCCATGCACAGTCCCGGGCCGCCCCCAAGGACATCCACCCCATCCCCACCCCAGAAGAAATACTACACCCACCCCTCATTCGGACATCTCTCAAAACACATAGCACATTAGACACCTAGGCTGGGTCAAACTACCCCCTCCTAGGGGCCACTGGTCACGCCCCCAAATACCCAACCCCCCAGCCCATGACCCACAACCCACCAGCGAGCCAAAGGCCCCCGCCCAAAACCGGGCACCAGAGCGCAAGCCGGCCCAGAGCCCGGCAACCCGCCCGCCAGAGCCCAAGATCCCCGAACCCCACAGGCCCAAGCCCGGGGGCGACAAGCCCCCAGAACCCCAAGCCCCCGCGCCCACCCCGAACCCACACCAGCACAGCCAGGCTACCAGATCGGTGACCCACGACCGCCGCCACAGACCACCTGAGGGCCTGCATGCAGCCACCAGCAGACATCCCCCAGAACCACCCAGGCCCTCCCCAGAGGGAAAGCAGTGCCCCCCTGCCCAGGTACCCCCAAAAGCCCAGCCCCCGGCAACCCCCCCGGGGCCCCAAACCCATACACCCACCTCCACATCAACCCCAAGGCCCCACAAGGTCAGATCCCAGACTACCCACCCTCACTATGTAACGGAGCCGATCAAAGGAGCCCACAGAGATTGAACCAATGTGTCGGCAGATGCTGTTTCAAGACTGATATGATCTAACAGAAGATTTTTATACTGATTAATGCTAAGATTATTTTTATTTTTCCAATTCAGGAGTATGGTTTTCTTTGCGATGCATAAGGCAGTGAAAATCATGCGACATGTATTTTTTTTCCAGGGTAACATCTTCCAAGATAGCCAATAAGCAAACAGACGGAGAGAGTGGAATATTACATTTCAGACATTTAGACAAGTCTTCACAAACCTGGACCCAGAACCTCTGAACGGGTGGGCAGAACCAGAGTGCATGGATATAATCATCAGGAATATTGCCTGTGCACTGTGAGCAGTTGTTAGATGATGTAAATCCCATCCTAAACATTCACTGACCTGTATAATGTACTCTATAAAGAACTTTATACTTTATTAATTGTAAGTTGGAGATTCTAGTCATTTTAAATGTTCTTAAACATATTTGAGACCAGGTGTTTTGGTCAAAATTGATTGATAAATCTGACTCCCATTTTGCAACAGGTAACATTATGGAGTCATTGATTCTAGACAATTTCTTGTATATTTTAGATAATAATTTGGGGGATTTAAGATTAAGGAACTCTAACACACATATTGGTGTTTCTAACAAAGTTTTATTAAGCTTAAATTTCTTTTTTATGATAGACTTAATTTGTTGATATTCTAAGAAGTATTTATTTTCCATGTCAAATTGTATTATTAAATTATTAAATGGAATAAAGTCTACACCTTCATATATGTGTTCCAGACGTTCAATTCCCTTGACTCTCCAACCTGGGAAATTTAACATATTATTTTCTTGTAGGATGTCAGGATTGTTCCAGATGGGTGTATGTCTACAGGGGAGTAGTGAAGATTTTGTCATTTTCAAATACTCCCACCATGCTGTCAGAGAAGAGCTAATACTGATGCTTTTAAAGCAAACATGTCTTTTTATATTTGTGCTAATAAACGGTAGATCTGAAATCTTAATATTATTGCATAAAGTTTGTTCTATGTCTATCCAAGTTTCATCTAATGTATTTGGATTTAACCACTTTGAGATATATTGTAACCTATTGGCTAAATAGTAGTGATAGAAGTTGGGAAGTTCTAATCCTCCGGTATCTTTGGATTTCTGTAATGCTTTTAAGCTAATACGTGGAGTTTTGTTTTTCCAAAGGAATTTAGATATCAAAGAGTCCAGTGACTTAAACCATTCAGCTGAAGGTTTATTTGGAATCATTGAGAATAAATAGTTTATTCTCGGCAGGACCATCATTTTTACTGAGGCAACTCTTCCCATAAGTGATATGGGCAGAGATTTCCATCTAGTAAGATCATCTTCAATGTTCTTTAAAATTGGGATATGATTCAATTTTATTAAGTCTTCCAATCTAGGAGAAATATTAATGCCCAAGTATGTAATGTTACCTGATTGTAGTCGTTCATTGAGAGAAGTATTAAACACGCAGTTTATTGGAAGAGCTGTAGATTTTGACCAATTTATAGAATAATCAGAAACTTTTGAGAATGAGTTTATTAATTCGATAACATTAGATATTGAATTTTCTGTGTTCTGAAGAAAAAGTAAAACATCGTCAGCATAAAGACTAATTTTATGTTCTATATTTTTACACAGTATACCTTTAATATCAGCAGTTTGTCTTATTGCTGCTGCTAAAGGTTCAATAAAAATAGCAAATAGTGCAGGTGAAAGTGGACATCCCTGCCTGGTCCCCCTCTGTAAACAGAAGCTTGAAGATATTTGATTATTTGTCCTGACACATGCTAATTTCAGCTTCTTTATGCTAATTTCAGATTCTTTATGCTAACTTCAGCTTCTTTCCGCTACTTTCAGCTTCTTTCTGCTAATTTCAGCTTTTTAGCTACTCATCCAATTTCAACTTTTATGTGCTCTTTTCATTATCTTTTTGCCTTTTTCAGGCTATGTGCTCTTCAGCTTCTTTCTTCTAATTTCAGCTATTTTGTTTAAATTTTAGCTTTTTATGCTGATTCCAGAATTTTTCTAAAAATTTACTGCTTTCAGCTTTTTTTTGTTTAATTTCCAGCTGTTTCAGGTGATTTTTTTTCAGCATGTTTCTGCTGAATCTTTGACAATCTGACGTTGTTTCATTTCATTTTCAGTTACAATGAGAACCGGAAGGTGATGGACTTTGGTTTCCCGAGGTCCATCAGCGAGGACTTTCCTGGAGTTAACGCCACGATAAACGCAGCGTTTTATAAAGAAAGTGAGCAAATCTTCTCTTGTGTGTTTGCTGGTTAGGTTGGGTTCTCGTGCATTAGAAAACATGAACCAGTAAAGTTTATAACGACGTTTCCTGTATGTCTGTGGTTTTAAGGGTTTTTACTCTTCGCTCTGTTTGTAACTCAGGAATGCTAATTTGCATGTGATCACAGCTCCCTAAAGCTGGTTATTTTAGCAGCACAGTCTGTGATTTAAACTATAAAATCTGCCATTGAAGTTATTTTTAGGACGTATTATAGTTTAACTGTGAGCAAAACACAATACTCGGTTCAAAAATCAATCGCTGCACTCATCTTTCTGTTTGACTCCTGAAGATATATCTTCTCTTTGCGTCTCAGAGTTCATCTACTTCTTTTTGGGACCACACGTCTACAAATTTGACCTGACCCTCAAACACGTCGTTGGAGTTGAGTCGTCCAGGTCCTGGCTCAGCTGCTGAAATGACTTCATGAAGGAAATTCAGTAAGGAGTCATTGAAAGCACCAATTAACCATTGAAAGACCTTCTGGGGGAAAATCAGCCACACGTTAATTATTGTCTGTTTTTATTTATTATTTTATTTTGTTTCAGTCAATAAACATGACTTTTTCTGACAAATCCTAATGATCCTTCTACTTTTTTTTTTTTTTAATTTTGTCAGAATTTGTTCAAATGCTCTCATAAGCTCACAGTAACTTTACTACACTCTTGTGTTCCTGAGGGGAACAATCTATTTAATTTCAATTTATTCAACGGATTCTAATTCAAAGGATTCAAGGTTTTTTTATTGTCATTCACATCACATGTGGTACATGAGGTGGAATTAATTTGTGTACACAGGGTCCCAGTTACATCCAACAATAGCAAAAATATAAAGTGTAAAAGAAACAGTAAATAAGGATCTAAGATACCAAGATATACGCTAAACGAAAGTCCAACGGTACAATAAAGATTTAAGATATATGCCAGTCACTAATAGTGCAAAACAATACATCAAACAACAGCAGAACGGTTCTCATAGGTTCGGTTCGGCTATAGTTCATAATGTGAGCAGAATCGGGCTCGGAGCCCCAAAACTAACATAAACTAAGACTTATTCAAAGCATGCAACATAAATACAGAAACAAGGTGCCAAAAGTGAAAATAAATAAATCTACAGCAGCATGGTCCTATTGGCAGAGTGGTTCTGATGACAGTGAGGTTCTCTTAGCAACATGGTCCAGTTAGCAACATGGTCCAGTTAGCACCATGGTACTGTTAGCGGCGCGGTCTTGTTAGCAGCATTAGCAGCTCCCATCAGCAGCTTGATGGTAATAATGACCGCAGCAGCTGCCCTCCAGAACTGGGTCCGGCAGACGGAGAACATCCAAGGTTTCTCAGCGGAACCGAATGTGTCCGTAGAGTTTGGTCCATGCAGGCAGATGGAGGATCTTATCAGATCATAAAATAATTTATTCCTCAAAGTAACGGCCTTTCTTGTTACCTTTTGATTTTTATTCTAGTGTCTGTGTGGTGCTTTGCTTTTATATCTGAGTCCCTCTGAAAATATCTACGGAGTTCTACTCTCCCCAGAAGCAGAACCTTCCATTACAGATGTTGCTGCAGAGTCCCACCTCTCATCTCTTCTGACAAAATCCTTTAAGTTTGACTGTAAAGAGCAAACACTTGTAATGTGCACAAATAAATAATTGGTACTAAAAAGCTGTTGCACGTGCATGCAGGCTGCAGAATTGAATGTTCTACGGCTGACAGCGGCAAAGCAGGACGTCATTTGGTGCACCGTGCTCCTGCAGCTTCAAGGGATTCAAGGGAGGATTATTTATTGTCATTCACATCACATGTGGTACATGAGGTGGAACGAAACTATTTACACAGGGTCTCAGTTGCATCCAACAAAAATACAAATTGTAAAGAAAAACAGCAATAAGATCCAAGACATGAACTAAGAAATACGCTAAACTAATAATACACTAAGCACTAATAGTACAAAACAATGTGTCAAACAACAGCAGCACGAACATGAGTCCATGAGCAGATGAAGACACATGAACACAGCAACATGAAATAAATCAGCAGCATGAGATCAGCAGGATGGATAGTCAGCAGCACATGTGGCATTCGCTTGCTCATCAGTACGAGTGAAAACTAACTAGAACTTTGCATTTCTACCATGAGTACAGTTAAAAAAATAATTAAGGAAATAAATAAATAAATAAAACTGTCATGTTCAACCACAAAGAGTAAGTTTGATAAAAAACAAAAAAAAGGGCGGCCTCATTTTCAGCTACTTGATCTGAAGAGTCTTCAGAAAACTCTGGACTGGAATTGAAAGAAAACTGTCAGTCAGTTTGGGCATACTAATGGGGGAAATTCCTATTTTTCATTAAAATTTGCTGTAAAATATGTCAATTAAAAAAATCTGAAATGTGGAGCTTTTATATTTATTTATTTATTTTTTTACAAAAGACTCTTAAAGAGTTAACATTTTAAACATCTGTTTATATTGTATATATTTCTTTCAGGCTGAGATAGCTCTCTGGTTTATGGTGGTCCTGACTAGTTTATTGTGAGAAAATATTAAAAACTAGAAACATTTGCATTTCCTTCGAAAATGCTTATACTTTTATTATTTTTGCTGGAAAAATGCTTTAAAGAAAGTTTACTTGAAATACACCAATAGCTAAAAATTTGAAAGATGAAGCTGCAAAAAAATAAAAAAATAAAAAACATGTTAAAATGTAGAAAAAGGTTGTAATGAGGTTAAAACAGTTAAAATGTACAGACAGGCAGTACTGTATTTAGCAAAAAAACAAAAAAAAAGCTAAAAGTAATGTGAATAAAGGCACATGTGCTATTAAACAGCAAACAAACCAGGTAACTAAGAGCCAGATGAAGAGAAATATTAGCAACTAGCAGCAAAACACCAGCTTAGAACCAGAATTTGCTAACATTTATTAAGAAATAAAGAAAAGGCTAACATTCAAAGCAAAACTGTGAAAAATCCAGTTTAGTACAATTACATTTGCTCATAAAACCAGTACGTATCTTTGCTGACCCACATGTGTCCAGCTGTGAAGTTTTGACATTTCTTTGTTTTGTATGTGTTCAGGATGGCTCTTGGCTACTACCACACCACATTTTAGCATTAATGATCTAAAAACAGCTGGAATGAGTAGAATTAAGTTAAAAACAGGAAAGTAACAACAACAGCTGTACATCAAACACATTACTGAACAATGAGAAGCAGGACTGATGATTTACTGTTCCCAATTATCTGAGTGTCTCCCAGCTGCACAGAGTTAACATTCAGTTACCATGGAAACACAGCTGGACAGAAGAGAAACAGCAAAACTTTAACGTAAACTCTGATATTACGAGAACGGTTCATCACAGAGCTGAATCAGTGTGTGATAGCTGAATGTCGTGTGAACTGATTTAAAGTTGAACAACAGACTGTCTTGGTGGAAGTCTGCTGAAGTAGTGACAGTTCAAATAGTAAGATGTTGAAAGATTTCACTGAAGCTCAGTTCATTTCAGATGGATAAAATGATGCTGACTGTGGTGGATTTTTAACAGACAGTGAGAAACGAACTTTTAAAACTCAAAGAATAACAAATCGATCTTGTATCCAAGTTTATTATTATTATTCGAAAGCGGAAAAAATATGCGTTCAAAGACTCAGCTCATTAGGAAGAAGAGAGCGCAGATATGAAGTCACATTCATCCTTTATACATTTCCTAATCTCCACATGAAACTTATAAGGAAGTGTTTTCCTCCCTCATGTCATATAGAAGACAAAACACCTGTTGGAATTAAGAAAAGTCTAGATGAGCAAGTCAGGAGGTCCTCTTCTTCCCAAGCTCTTCTCAGGAAGCAGAAAGGATCCAAAAACTGGTAATGAGGAGAACTCTTCATCAGGTAATGAGGAGAACTCTTCATCAGTCACAAACAATAAATCTAAAGAACGTCTTCACTTGTACGCAATTGAAAAAGGTTACATGAGTTTAAACCACACATGAAAAGTAAATGCATAATATTCAGTAAACACAAAGTACATTAATGTTTCTTATGCAAAACTTTATATTTTCCATTAAACTGACAAAGCTTAATATTTTGAAACATTTAAAAGATGTCAGTATCAAAAGTCATAGAGGAGCGACCTGAACAAGCTGAATGTTTTGGTGCCTAAACTGCTGTAGTAGCTTAAAAACTGTGGGATGATAGATGCTGAAAAATGTATGGAAGATGTTTGAACAGGATCTCAACAGTGCTGAGTCCAGCTACAGGCAGGAGGTAGAACATCTGGAGAGCTGATGCAAGAAGAACAACCTTCACATCAGTGTGAAGAAGACCAAGGAGATGGTTGTGGATTTCAGATGCAACAAAACACACCTACACTCCCCTGAACATAAGAGGATCTGTAGTGGAAGTGGTCTCCAGCTACAAGTACTTGGGTGTACACATGAATGACAACCTCAGCTGAGGCAACAACACCACCAGCCTGATCAAGAAAGCTCATCAGAGACTCTACTTCCTCAGGCGGCTGAGGCGAGCTGGTCTGGGAAGCTCAGTCCTCACCTCCTTCTACAGGTGTGCAGTGGAGAGCACCCTGTGCTCCAGCATCAATGTGTGGCATGGAGGCTGCACAGCTGCAGAAAAAAAAGCTCTGCAGAGAGTGGTGAAGGCTGCACAGACGACTGTTGGAGTCAGTCTCCCCACCATCACAGACATCTACACCTCCAGATGCAGGAAGAGGGCCACCTGTATCATGAAGGACCCCACTCACCCAGCACACACACTTCTTGCCCTGCTCCCCTCAGGAAGGAGGTTGAGGAGCATTAAGTGTAGAACCACTAGACTGAGGAACAGCTTCTACCCTTAAGCTGTTAGACTCATGAATCTCTAACCAGAATAATCATTGTAATGACACTTTAATTGGTGATATATGACTTTACCCATGCTGCTGATTATCCATGCTGCTGATTATCCATGCTGCTGATTCTTACCCATAAGCTGCTGTATTCATACCCATCTGCTCACTACATACTCATGTTCAGGCTGCTGTTTAATACACCATATTATATTAAATTATATTTGTTTAGCATATACCTTAGATCCTTGTATATACAGTCGTTTCTTCTTTTTTTATTATACCTTATATTTTTGCTATTGTTGGGTGTAACTGGGACCTTGAGTACACAATTTCATTCCATCTCATGCACCACATGTGATGTGAATGACAATAAAGAACCTTGAACCTTGAATAGTGTGCATGCATGCACACTATTTGCTCTTTTAATCATTTGGTGGATGTTTCCCCTGAGGTAAACTAACTCTTAGAGAGATCAACTGTGTGGACCTGACTGGTGTCTATGGAGGAGAACAACAACAACAACAACAACAAACGAGGACGTAAACTTGAATGTACGTTAAATGAAATGAAATGTTTGTGGTCGGCGTGACATAAATCTGTTTTTATGCCTGCTGTGCAGACGCGTGTACAGACGAGGCTCAGACTAATTTAGGCTTTCCTCATAAACAGCTGCAGGTTTGTACTTGACTTCCTCAGAAACATTAATTCTTTACGGTGAAACCTGTTACAGACAGAACCAGACACATGCAGATGTTTAACTGGAGGTCTGAACCACAAAATGACTGCAGGTATGGCTGTAAGCACCAAGACGGAGCCCCCCCCCCCCCCCCCCCCAGGTCATGTGACTGCTTCAGAACTTCATAAATACCACCATAAATGACATGTGAAGTCCCGAGCTGAATGAACGTTAAAACATGGAGCGGTTCTGGATGTGGACGGCTGCGCTGGGCTCCCTGATGGTGGTGGACGTGGCGTGGACTCGACCCGTTAAGGAGGATCAGCAGCTGAAGCCTCAGGATGTGCAGCTGGCTCAGGTTTGTGGGATAAAAAAAACAAAGGAGGAAAATTATAATCATGTGTTTTATATGTTTGAATCTTTTATTATGACTCATTGAACATAACTGGGCCTGCGTTCAACTGGAGCAGATAAAAAGTGTAGCTACAGTTTAGTGTTTTCTTTCATTAGAAATAAAATACATATATTTTGGCTGAACCTCAGTTTCACAGAAAATGACCGAACGTACACCGGTGGTTAAAATGTAAAATATAAATATTTGTACTTGTTTGTTCATTTAAAGTTAATTAATATGATTTTTGTTGATGAGCAAGAGGTTTTAATGGAAAACGTTTTTTTTTCTTTGTCAATTAAAAATGAACAGATTTTTTTTTATGTTGTCTAATTTTAATGGTGAAAACTGTTTAAATTTAGTTTCAACCAAATGAAAACGAATGAATTTTAAAATAAACAATCCATGTTTTAAAATATAAAGTGTATTAAAAAGTAATGAGAACCAAGATCAGATGAAACGTTAAGGCTGCTGCCAGATGCTCATTGTGGTCACCATGGTAACACCTGCATCTGTCCGACTCACAGTACTCCTAAGAAGACAGGCAGACGAAAATGCAGAGCAGAAAATACGCCTAAAACTAGTCTGTGTATGAAAACTTTTTTCAAAAAAAATTTTTTTTTAATTCTTGAAACTAAACATACATTTAACCATTTACAGAATATGTCTGTGTTTTATGTAGAATATACGTTAAAATAATAATTTATTTCTAGTTTTATGAAGGAATTTTTAGCTCAAATACAATGAAAGTAAATGAGAGTTTGGATGTACTCTGCAACTTTGGAAGATCTGAAAGAAGAAAGTCCTGCAGTGAGAGACACATCAAGTGCTTCATGTATAAAATATATAAAAACAATGTAAAGTTCAAGATAATAAGAGGAGTTTGCATAAAGTTAGAAGAGATTAAACTCCTCTAAGTTCATAGTGTGTGACATCATCACTCTATAACAACATGTGGTTGAATTTTAAAAAATTAAGACGTTTAGTTTAGTTGTGTAAAGTTCAACTTTTATGACCTGTTTAAACTTTTAACGATGTTTCTGCTGTGCTGTCCACACTTCAGAACTACAAAATTTTTGTTTGGCTTTTCCCACTCACTTCACCTAAACTCCATTAATGTCTCAGACACTTCCTGGAGTTTTCTGTGATTTTTGTCTCCGATGAACCTCCTGGTCTGAAACATCAAAGCACCATTTTCCCAGTTGAACTGATTGTTTTGAAGTATTTTTGGCACAAGTTTATCTAAAACAGAGTGCAGCACAGAGTGACGGATCCTGGAGAGTTGAGGGAGACATTTTATTTGCCACCAGGTGCAATGGTGGAACCAGGGGGTGGCTACTGGTGGCCCTGGCCCCTTTAACTTAATCTTCATCCACTCCAATCATTTGAGGAAACTATATTTTAAGCAATACAAAAACTACAAAGCATTGTTTCCTCAATTGACAGGGGTGGCTGGTTTACATACATATATGATGGTGGCCATCTTGGATTTTCATGTGGCAACCCAATTTCTGTAAGGAACCTTATACGCCTTGATGTAGCCACATACTAAAATGAAAGTCGGTACTTATTTTTCAAGTTATCATGCACACAACATGCGCAGACAGACAGAGAGTATTTCCAATTTCTCTTCTTAGCATCACTACAGGGTACAACAAATCTTGTGGAAAAAAAACAACCAACTCCATCTGAAACAACAAACGCATGCCACACGTAGATCATCTCTTTTAATTAAACAAATATATATTTACCTTGAATTAGTTTATCTTAGTTTTTTATTTATTTTTAAGATTAACAACAATATATTTTATCTGAAGGTGTTTTTCACGACACTCATGGACAATGGGCAGTAGCAATATAAAATGTTTTATGTGAATCACAATGTAAACATAAAACAGTGAATAAATAATGAAATAACTAAAAAACAGCCAGTGTCACAAAGAGAAATAACATGAAGAAATGATCACGACAAGGGCAAAAATCTGATGACAAACTGAACAGTTATGTAACAATTTATTAAAATATCCACATCATGTTCATCAATACACTTTGTCCTTTCAGGCAAAGACTTGCTCTGTCAGAGTTTCACTAAGGAAAAATACAGTTTAATGCAGAGTGATTAAGTTCTTTACAGTTATTTGATACTTTATTTACATTATACTTATGTATGTGTTGACCTGTGGGCGCAACTGGCTGAGTTGCTGCCTCTCAGCGAGCAGGTCCCCGGTTCAAATCCCTGTCTGGGGGCCTTTCTGGGTGGAGTTTACATGTTCTCTCCGTGCATGTGTGGGTTTTCTCCAGGTACTCCGGTTTCCTCCCACAGACCAAAAACATGCATGTTAGGCTGATTGGTAACTCTAAATTGTCTCTTGGTGTGAGTGAGAGAGTGAATGTTTGTTTGTCTCTATGTGTCCCTGTGATGGACTGGAGACCTGTCCAGGGTGTCCCCCGCCTCTCACACAGTGACTGCTGGACATGGGCACCAGTGACCCCTGTGACCCAAAAAGGAAGAAGCGGGTAAAGATAATATGGATGGATGGATGGATGGATTGATGGAAGGATGGAAGGATGGAAGGATGGAAGGATGGATGGATGGATGGATGGATGGATGGATGGATGGATGGATGGATGGATGGATTGATGGAAGGATGGATGGATGGATGGATGGATGTTGATCTGTCTTTTATGGCTTTCATTAAATACAGCACCTTACTTTTGTATTTTCCACTACTGTAAGTATTTACAGAAACCTTTCAAACAGAACTGTCCCAAAACCTGATGTCCTGATCTCCAACAGACCTACCTCAGGATGTTCTACAGTCTGGACCTCAGAGATCCTCGAGGTGGAGCCAGGAGGACCAGGTCTGTGTCAGCCCTGGAGGAGAAGATTGGAACCATGCAGAAGTTCTTTGGTCTGACAGAAACTGGACCCCTGGACTCCGACACACTGGATGTGATGAGGAGGCCCAGATGTGGTGTTCCAGATGTGGACAACTTCAGCTTCTACCCCTACAGGCCTAAATGGAAGAACCAGACCATCACGTACACGTAAGAGCACTTCAAGTCAGACTGGCGTGGACCTCTTTTTGTTATTTCCTGTCAACTCTTGGTGTGGGCCGTACATTGTTCCTGATGTTTTGTGTTTCTGTGTGCAGGATTTCCCAGTACAGTCCAGACATGAGCAGAGAGGAGGTGGAGAGGTCCTTCCGTTTGGCCCTGAAGATGTGGAGCGATGCAACTCCACTGAGCTTCGTCAAGGTCAACCAGGGCGAAGCTGACATCGTCCTCTCCTTCGCTCGCAGAGGTAAGTCAGAAAATAACACGCCTGCCTTCTTATTTATAAAACAGAACAGAGATGTGCGTTCGTTTTCCTTCTCTGTAAGAAGACGGGTCTGTTCCTGCTCCTGCAGATCATGGAGACTTCTCTCCCTTCGACGGCGCCGGAGGAGTTCTGGCTCACGCTTTTCAGCCGGGAGATGGGATAGGAGGAGACGTGCACTTTGATGAGGACGAAACCTGGACTTCAGGAAGCCAAGGTGTGTTTTCTAAAAATGTTCATCTAAAAGAAGAAAAAAGAATA
>NC_056503.1:21807174-21812394 GCF_014905685.2 Nematolebias whitei
ATATATATATATATATATATATATATATATATATATATATATATATATTTACCATAATCTTCACTTCTGACGAAATTTCATTCAATATTTATTTTATATTTTCCCCTAAACATCAAATTGTTTTATTTTGGTAAATTTTCCATTAAGCTACCGGATATTAAAAAAAAAAAATCTACCGGATATCCTTTGAGTGTGTTCCCAGTTACAGTGTTCGGGTCATCAAAAAGTTTGTTTCCGGTCTTCCGCTTTTACGAAAATAAAAACCAATAATTCTTCTTGTCTTTCTAACACAGCATAGTTTATCACACAGATTAAAAAAAAATACGAAAACACCGCGAAGCTCTGCATTTCATAAAAATAAATTGTTCGTTAAAGTTACCATTTAAACCGCTCCGTGTGTAAACATGACAAAGACTATGAAAGTTCCGCCCGACACGAAAACAAGCATCACGGACTGAACTAAGGATTTATAGCAGGTATTTATTTTAAACAAGCTAAAGTGTTGATGTGTCTATCAAGTCCTACATATAAGCGGAAGCTTCTGGACTCTATATAAAACTGCTGAGTGTTTAGACCGGGAGCTTCTTGGACAACAAATGTTTCTTGTTTCAGGCCTGGAGCTCCTGGTTGCTGATCATGGAGTCACTGAACACGTTTGAATCAGATATGGAGCCTGATGAACAGGGCAGCTACTCCCTGTTTCCTGCTTTGGACAGCATAGCTGGTCTTTCTGGGGCTGCCGAGACTCTGGACAGGTCGAATCCAAACGTCTCCTCATTGTTAGAAAAACAAAAACATCCATTCAGGCTGTTTGAATTGTGCATGTAATCAAAGCCAGACACGATGGAGAAGTGAAATTATAGACTACAGTACATCATGTTTTGTATTTATTAACCCTAACTGTTACATTAAAATGTTTATAACATATTATCCCAGAGAAATGCAGTCAGATAATAGTTATTCTGATGCAGTGTGGGTGCGTTTGTGTTGTTTTACTGGTTTTATCTGAAATATTTAGTTTCCCGTCTTTGCAGTGAACCACCCAGTGAAATGGCAGAGAAACCAAACCTGACGTGGCTCGATGCAGCTCAGGTATTGTGGACATTTTCATCGCAACTCTTCAGTGTATCTGCATCACTGTGCCATCTGCAGCTTTGACTGCTGGTTCACAGCGTTTTGTTTCAGTGACGAGGATGTTTGTGTGCAGATCGTCTTGGAGGAAGCCGGACGTCCCATGCACATCAAGGAGATCAAACAGAGAATCATCGACCGGGGACTTGTTCAGTCAAAGTACAGCAATCCTCCTCTTTTGACAACGACATTTTGTTTTAATCCGTCCTAACTTTTTTAGTGTTATCTGTCCTGTATTAATGCAATAATATCTAGCTGTAGTAAACCTTCATGAAGCAGCTAACCTTGATCCTCTCCCTGACAGCGCCAAGTCGAGCCTGGAGGCTGTCATGTACCGTGAGGTAAGGCCCGTGTTCTGATCCTGTCCCCTGCTCTTGAAGTTGAACATTGCACTCATGAATTAGCGTCTCTTTATTTTTCCGTGTTTGTCCCATCCTGCTTTATTGACCTTGTCTTAGTTTTTTGTTTTACAAAGATAGACATGTCTTGGCTGTGATTGGATCAAATGCACAAAAACCTGCTTTATTCAATAATTATAGAGCTGATCTAAACTGACCCCCAGATTTCTGGAGCTAAGCATAGATCTTCCAGCCCCGCGAGCATTCGGCCTCAGTCTCACATTATGTTTCAGACACAAAAAGGCAGCAGGCGTTTCAAGAGGATTGAAAACAGAAATGGAGTCTTTGCATTACTGGTGAGTTGTCTAGGATACTAACGAGCACTTTAACCAAAGCGGTAAATGGTAGAAGACATGTTACTGACTATTTACATGACATCCATAAAACGACATCATCTGGACAGTAATGCGCTACAGTTTCTATAAAGATAAATTAGTTTCAGAAGTAGCAAGCATATCACAGGATCCACAAATGCATGAACAGTTTTTCAAACACACATTTCAAATTGCACAAGTAGGAATATTCTGCACATATAAATGGTAAAATACACGTGCACAAATCACCTGCTGTGCACGGATCAGCTGCCTGCGAATGTGACTTTTGAAACTCTTGCTTTTCCAGATTCACAAAAGTAATGCTGCGTTCAAGGTTGGCTGGGACATCTGAGTGTTACCACATTTACTGAGTTATTGGGAAAAGACATGTCTAACCTGGCCCAGTAGCTCATACCCTATTTATGAAAACACAAATGTTAATTAGTTTTCCCACAAGATCAATAATCTACACATTTTTTATGTTTATTTCAGCTGTACAGTCCACAAAATTAAAAAATTTTTTGTGGATAAACTACTGTAAACTATATATATTCTGGCATTTTTTTGTACAGGAAGCAAAAACTAGAAAATATTTGTTTTCTGTAGTTTTTGCAAAGGAAGATTAATCTAAATGTTTGAGTAGTTTATATCAAATGTACAGTTCACACACAAAAAAAATTCAATTCAATTCAGTTTATTTATATAGCGCCAAATCACAACCATGTTGTCTCAGGGCACTGAACAAAAACATTCACATACAGTAAAACCCAGTTAGTAAAGTTCTCTATCTAAGGAATCCAGCAGACAAGTTGAATCTTGGCTTCGTTGCAGTCTCCCATCCTGAGCAAGCACAGTGGCAACAGTGGAAAGAAAAATAATCCCTTTTAAAAGGAAGAAACCTCCAGCAGAACCAGGCTCAGGACAAGCGGCCATCTGCTTTGACCGGTTTGAGAGGACAGGAAGGAGAGACAGACGAACACAGAATGGTAGGTCCAGGTGTATCTGAAAGACAAAAAAAACACATGTTAAGGACAGAAAAAATAATTACAAATACAAAACAGGTTGAGCAGAGTAAGTAAAGACAGTAGCAGAGTGAAAAGTGTGGTCAGTTTGTCCTCCAGCAGTCTAAGCCTATAGCAGCATAATTAAGAGACAGCTCAGGAAACTCAAGCCGACCTTAACTATAGGATTTAGCAAAAAGGAAAGTCTTAAGACCAGTCTTAAAACTGGATAATGTGTCAGCCTCACAGACAAAAACTGGAAGTTGGTTCCACAAGAGAGGAGCCTGATAACTGAAGGATCTGCCTCCCATTCTGTTTTTGGAAACTAGTAACAACAAGTAAGCCTGCAGCCTGAGAGTGAAGTGCTCTGTTAGGAAAATATGGAACAATAAAATCTGTAATATAAGATGGAGCTAGGTTGTTGAGAGCTTTGTAGGTTAGAAGTAAGATTTTGAATTCTATTCTGGATTTGACAGGGAGCCAATGGAGAGAAACTAAAACTGGAGAAATATGATCTCTCCTACTAACTCCAGTTAAGACTCTGGCAGCAGCATTTTGGATCAACTGAAGACGTTTTAAGACATTTTTGGACATCCAGATAATAAACCATTGCAATAGCCCAGTCTAGACGTGACAAATGCATGGACCAGTTTTTCTGCATCATTTTTAGATAAGATGTTTCTAATTTTAGTGATGATACACAGGTGGAAGAAGGCAGTTCTAGTAACGTTTTTAATGTGGGGGATAAAAGACATGTCCTGATCAAAAATAACACCAAGATTTTTAACATTAGAGCTGGAGGACATATTAATGCCATCTAAGGAGGGAGAAAGACTGAAAAATTAATTCCTAAGCTGCTACGTAAATTAATAAAATAAATACTGTAAATTGTATTTTCCCGGTAGTTTTTCCACAAGAAAAAAAAGTTAATTTCCTGGAATTTTTGTAGTAATTTTTGTAAATCAGGAGCAGTAAAAAGTCTTGCGTCACATTCACAGACTGGTCCGTGCGCAGCAGGTGATTAGTGCACGTGTGTTTGACATTTTGTAAGCACAGAATATTCCTACTTGTGCAGTTTGAATTTTGTGTTTAATAAACCGTTGACGTGTTTGTACAATTAGATGTTTGCTTGCGTGCCTAATTTAGAGACTAATCTTCATAAGTGTCACTCTGTGGAAAATAATCTGAAGTTTGCAAACATGTCGTTTTTGTGGTTCTTTGTTAAAGTGAATTGCCCCAGATCAGACCCGAGAGGAACTGAAATGTTTGGTAACTGAATGTTTTCAGCACAGTTAATAATCAGTTTGTCATTTCACGTGAAGCGTTCATCTTTTTGTCTACATTTCACCGTCCTGAGGTCGGCGGCTGCGTTAACGTGCGATCCTTCCAACGCGCGTCTCTTTTCTCCTCGCAGACCGGTGAGGAGCGGCAGCAGGCCCTGCAGGCCTTCACCGCTCAGGCTTTCCTCACCTCGCCCTCAGCGAGCACCGCCTCCGGTGCCTCGGCGCCGGCCTTCCCGGCTCCCAGCGGCTCCTCCGAGCAGAAACCCAAGACGAAGAGAGGCGCGCGAAAAACCCAGAAGGAGAAGTACCGGCTGAAGTACCTGCGGCTGCGCAAAGCTGCTCGAGCCATGATATTTGTGAGTAAACTGAGCTGCTGTTTCAAAACAACAACAAGCATCAAGGTAACAAACAAAACAAAATGGATTCTAACGCACCGACGCGTAGATGAAAGTAATAAACAATTTCACATAAAGTTAAGACAAGTTGGAACAAGATGCTTCAAACACCACAAAATGTTTACGTTTGGTCGTTTGCCCCGACTCTCATGAGCTCTGAACCCTCAGGAGAACGCCGCTCTGTGTGACGAAGTTGCTCACGTGGAGGCGAAGTTTCTGAGAGCGAAGGAGGAGCGCAGGTGAGGACAGGGCTGGAGCTGACCCCATCATCTCTTCATGCTCTAAACCCAGATCCCTCTGTGGTTGGACGGTTCTACAACAGACCCGGTTCATGTTCAGGTGTCCTGACTGAGCTGCGTGCTGTTCATGAGTGACCAGGTGTTTTGTCTGCAGGTTCTTGCTGAAGACCCTGTTACAGTACCAGTCCGTTTCAGAGGGGGAGGTGCTGCCAGCACCCAGCTCCCTCCCCCCGGTGCCGCCGGTGTCCCTAACCTCAGGTTCTGCAGGGCCTTCTGGACTCTCTGTGCCCCTCAACCTGGCGTCAGCGGCGTCAACGGGAGAGGAAGGACTGCTCAAGAAACCCAAGAAGGAAAGGAGAGAACGAGGGAAGGAGAACGGGAAGGAAGAACGTGAGTACAGGAACCACTCAGTACAGGAACCACTCAGGACAGGAACCACTCAGGACAGGAACCACTCAG
>NC_056503.1:21812404-21840176 GCF_014905685.2 Nematolebias whitei
ACAGGAACCACTCAGGACAGGAACCACTCAGGACAGGAACCACTCAGGACAGGAACCACTCAGGACAGGTTTCATCGAGGGCTCAGGTGTGTTCGACTGTCCCTGGACTGGACTGTGGCCTGCTGGGAGGAATAAAATCCACTCTAAATGGTGGCACTTCATAAAAAGCTACAGACTGATTGTAGTGATCACCTCTAAAGGTTGTGCAACAACTTATTTATCTCAGAGTAGCATCCTTTTATTTAGTTTAGATTCATAATTTGATTTTTAATAATTCTGTTGAACCAAAATTAAAAAACAATGACTGATTAATTTTTTTTTCTCGTAATTAATTTAGTCAGTTTCCAAGTTCTCTTAAAGACCTTTGTGGGGCTTTTATTTATTTCAAACTAAAATTCTTCTTTTAACTCAACACAGAGCAGACCTGTCATGAAGTCTCTCCTTAGTTTTACATTAGGGCAGATCTCAAATAGGGTTCTGTGGAGTGGTTGTAAACAATTAATATGTAACCTGTTGCAGATAGCTGTTTGAACCGCCTCCTTTGGAGAAAGAGTTTAACTCTCTGCTCTTGATGGGACAGTCAGTCACGCTTTTATTGTGTTTGTGTTAAAAACAACCATTCCTGGCAGATTCTACGAATCTTTAGGAATTGTTTTTATTTCTGTCAGAACGGTTTGAACAGATCCGGTACACTTCTTGTCTCTTTACTGCCCTCTAGTGTTCCTTCGAATCATTGAACCCATCATGAAGTCATATTTTGATCACATATTATAAAAAAAAAAAAACACATTCCTTTCATTAATGTTTTTTTTTTAACCTCTGTTAACCTTTTTCTTGTTATCTACCTGGATGATTGAGTTACAGCCTTTTTTCATTTTGGCCTTGGTTGTCCTCATGCTGTTTCTGTGAGGAGCAAGTCGGCCATCTTGCCTAAAACATTTGATTATTATGCATGATGATTAATTGTTTTAGATGGATGTTCCCTTTTTGCATGTGTTCAAGCCAGTTTTGTGGGATGCTGTCTTGAAACTCATCAGTGAGGGCTGTTTATGGGGCAGATCTGGTTGGAAGGCCACAGACTGATGAAGTGACACGGATGGAAGATGAAACGTTTCTCCCTAAAAGAAACTGGTCCAGATGAAATGATTTAAACTTTTTTGTATTTATCTCTCTGGATGATTGAGTTTACAAACTTTTCTTTATTCCTCCACTTTTGATTTCTATTGTAGCCACCAGGTGGTGATCTGCGTTCACATTTAGACGATGTGATATTACAGCTTTCCCAAAAGTCCAGACTTGTTTTATTTTTTTTTAAGTCCAAAAATCCATTCGAGCACCCTAAGGGGTAAAACATTTCTTTCTATTAAAAACTTGCTATAAAATGAATAAATTGATGATTTAAAAGAAAACCTAAACTTTAGAGTTTTGTAAAACTGAAGGCCCATACACAGCTGAAATAATAAAAAAAAGTAATTTATGGTAAATTTAATATTTTTCAGGCCGAGATCGTTCTAAAAGACAGACTAGTTTAAGGTGGACTGACAGATTGTTAAATAGTATTTTTCAGCCGTTATGTAAGGAGATAGATTCGCCCTCACCCCCCAGGAATAGTTGTTGTCGTAAAGTTAAGGAACAGTTTGTGGATTAATCTGTCTGAACCGATGAGCTGGTCCACACAGAGCTAAGACCAAAGAGCTTTCCTCCAAAAACATAGTTCTTATCTTCTACATCATCATCATCAGTTTTCTGACAGAAATGTTACAATATTCTGATATTTGTCTCAGAAGCAGCTCGTGCTGCGCCTGAGGTGCTTCAGTCCTAACTCTGCCCAGACGAGCCGTTAGCTCGTCAGTCGGGTCAAAGCCATGACCCGACTTCTTTGATGTGTTTCTGTTCCATAATTTATAAAAACATCAGATTCTTAGAGCTGTTCCAGATTAACACAGAGCAAAACTCTGACCAGACTGTTTGTTCTTGTTTAAAAAGCTATCTGCAGCAGGTAAGATATTAACTGTTTATACCACTAACCACAACATTTTTTCTTTTAAAATGTCTGAACAGTCCCTGAAACCTCGGGACAGTGAAGAAGACCCAAGTGTTCATACTAACGGTGTGAAATGAAATATGAAGGATCAGAGTCAGACCGGATTAATAATCTGAAACTCTTTCAGCTCCAAAGAAGACGTCGAAGAAGAGGAAGCTGGCAGACGGTTCGCGGAGGCTGGTGCAGCCCATCCCTCTGGACTCGTCGGGTCGTCCCGTCTTCCCCATTGTTCTGGGAGGTTTAACGGTCTACAGCCTGGGAGAGGTCAGAACCTCAGACGAGTATCAGACCCAGATTAAAACAGAATGTGTATTTAATCCAGAACCTGCTGAAACATCTGCAGATCATCACAGACAGGATGCTGTTCAACGACGAGTGCGCCATCTACCCCGTAGGTTTCTGCAGCACCCGGGTCTTTGCCGGCATGAAGAACCCCGAGCAGCAGTGCCTGTACACCTGTCAGATCAAAGACGGGGGGGCGGGACCACAGGTACCACTCACACACCTGCTTTTAATCTGTGCAGATTATTCTCAAACGTCCGTTTTTCGTCCGTCTTTAGTTTGAGATCGTTCCTGAAGACGACCCTCAGAACGCCATCGTGGCCTCCTCCGCCCTGATGTGCCACTCCAACCTGCTGAAGGCCATCGCCTCCAGCAGGTAACAAGCTCCACCAAGACCTGGACTCAAGTAGTTCCCAGGCTTCGAGGAGTAAGGTCCAGCTTTAATCCAGAACCGGGTCATTAAACAGCTGATTTTTTTAACTTGATCTTCTCTTAGCTCAAAGACGGTGGTGCCCGTCGTGCCATCGGGGGCGGACTTCTTTGGCTTCTCTCACCCGACCATCCAAAACCTGATCCAGAGTTGTCCTGGAGCTCGCAAATGTAGCAAGTAAGTTCCCTTTGTTACCAGAACCAGTGGTACTGGTTTCAACACACTGGATTACTTGTTTAGTTTTGACGGATTTGACCTGATTGTTCAGAACCAAACGCAGGCTGTGTGGTTTATTTTATGACTTTGGTTCTAAAGGAGCACAGAGGTTCTGTTCCTTTAATACAGAACATCTGAATCAGACCTCTACAACTGGAAATAATTTGTCTTTGTGCACTTTACTGGAGCAAACCTGCTTCCAACCTTTCTGCTTTATCCTGAGACCTTTTGATGTTTTTAAAATTTGATTTAAGTTTAATTGTTTTTGTGTTTCTGATTGTTTTAAATCTTTTGTTTTTTTATGTCCATCCATCCTTCCTTACTTCCTTACTTCCTTCTTTACTTACTTACACTTACACTTACACCTCTACCTCTTCTGGGAAGATTCCAAGGAGTTCTCAGGCCAACTGAGAGACATAGTCTTCTCAACGTGTCCTGGGTCTTCACCGGGGTCTCCTCCCAGTTGGACATACCCGAAGCACCTCCCTAGGGAGGCGCCCAGGGAGCATCCTTACCAGATGCCCGAACCACCTCAACTGGCCCCTCTTGATGTGGAGGAGCAGCGGTTCTACTCCCGAGTCTCTCCAGGATAACTGAACTTCTCACCTCATCTCTAAAGGAGAGTCCATCTACCCTGCAGAAGAAACTCATTTCAACCGCCTGTATCCACAATCTCATTCTTTCAGTCACTACTCAGAGCTCGTGACCATAGGTGAGGGTAGGAACATAGACCAACCAGTTAACAGAGAACTTTGTCTTACAGCTCAGCTCTCTCTTCACCACAACGGACCGGTACAGAGTCTGCAAACTGCAGATGCTGCACCAATCCATCTGTCAATCTCACGCTCCATTTTTCCCTCACTCATGAACAAACCCCTGAGATACTTGAACTCCTCCACTTGAGGCAGAACCTCACCCTCGACCCAAAAAGAACAATCCACCCTTTTCCTGTTGAGGACCATGGCCTCAGGTTTAAAGGTGCTGATTCTCATCCCAGTCGCTTCACACTCAGCTGTGAACCGCTCCAGTGAGAGCTGAAGATCACGGCACGATGACGTTAACAGGACCACATCATCTGCAAATAACAGAGGTGGAATCCCTCCGCCCCCTGGCTGCACCGAGCAATTCTGTCCATAAAAGTTATGAACAGAATCTGTGACAACCGGCAGCCCTGCTGGAGTCCAACTCCCACCCTGAAGGGGTCCGACTTAAACCGGCAATTTGAACCAAACCCTCGCACCGCTTGTATAGGGACTGAACAGCTCGTAAGAACGGGCCCCAGTCCTATACTCAGAGCATTTTTTTTATATATCTGTGAGGTCCTAATAATTCAAAACTCAGGTTCAGGAGGTTAAAAAACTTTAAAGACAATACACATGTTTTAAATGTTGATCATGTTGATCATGTTTTTAAAGCTTTTGACACTGTGGATCATAACATCTTGTGTCATAAACTCTCAGAAATTGGTTTCTCAGAACACACCATTGGTTGGTTCTCTAACTATCTTTCAGACCGGAGGCAATGTGTTCAACATAATGGTACTTCCTCCAGTTATTTAACAGTCAACAATGGTGTACCACAAGGCTCAGTCTTAGGACCCACCCTCTTTACAATCTACATACATAATGTAGGTAAAAACATCCCTAATGCATCCATACATTTCTATGCTGACGACACAGTTGTTTATTGTCGAGCTAAAACTGTTGCTAAGGCTTTCCAGCTTTTGAAATCTGCATTCAACATCATCCAGACAGATTTGTTTCACCTCAAACTTGTCCTAAATGCCGACAAAACCAAAGGGATTCTTTTTTCAAATAGGAAGTTGGTCCCAGCAGTTCTTCCTCTGATTTCATCCTCAAATGGTGTCCCCATTGAGTTTGTTGATTCCTATAAATATTTGGGTATCTTGGTCGACTCACATCTCTCTTTTAAGCTCCATGTGGAAAACTTGGTAAAGAAACTGAAAGTTAAACTGGGTTTCTTTTTCAGAAACAAATCCTGTCTAACCCTGAATGCTAGAAAACGCCTTGTATCTGTGACTTTCCTTCCCTCAATTGATTATGGTGATATTATTTACATGAACGCTCCTACAAGTACCCTGCAGATGTTGGATGCTGTCTATCATGGTGCACTAAGATTCATAACTGGCTGTGATTATCGTACCCACCACTGCACACTGTATTCACTGGTTAACTGGACATCATTAACTTCACGCAGACTCTCTCACTGGTACATTTTCATCTTTAAATCACTTCTTGGTCTGCTGCCTTCATACATCTCCGCCTACATGTCTCTGCGTGAGTGCAGCTACAGCGTGCGCTCTCAGGACATTATTACCTGCATTGTTCCCTCAATGAGGACTGAACTAGGCAAGAGGGTCTTCTCCTACTCCGCTCCTGTTTCCTGGAACATCTTACAAAAAGATTTGAAGCTCTCGACCTTGACCTCTCTAAGTGGCTTTAAGAATCTGTTGGACTCCTGGCAGGGACCAATGCAGACATGTTCCTGTTTTTAGTTTTATACATTTGTCTTGGAATCTAGCTGTTTTTTGTTTTGTTACTTTTTCCTTTTAGCCATCCTATTTGTTAAAAAAACAAAAACAAAAAAAAACTGTAGTATGCTTTTTTATAACTGTTTATTGTTGTTGCTGTTGTCCATTGTTGTCATCTTCCTTTGTTGAAATCAGGTCTCTTGTAAATGAGTCCTCGAGGCTCAATGGGATTTACCTGTATAAATAAAGGTTGATTGATTAAATGAAAAACAACAAAAAGTACTTTATTAGATGTCCAGGTAGACAGCTGTAACTCGTCCTAAAAGTCCTTCATGAACAGATTTTCTTTCTGCAACACAGTTTTTTAAACAAGGTATGACTTGTTGTATTTTATTATTTTCTCATCGTGTTTGATCTCATTCTGTCATCTTGAGTTCTACATGCACATTCCTGTAAACGTCGTGTCCCTGAATGCACCATCTGTTGCTCTAAAACCTTCTTGTTAGCGCTGCCATCACTGAAACATAAACTGACATGTTTTGGTCTGACCCAAACTGTGACGGGACCTGGAGTCTGGACCTTCTGCTCCCAGTCTTGATGGTTCTCTTTATCTTTGCCTCAGAGCGCTCAGCGTGCACTGTTTGGACCACAGCGTACATTAAGTCACATGCTCATCACATTCAAACAACATGGTTTTACAAGGATCATGTGATTTAATGAATTAGACCAAGTGACGCGTTGTCTGTCTGCTTTTAATCACAATGTTCAACCGTTCTGTTTGGACATCTTTAAACTACTTTGTACACCTCAGGTGAACAGAACTACACAGGTTTATGAGTCACTCATGTCTCTGTGCCGAGCGTAATCATAATAATAGTATATCAGTGGTAAATTGAGCCTATCAGAGCATCAACGACACACACTTATATATGTGTGTGTGTGTGTGTATGATGTTAGCTCCAGAGCTAATGGCATTTGATCCAGAGCTAATAGTGTTAGCTCCAGAGCTAATAAATTAAACATCACAAGTTGATCACATTTGACCCATATATAGTGCTAGTACAAAATACAACTTTATTGTCACGTTATAACTTTTTACTCTTGATTCTTGTGTTTAGTCTCCTCTACAAATAACTTTTAGTAGAGGTTAACGTGTAAGGAGTCCCTTTAAAACATGTTCCTGCGCATGACCAAATGAATGGAAAATGTTGAGATAAATGTGAAGGATGTTGAGTTCAGGCACACTCTCATGAAACATATTTGTAAAAACATCACTGCCTTTTTTATTTTATACTTTCTGGTGCTGATCTAAATGTAGTTGGCACAAATTTATCTTAAGATACAAAGTAAGCTTCAGTTCTGTGATAAATGCTGTTTTTTTACTGACTGTGATTGAGAAGAAGGAAAAGAATCGAACAGCTGTTCACGGTTTCTTTACAAAAAGCTCATTGTGTTGTTTTGTTCTGACCCGGTTCCTGCAGCTACAGGTGGGTTCGTTTTGAGGTGTGCCGTCCCGGGGATGCTCAGGTCCCTCTCAGCTTGTCGGACGACGATGCCTCGATTAACTTCGAAGCCTACCAGAGACACCAGGCCCCGGGCGGCAGCAGCAGGATGGAGCACGGCCCGGGTGTTGGTGCTGCTTTGTTCTGTTTCAACAGTTCATGAATCACAACGTTCAGCTCATTCACCACATTCCTGCTGTGAGTTCTGGTATTTGTGCAACTATTACATTTTGAAATATTTAACTTTGTCTGCCGTGTTTTTCTCATTGAAAATGGAGCTCTTCACATCCTTCAAACCCTTTAGCTGTTTAAAACTTTTACTGCTCATTTCACTTCATTTTTTTAAACTCCTTTCAACTTTCTGCTTTTTCAGCTACTTTTTATGTATTTTTCTCTTAATACCAGCCTTTTCCCTGCTTTTTTTAAATATTTTGGCCGTTTGTGCTTCTTTTGTATAATTTCAACCTTGAATGCTCCTTTCAGTCTCTTCCTGCCAATTTCAGCTAAAAAAGGCTTCTTCTTGCAGATTTTTTGTAACATATTCAGCCTCTCTACCTCCTGCAGCTTTTTCTAAAAATGTCTGTTTTTCAGCTGCTTTCAGCTTTTATTTTCTAGCTTTCAGCAAATGTCAGTTCACATTAACAGCTTAGAGATGAAACCTATCCATCTGGTTTTAGCTTCTTCAGCAGCTTTTCCTTCAGCAGTAAGAGTAAGGGAGGGGTCAGTGAAGAGCACCAGTGTTGGGCCTTTTGTCATCCAGTGTCTTCAGTAGAGAGAGAGACACGAAGAAACGATAAAGCCGTTAAATGAAAATGTTGATCATTTTCATTCATCGTACGATTAATTGATTGATTTATCGCAACAGGTCTAACTGTTCCTCCTCCTGAGTCACATAACGAATCGGGCCTTTTAGAAAAGTCTTTTGAGGCTGTTGTACTCATCTCAGCTTTGATTCCGACATGGTGAGTCTCCTCTGTCTTCCTTCAGGACAAACTGCCATCTCCTGGTTCCTCTCATCAGCACCAGCTGACCTCCAACCATGAAGCCCTCCAACCTCCTGCTTCAGCTCCTGAGGTTCTTCGAATCCCCCAAAAACACACAAAGTCCTGTCTTCTTCACCAGTTTCCTCCTCTTCCTCAGAAGTCTGAGGTATTTGTTTAGATAAATAAATGACTTATGTCGGAAGGCTCAATCAGAGGACGTCACCGTGCGTGACACGGAGAATAAATCAGAGTCAGAGTTTCTTTGTCATTCGCACCTCATGTGGTACATGTGGTGGAGCGAAATTATGTACACGGGGTCCCAGCATTTTATGAGTTTAAACAGACCTGTTTCATGATGGAAGCTGAATTAGACTTGTTTTATAATCCTGAAATTAGGAGTTATTTTCGTGTAAATACAGATTGTAGCAGCGCACATATTCACTGCTGCGCTGGTTATTTATCTTTAATTTTACAGGTGAACGTTTGTAAAAATGTATTTGTATTAAAGTTTAATCACAATAAAAATGTAACCCTCATGATTCTTTCATATTAAAAGAAAAAAGGAACATTTCAACAGCCCAGTTTTTACCAGCAAAGGATCACAAATATGTTGAAAAACAATCAAAAGTTGGTATGGTATGGTATAAGGTTTATTCATAAAAAAAAAAAAAAAAAAAAACAATTCCATAACAATATAAAAAAATACAAGAGATTTAAAATGAAAGGCAGCAGAAAGAAAAAAAAAATCTCATTATACCTGCCCCTTTTTTCTAACAATTTAATCATAATAATTTTCAAGTAACTGAACAAAATGAATAACTTTTTAATTTTTCTAATTCTAATACAAAACACACACTAAGCTATTTCATATATACTTTTTTAACAATCCAGTTTTGATCTTTTTCTTAAATGTTCACATTGACTTGGCATTTTTCACATCACTCTCTAGACCATTCCACAATCCAACTCCTTGGATTGAGGTAGACCTTCCCTTCAGACTAGTTCTGAATTTGGGTTTGACAAATATCTCTATCCCCTTAAGATTATAACAACTTTGTCTTTTAACAAAATTTATTTGAATATTTAATGGTAATGTGTTATTTTGAGCCCTATACATAACTGATAAAATACTGTAATCTACCAAATCATGGAACTTCAATAACTTCAGTTGATAAAATAATGTGCTTGATGGGTGACTGTAATGCTTTCTGGTGATAATTCTTATAGCCCTTTCCCTGACTTTGTATAGTACTGCAATAGATTTAGATATTTTTGTTCTTACAGAATTTATGTGATTTTTCCATGTTAGCTGTTCATCAATGATTACACCCAAAAATTTAATCTCATTAACTCTACAAATCTCAACACCCTCAAATTTAAATGGATCATCAACAGTTCTCTTTTTGTTACTAAATATCATGTATTTAGTTTTATCTAAATTTAGTGATAATTTATTAAGTTTAAACCAAGTTTGTATTTTATCAAATTCTGTCTTCATCAATTCCAACATCCGTTTTACATCTTTACCCAAACAAAAAAATGTGGTGTCATCTGCAAAAAGGACACATTTGAGGAGTCCTGATACATTCACTAAGTCATTCACATATAAAATAACTTTGGTCCAAGCACAGAGCCTTGAGGAACTCCACATGTGATATTGCAGAGGTCAGATCTTACACCATTTATTTGTACAAACTGTTTCCTATCTTTCAAATAGCTAGATACCCAGTGTAATGCTGGTCCTCTTATACCATATTTAATTTTTCAAGGACAATAGTGTGGTCAATAGTATCGAATGCTTTTTTAAAAATTAACAAAAATACTAACACAATACTGTTTTTGATCGACAGCAGTAGTTATTTGTTCTATTAATTCCATGAAAGCCATTGATGTAGAGTTTTTTGCAAAAGTTAAAATGATACCCAACATTTTTCATTTAGGTCATCTGGACAGTTTCGTTTTTTGTTGAAACGTTTCACCTTCGATCCGGAAGGCTTCATCAGTCAAGGAAACACACAACAAAACTGATTCTTCCCCCAACAGCTTACTCCAAAGTGGAACAAACCAGTTTTGTTGGTGCTAAGATGGTGTCTTTGGCACGCCCCTCCTCCATTGCCGGCCCTCTTCCTTGTTGACTGTCGTGTCAAACTGATGGAAAACAACAAAGTTCATGCTCAATAATCCAGGTCCAGATGACCTGACTGAAAAATATTGGATTGTATACCTGGATTATTGAGCATGAACTTTGTTGTTAAAATGATACTCTTTTTTTTTTTTTTTTAATTCCTTACGAGTTTATTTTATTTTCAAAACATGAAACTGTAAAGCTAAATGAATGAAATCTGTTTAAAAAAAGTTAATTGCATTAAAATGTCTCTGTTGTATTTCATTTTCACTTATTTCAGTCAGGACCATTTAAAGTTATACAGAGATAAAAAAAAAATGTTAATATTTAAATCAGTCGTGTGACAATGTGAAAAAACACCAAACATTCAGGTGATTTTATATTCATCCATAAAAAAGCCCCAGTCAACAAATAACATTGGCACAAAGTAACGTTTAAACCGATCCTTTCAGGGGTTTTCTCCTCTCAGAACGTGGTTCAGTAATTTTTCCAGATATTTCCTTCCCCATTATATCGATGGATGATAAAAGGAGGAGCAGGTAGAGTCCCAGAGGTGCTGTAGACAGGACAGGCTTTAAACCCACAGGGCCAGTCTGTCCACGCGTATCGAACAGCTGCTGCTTCAGTTGGATCAGAACACCGGCGGGCAGACAACTGGACCGAGGTTGGACCCCAGTCCATGATGTCAGCTGGAACCCACAAGGACCCAGGCCCACATGGAGCTTTCATCTCTGAGCAGCAGATCTTTAAAAAAGAAAGAACAGGTAATACTTCTTTGGCGTTATCATAGATAGATCAGATATTGTATAAAATCAATAAATATGAGGTAACAATTTTTAAAGAAAATGGAGAACTAATAGATTCCCACTGAAGTGTTTATTTTATTTTTTTCTTCTTCTGTTGAAGTAACTGCCAGCTGGCTGGTGAGGATTTTCAATCCTCCAGTACAGAAAAAAGCAAAATAAAATATACAATAGGACTTCTGCAGTTAGAGGTTTTACTGCTCATCCGGGGAGTTTTCTCAGTATTTTATTTTATTTTTTAAAGCTGCAGATTAATCTCCTTCCCCTCCCTCCTGAGGGTCATCAGGGTATTTGTCTATTTTCTGAGGAATATCAGTATATCTGTCTCCTTCCTGAGGGTCATTGAGGTCTTTGTCTCTTTTCTGAAGGTCATTAGGGTTTTTGTCTCCTGTCTGAGGGTCAACAAGGTCTTTGTCTCCTTTCTGAGGGTCATCAGGGTCTTGTCTCCTTTCTGAGGGTCAACGAGGTCTTTAAATAAATATGACTTGACTTGACTTTCCTTTCTGAGGGTCATTAGGCTCTTTGTCTGCCTGGCTCACAGAGAGATGTTTTGTTCACCTTCATGAAGGTGCCAATCAGAATGGAACTGACTGGGTCTAATGCTACTCTGCAGGTTTTAGACATTTGAAACCCGAGACGACCTCCTCTGTTTAAAGTAGTTTTTCTCATTAGTTGGAAGCCCCTTCCTTCACCCCGCTATCAAAACATCGGTCTTCCCTGTCCATCATGTCGGTCCTCAGCAGTGTCCCTTATCCTTGATGTGTAGGTGGACCACTGAGTCTCCGGTGTTGAGCCATTAGTGGAGAGGTTGTTTAGTTTCTCCAATAGAGAGGTCTGAACAGTCCTCACTGCACTGGACTGCAGACACCACTCAGTTTGGGTCTGGGGGTTCTGTTCTCAGGATGCATGGGATCAAAACATGTCTCTGTAAACCAGGCTAACAAAGAGCCTGATGACCCTCAGGAGAGAGGGCTAAATAGTTTGATCTGTAGGTGGCTCTAGGTTACAAAACAGCATCTTCTGCTGTTATAAAGTTTAGGGCTCCACACTCCAGTTTTTGAAATGAGAACACTCCCTGGAGGAAATGCAAAACGTCTTCAATTACAGAATAAAAGTCCCTGCGTTTAGTTTTTATTTAACCCGAGCCTCACCTCAAATAAACTTTTGGGTTTAGCAACAGAGACAGGTTGGTCATATGTGATGTTGATGGACACATGAGAGGATGCTATTTGATTTGGGAAAGGTCCTGTGAAGACTACGTCCTGTTCATCGTACGCCACTGCTCTGGCACCCAGCGTCAGTCTGAAAGCTACATCCTGCTTGTCTCTGGGATGGATTCTGAAACGAACAAAAAAATAAACTCATAAACAAGATAATCTGTTCCAGCCCACAGGATTTGACGAGCAATAAAAACCTTTACGGTTCGACCCACTGATTCACGTGCTCAAGCTTGTGGAACAGAATTGTGATCAATGATTTCCTTACGTTTGGATATTTTTTAATCAATAAAACACTTCTGAAGCCTCTGCTCTCTTCATTTCATCCAGTCCTAAAAACACTTTGGTTTTTTATGTTTTTGTACTCTGGTGTTTCATATCTTAAAGTCCCAGATTTATGTGCTTTAGCAAGAAAACTAAAAATAAGAGGCTAAACATTTCTTTGTGCCGTATACTCCTAAAGTGCAGTTTCACATTTTAAATGATGAGATAAATTAGTTGTTTTAGCTCATTGATGGTTTGATGGCATCTTTTAGGTTTTCCTCACTTTTTAAACGTTTCTCATATTTTGCTCAGTCTTCAAAAAAATGTAAAACTATTTTTTAGATATTCCAAGACTGGTCTATGATTTCTCATGGATTCATACAGCTGCATTCTGAGAGCAGTTTCAGAGAATGTCATCTGCACTTTCAAGTTCAAATTGTAATCCTAAAAATAATTTTAAAGCAGGATATTGTCCCTGCCCAACAAGGAGTATGTTACCTTTGTTGTCTAATACATGTTAACCTGTGGTTGGTACTGGTTATACGTTATACAGTATATGTATTTAATCATAGCTCCGTTTGCTTTTAAGATATGGGACTTTTATATAGATATATTGTTTAACGTTTCATTTAATAATATTTTAAACAAAAATATATAAATCCTCTGTGCAAAGCACTGGTTACATCCAACAAAGTTCAGTCAGGTCATCTGGACTTTTTTTTTTTTTTTCCTGAGACATTTTGTCCTTCATCCAAAGGACTTCTTCAATCTGAGGAGTCACCAAACAAACTGATTCCCACAAACAGCACACTCCATAGTAGAAAAAAGCAATTTGCTGGTGCTAAGATGGCCTTCAGGGCCTGACTGAACATAGTTAGATTTTTTTCTGGATTATTGAGCATGAACTTTGATGTTTTAAACCACTTTGGCATGACTGTCTCAGAAGAGTTGATGGGAGAGAGGGTGGGCCACGGAGGCCATTTTAGCACCAGCAAACTGTTTTTTTTTCCCACTATGGAGTATGCTGTTTGTGGGAATCACTTTGTTTGGTGGCTCCTCAGATTGAGGAAGTCCTTTGGATGAAGGACAATACGTCTCAGCAAAAAAAAAAGAAACCGTCCAGATGACCCGACTGAATATTGATGGATTTTATACCTGGATTATTGAGCATGGACTTTGGTGACACAAGGATGACTTAAACTGATCAAGTAGTTGCATTACCACATGACCTTTGAGCAGAAATATTGTATGTTCATTTTGGAGCCATATTAGAAAAAGCCTGCCCTCTTTGATTTCCAGATGACCATTTAAATTTGACAAAGTACCTCAAAGATCATCACCCTAACAAGTTTGGTGCTTGTATCAAAAGTTGCTTGGTTTTTCTATTATCCACTCATGAACAATCCTAACAGCAGATGTTTGGTGATGTGACGATTATTTGATCTGATATTATTTAAGACATTTTTCATGTCCACAGTCTACATGAAATATTAAAACATGGGTGGGTGTGTCTGACCGGCTTGGTACCAGTAATCCCTGCAGCGTCTCCCATGTTAGTCTCATGTTCAAGCCAAGTTTCAATGTCTTCATTAGATTTCCTAGAACTTGGATCCTTACGTGCCATATGGTGATGTTTTATCAGGTAAATCAAGCGCCACAGCCATGAAGGTTTTCTTCATCCTGTAATTGGGGACGAAGCCCACGTCGGCTGTTTGGTGCCAGCGGATCTCTGGAAAACCATCATCTGTTGAGTTTTCTTTGTAGGTGGCCAACTGGAAGGAGACATGAGCAAGTGCTGTTAATCTTGATGACTTCAGTGTAAAACCATTTTGTGTTTTGGATAAAGAAATGAAAAGTTTTAGATTCCAGAGCTGAGCGTACTTGAACAAATCCAAATGGGAAGTCGGGAGTGGTCTGCCACCCTGAGCCTTGGTGAAACGCCAGCCTCCAGTCATCGATCATGGCGGGGAAAGAACAGTTATACTCGTCCTTGTGATATTCTGCGTTCGCCTCACCTGAGAGAGTCATAAACAGATGGGCTTAGAGTTTTTGAGTTTCCAGAACTCACACTGCCGGTCAGCTTCATGATACCTTGATACCAAATGACTCCGTAGATGGTCATGTTGAGGAGGGGGTGGATCATTGCGTTCCACAGAACAGAGTTTTGTGTTTGGGCCCTGAGAGAAACAGGAAGCAGACATTATTACCCAGATATGTTCTGAATGTCGGACTCTGGTGTCCTTACCTGTCTTCAGCATCCTCCAGTCCACAAAGCTTCAGGGCTCTTACAGATGACCAGGCCTCTACAGGTGTGCCCCCCCAACAGGATTCTACCAGTCCTATAGGGTACTTCAACCTGTCGTACATGTAGCGCCCAAAGAGCCAGCACACGGCTGAAAACTGGGACAGAACACCTTGAGGGGCAGCAGCTCAATCAGTTTGATGAACGCAAATGTTAGGAAACTCTGATACAACTCAAGGACCAGAGATGCTTTCAGGAAAGCACATTGACCGCCGTGTTTCATACCTGAGTTTTAGACCAAGATCATCGTATGATGAGAGTTACAGCCATGTTGGTTAAACCTTAAAAATAACATTATACACAATCTAATGCAAGTATGTGTTAAGGATGACTCTTACTTACCACATGAAACTTTAGCTCATTATCTGTAATATTGACTGAGTTAGAACCATTTTTGTGTAGGCTAATATCAATTAGCTTCAGTGGCCATCTTGAATGAGGTTGAATCCAAAATGTAATCCCCTTTAACTTGTGGGGTGCCACAAGGCTCAGTTCTGGGTCCACTTTTGTTTTCCTTTTATATTATTCCACTTGCTGGCATTATTCAGTCCTTTTCTGATATTTTCTATCACATTTATGCTGATGATATTCAACCGTATTTATTGTTTAGACCACACCAGCTGGACAAGATGGCCATCCTTGTCCAGTGTTTGTCCCGTATTAGTGACTGGCTCGCCAGTAACTTCTTGGTTTTAAACACCAGTAAGACAGAGACTGTGATTACTCTCCCAGACACCTTCACCCAAAAATCAATCAGACAATTGCCTCTTTTTGACCAGTGGCCAAATCAAAAGTAAAAAATCTAGGAGTCACATTTGATTCATCATTAGGCTTTGAGGCAAATTAGGCTATTTCCCGTTCTTGTTTCTTTCAATTAAGAAACATTTCTAAAATACGACCTATGGTCTCCAAAGTTGACCTAGAGAAAATTATTTTAGCTCATCGCGATCGTATCATCGCGTCTGGACTACTGTAATGCCCTTTTTACCTGCCTGGACAAGTCTTCTGTTTCGCGTCTACAAGCAGTACAGAACGCAGCTGCCAGACTTCTCACCAAATCCAGTAAATACTCTCATATCACTCCGGTTCTATATTCACTACACTGGCTCCCAGTCGAGTTTAGCAGCTGCATTTTTTTGGTTGCTGACGTACAGAGCTTTTAAATGGCCAGGCTCCTGTGTATCTTTGTCAGCTTGCAACCAAATACTCTGCTGGTCGTGGCCTTCATTCACAGACATAGCAGAATCTCTTGGATGTTTCACATATGCGGCTGAAAACTAAAGGGGACAGGGCCTTTCTGTCAGTGGCTCCAAGACTGTGGAACAGTTTGCCCCTGCAACTTCGTTCTGCTGACTCTGTGGAGGTTTTTAAAAAACAACTGAAAACATTTTATTCTCCCAGGCTTTTATGTCATGATTTTATTGTGCTTCTTGAAGTTCTTATGCTTGTTTTTGTAGGGTTTCTGGGGTCTGGTCCTGCATGTTGCGTTTTCCCCTAATGTTTACCAGTCCCTCCATCATTTCTCGTCCTGTGTTCCAGCACTGTCGCACCTGTGTCCAATCCTAATCACCGTAGGAGTCTGTCATTTTCACCTTGTCAGCGTCTGTATAGATTCAGCCCCTATAGTGTTATGTTTTCGATATCCCTCCGTGTCTCTCCTTTAAAGTAAGTCTGCTGCCCTGAAAGCTTTTTGTTTTGTTTATTCATATTAAACATTTTACTTATTTCACTGGAGTCTCCTCGTCTTCCTGCACTTTGGCTTCTACACAAGGAAGCCGATCATGATAGTTTTATTCTTTGTATATTTTAGCGTTGATTTCATTGCCCAGCGCTTTGTGATTTTATGTCTGTGATAAACGCTCTATAAATAAACTTTACTTACTTAAATAAGTCGTAGAGCCAGTCTATTACTTTCTGAAAGTTTCATAAGAATTTGCCCAGTGGTTCATGAGATATTTTGCTAACAGACAAAAAGGGTTGACTCTAATTAGTTAAGGTCACAGTTTTAAGCAAAACTAAAAAAAACAACCTATAAACAATATACAGTTCTAAATTTACCAAGAACTTTTTTGTACGTTTAGTAGATTCAAGTTCTATATTAAAATAAAAATCTTCCATGTTAGTGGAACGTCATTGTTTTTCTAACATTCCAGATATGCGTTTTAAAAGTACAAAACTCTGAATTAAACCAAGGAGCCAGCTTTCTCTGATCACTTTCTTTTTTTAAAGGAGCAATGTTAACAAGTGATGTTTGCACTGAAACTGTAATTTAATAATATGATATAAATACTTCTCTCTGTTGCATCACTGCAAGATGAAGGAAAATTATATTGAAAGAGATTCTTTAGATTTAGTTAGTTGTTTAGTTCTGATAAATATTTTGGACATTTAGTAAAAATGGTCCGACAGAGCAGGACTGTGAGAATCTGTCAGAACCAGATCATAAGGATGAGGAGGCTTGTGGACATATTGGGTAAAAACGATTTACTCTAATAAATTAATAAAAAACTATGCTTCAATTATTGAAATCCTCCACTATTATGACTTTCAATATTCAACGAGTCCGATAAAAACCGAGGCTGAGAGCCTGGTGGACGATAAATACCAACAAATAATGTTTTATTCTGATTTTCATTTTGAATGAAACAGACTGAGGGTCAAAGACTCAATAATTTGTTTAACATTAATCTATAATACTGACTAGAAAACAGCAGCAACTCCTCATCGACCAGTTGTTGTAAGAACATGAACGTTTAGTGAATTAATTTCAACTAACAGAGTCCTGCTGTTGGAGCCAGGTTTCTGTCAGACAGAATAAGTCTATATGATGATCAATTTTTAAATCATTTGGATTAGAAAACCTGGACTTACGGGCTGTGGGCTCAGACCAGGGCAGCTCCACCAGGATTAGATCAGTCAGCTCAGTTTTACTCATGCCCCAAGCTGTCATGAACAGCCTCACGTGAGGATATTTGGATGAGAGGGCCAGCTCCTCAGATGCATTGAAAATCTACAAATTAATAAAGAAACATAAATAATAAAAGAAAGATTAAAAGAAGTGGTTTAGCCAAAAATTTGGACAGAATTGAAATCAGATTTTTGTTCTTCCTCGCTATGCAAGTCTGTTCAGTGATAAATAAATGTCATCATCGCTTTAACCAGACTAAAACCCATTGAGATCAAGATCTCTTTTCTCTGACCAAGAGGTCAGAACACACATTGTGAAAGATTAATCCAAACAATTAATGATATAGGATAAAAACATTGTATTTCTTCTGTCAGAGATAGGCCTGTCGTGATAAACAATAAATCAATCGCATGATAAATGAAAATAATCAACCTCATTTTCATGTACCGGCTTTATTGTTTCTTTGTGTCTCTCTCTTTCTACTGAAGACACTGGATGACAAAATGCTCAACTCCGGAGATCTTCACTGACCCCTCCCTTTCTCTTTAAAATCCATTTTAACCGTCCAAAATCGTGTTTTTGGATCGTTAAAAGCAGCTAAGCTGAGAAGCTAAGCTATGAGCTAATCTAACAGGCTGACCTCGAGGAAAAAAACTCTGTCTTGTTGAAGCTCCAAAATTCATGGTGGAAACCCGTGTCTTCGTGTAAAAAGTTGTTTTTCTCTGCAAAAGAAGCTGAGAACTTGTTTACTGATTTTTTTTATTAAAAGCTTTGTGTGAAAAATGTTATGCTGAAGAGCTCAAACCATACTGAGTGTATGCCATTTTGAGAACTGAAAAAAGGAAAGAGAGACAGCCCATGTCACGTCAAGGGGCCTCCCTCCCATTTTTCTTAAAGAAACACGCTGCTCACTCCCTCACTATCCATCCTTCGGTTCAGTCTTGTACTGCCATCCGGTGGTCAAAAAAGGTACTACACTCAAAACAAATTAACCAACATTTCTTCTTAAATTTGACAATAATGACTAATTATTGTCAAATTTTAAACAATATTATCGTTTATCGCAATAATTTCTGGGACAATTAATCGCCCAGCAAAATTTGTTATTGTGACAGGCCTAGTCAGAGAGGAGGCAGGTGTTGGTGTGGCTCTCTGTACCTGAGATGTTTGGAAGAACATGTTGCTCTGTCCTCCACACAGCCAGATGTCTCCAAACAACACATTTGTCAGAGTCCGGCTGCTGTTCTGACTCACAGCAGTCACATTGTAGGGACCGCCGGCTTCAACAGGGTCAAGGGTCACTCGCCAGATGCCTTTAATAAGGACAATTAGTGTTTTAACTGTAAAAATAAAGTGACTAAAAGTTTGCTCCAAAGGACAGAACAGACATCAGATTAATCTAATCTGTGTTCCTCAGAGAGTGACGACTGACAGACAGCTTTTAGAAATCATTGCTGACAATGGCTGATGTACAGTAGCTATAAAATAGAATTATTTATTTTTCCTTTGGCAATTATCATTAATAATTTATTATTACATATTAAAACCTACAAGATAAAACTAATTAAATGATCACAGTACAGCACAGTGTGAAATGGTCAAAATAAAATATAGCCAAAGGCTCAAAGAAAAGCCTAACATAAAAATTAGCCAGATATTTCAGACAATGTTCATGGGTGTCAGATGTTGCAGTAAAAGCCCTTCAGCCCTGCTGAGTCACATGGGACAACTCATGTTTGTCAGTGTTAGAAACGAGAACAACCAACGGAGAAACAAATGGTTTATTTCATGGCGCACTTGCGTTTTACCGAGGACCGCAGTCCACTTCTGCAGCTTTTCATGTTAGTTGAGGTGCAGGAACATCTGTTTCAAGCTGATCAGATCAATTTTGTCGCCCAATAACAGATTAAACTCTTAATCTTAAAGGAATTCAATTATATTTAGACAACGTGATTTATTCACTTTAACCATCAGAACAGTTGGTGGACAGATGAGTGCGGGTCAGAGGTCATAGGAGGAATCTGTGCTTCAGTGTTTACAGGCCGAGCTTCTAGCCCTTGTTAACACACCTGTGCCTCTTTCAGGCCAAACACACCTGTTAATGCTGAAGAAGCAGCTGAGTGTAATTACAAACTATAAAAATATAGCAATATCCACACTAATTGATGAGTTAATATAAAATATAACACTGAGCTGCAAAATTTAAAGTCAGATTATCCTTGTCAATTATTGTGCTGCACTTTACTTAGACCTGTTTAAAGTTTTTGACACTGTGGACCATGACATCTCGTGTCATAAGCTCTCAGAAATTGGTTTCTCAGATCACACCATTGGTTGGTTCTCTAACTATCTCTCAGATTGGAGGCAATGTGTTCAACATAATTAACATTTTCAATTCAATTCAACCTTTATTTAAACAGATGTCACAACGCGCCTTGAAGACTCGTTTACAAGTGAGACCTGTTTGGACAGACAAGTAGTGAAAAACGAACCATAGGGTTTGGAGACAAAAAAAATGCCTAACACGCTTTTAATCTTTGGTTGAAGGTCAACAGCGTGAGAATGAAAAAAAATTTTTCTCGCACATTAGCACATAATTATGCCAACAGTCTGTGGGGTTGGGGGGTGGGGGGCAATAATGGTACATCTTCCAGTGATCTAACTGTTAATAATGGTGTACCACAAGGTTCGGTCTTAGGTCCCACCCTCTTCCCAATCTCCAGAGGTAATGTAGATCAGATCATCCATGATGCATCTTTACATTTCTATGGTGATGATACAGTTGCTAAGGTTTTTCAGCTTTTAAAATCTGCTTTTGACATCATCCAGTCAGATTTGTTCCGTCTAAAACTTGTGCTAAATGCCAATAAAACCAAAGGGTGTTACTATTGAGTTTGTCGATTCTTACAAATATTTGGATATCTTGGTCGACTCGCATCTCTCTTTTAATCCCCACGTGGAAAACTTGATAAAGAAACTGAAAGTTAAATTGGGTTTCTTTTTCAGAAACAGATCCTGTCTAACTCTGAATGCTAGGAAACACCTTGTGACTGCGACTTTCCTTCTCTCCATTGATTACGGTGACATTATTTATATGAACGCTTCTACAAGCACCCTGCAGATGTTGGATGCTGTCTATCACGGTGCACTAAGATTCATAACTGGCTGTAACTACTGTACCCACCACTGCACCCTGTATTCACTGGTTAACTGGTCATCAACTTCACACAGACTCTCTCACTGGTATATGTTCATCTTTAAAAAATGTCTTGGTCTGTTGCCTTACATCTCCTCCTACATGTCACTATGAGTGCAGCTACAGCGTGCGCTCTCAGGACATTATTACCTGCAGTGTTCCCTCAGTGAGGACTGAACTAGGCAAAAGGACCTTCTCCTACTCCGCTCCTGTTTCCTGGAATATCTTACAAAAAGACCTGAAGCTCTCAACCATGACCTCTCTAAGTGGCTTCAAACATCTGTCAAGTTCATGGCAAGAACCAATGCAGACATGTTCCTGTTGTTAGTGTTTTACATCACTTTATAATGTAGCTGGGGTTTTTTATACATATAATTTTGTTCCATTTATAGTTTTTTTTTTTTTCAATTTATATGCTTTCTTTTATGATTGTCTACTGTTGTCATCACTCTTTGTTAAAATCAGGTCTCTCTTATAAACGAGTCCTCGAGGCTCACTGAGAATAATCTATAAAAATAAAGGTTGAATGAAAAAAGTTAACTCCACAGTCTGCAGCTATTTAACAGTTCAAAAGTGTCCTGACTTCACATACTGATGTGTGAAAGATTATAGTCCAGGTGTGCTCATTATACAGTGCTGAAAAGGTTTTATTTTTAATTGAACTCTAAACAAGTTCTGATAATTCATTTAAATTGTAAGATTAGTTTTTAACTGTAACTTCTTCAGTCTGAGGAGCTGCAACAAACTCAGTCTTATAAGCAGCACCTTCTCATAGTGGATCAACCAGTCTGCTGGTGACATCCAGAACTAGCTGTTCATGTGTAAAAGGAGAACCAACCACCTAACAACCAATCGTTAGTGCCCTGATGGCCGCTTGCTATTCACAGAGGGCTGAGTGATACTAACAATAACAGCATTGTAAGAAGGTGACAGTTGGACATGGAGGCATGATTGATGGTTTATCTCCACAAAGATGGCCTCCTTCACTCCTCTCTCAAACCAGCATTCTTCTCTGATGAGTGTAAACCACAGAGTCCTGGCCTGATAATGTTATTGTAAAAGTAACGTTTGATAGTAAAGCACAAATAAAGCATCACACGTCTAAATGTGACCCAGACTCCTGGACTTTGCTGATCATTTGTGTCATCCAGACGTTCTGATTGTTGATCTAACTGCAGCCTCAGACTGGAGGTGTCAGGAGAAAGTCCTCATCTGACTGTTTACTGTTATTGTTGACTGTACTTTATATGTTCTGTCTGGAACAGGTCTCTCTTGTAAATGAGTCCTTGTGACTCAGTGAGACTAGCCTGTATAAATAAAGGCTGAACGAATGAATGAATGAATGAATGAATGAATGAATGAATGGCGTAAACAGCTGTATTTACCTGCTGTCACAGTGGCAGGCGTGGTTTTGTGTGTTACAGGTCCTGACAGGTAGACGGTGACCTCTGACCCCTCAAGGCCATACCCCCACAGTCTGGCTCTCTGTGGAGCTTTCTGCAGGACCATGTGGTCTCCATAATACGAAGCAAAGCGCAGGACCCCAGCACCTGTCCACACAGAGATCAACAGGAATTACAAATATATTACTGTGAGTTAAATTCAACATAAACATTAAAAATGGTTGGATGCTGTGTAAGAGAAACCTTTTATTTCTGTTTTCTACTGCTAAAGCAGCTGAATAATATCCTGAAACAGACACTTTGACTAACTGTACTCACCAGAGCTGTGAAAAGGAGCTAAAAGTAAAATAAAAGCACAAACTACTGCCATGACAAGTAAACAAACAAACAAAAAGCTCAGAAGCCCTGTAAACAACAACCAGTTGAACACCACCCAAACTAGAAACAAACTTGGCTTCAAATGGTGCGTTCATGCGTTTTAACCACAGACAGCTGTGACGTCATTCAAGGGCTCCAGCAATCGAGGACCTTCAAAATAAAAGCACGCATAATCGATTTAAATATTCTAATTTTTTTTTTTTGCCTTTTGCCAATTTTCAGATTGACACAGCAGCAGCAAGAATATTTACAAACTACTTATGCCTCAGAATACCACAGAGTAACTAAATTAAATCAGCCTTGACTTTAAAGCTGAAAAAAAAAAGCAAATAAACAAAAACACAAAAGAACCATGAAACAGATTGTATGCTTTAACATTTCATCACTCTTTTCAGTGATGTGGGCTTGTACACCATTGGAAAAATGTAAAACACGGTGTTTGGGAACACATCCATCCATTATCTTTATCCACTTTTTCCTTGGGTTGAAAAAATGTCAGTCATTTTGACAAACTTCAAAATATGTCATCAATCTCATGGAATATGGCAAGGTGACATGCTTAGAGTATGTGCTGTGTATGACTCAGCTTCTAGCATTTTGCTACTTCTGCTACTAAGCTAGCCTTATGGTGCATTTTTAATAGTGTTTTGCTGCAAGGAGTCCCATGTAGGGCTGGGCAGTAATCAATATCTTAGTTCTCACATGTGATCTCATGACGTGTATTATCTGCCCTTCGTGCTGCATGAATTAAAATCACAATTATACATGTTACCATAAGTTCAGATGTTAAAACAGGCACGTGTAAAAATAAAACATTTTATTACTGGGTTCAGATATTAACCCAACCCCCTCAGAACAAGCTATTGAGAGGATTGGACAGATCCACTTCACCATTAAAGCTCTCCCACACAAAGCGATCAGACCTGACAGAAGCTCATCTGACTCATCTACCCAACACCCTGACAGAGGAAGCTTTCAGTTTTGTTGAAAACACCCAACTTCACATTTGGAAAACCAAGGAACAAAAACAAAAAAGTTAAATTTCAAAAATTACAGCAGAAAGATGCTTCTTCACAATGAATAACCAGTCAACAACTGGAGGAGGCCACTGACACAAAGCCTCAGGAGCAATGGATTAAAAACCTGTCCAACAGGACGCTGACAGCCAGAGATGGACGTTCTGGCTAAAGGTCTGAAATTTGTCATTGATCCACCCATTTTGGAATTTATCACTGTCACTGAATCTGCCATCAGGAACAACAACCTGACTGAAACTGAGGCAGAACAACTCAAGAAGAAGGTGACAGCCACCCTATCCAGTGCTAAATCCCCTCTTTCAAATCTCACACCACAAGACAAAAAAGCTATAACATCTCTTAGCCAGAACCAAAGCATCACCCTTTTCCCAGCTGACAAAGGAAGAGGTAAAGTGTTCCTCAACGCTTCTGATTAGCAGGACAAAATATCTACACTCCTGAGTGACACCACTACATATAAGACCTTTAAGAGGAACCTAATCAGCACCTACAAAAAGATCACAGACTACGTCCAACAACTTGAAAAAGACGAGGTAATCAACTGTTCTTTTTAATGCAAATTATAAAGTTATATCCAGGGGAAGCCATTCCATGCTTATATGGACTTCCCAAAATCCACAAACTAGGAACACCACTCAAACCCATCAGCAGCAGCATAAACTCAAGGCTTATAATATTGCAAAACATCTTGCTGGCATTTTAGCTCCTCTTGTGGGAAACATACCACATCACATGGAGAACTCCATGGACTTGTAGAACAAAGTTAAACATTTGAAGATGATTACAGGAGAAACACTTGTATCTTTTGACGTCACCACTTTTCACCTGCATAGCCACGTCAGAAGCAGTAGAAACTGTCAGGAAACGTCTTCAAAGAAATAATGACCTTAGCAACAGGACCAATTTCATCCCGGACCAAATCTGTACCCTGCTGGACCTTTGTCTTTCCACAACTTATTTCAAGTTCATTGACAGAATTTACAGACAGAAGCATAGTTTTGCCATGGGATCCGCAGTGTTACCGACTGCGGCCAATCCATACTTAGAGAAAATGGAACAGCGAGCCCTGGACTCTTTCAAGGGAACAACACCGAGCCACTGGTTCAGATATGTGGATGCCACTTGGGTCAAAATCCATGAGAAATAAGTAGAATAATTCAGCAAACACATAAACTCTGTAGACAACAACATCAAGTTTACCAGAGAGGGTCTCAAAGACAACAAGCTGCATTTTCTGGACTGTTTGGTGAACATGGAAACAGATGGAAGTCTCACCATGAGGTTTACCGGAAACCTACTCAAACAGATCAGTATCTTCTGTTTTACCTTCACCACCCACTGGAACACAAACTGTCTGTCATCAGAACAGACAGTTCTGTACACCACCTGGCTGAACATGTCCCCACAAAAGACAGAAGGGAAGGAAAAGAAGCAGAAACACATCAACGAAGCTCTCCAAACCTGTGGATACCCTGACTGGGTTTTTGTTAATTCAGCAAAGAAATCCAAAAAAACACGCTGCAGAACAGAACAGAGAGAAGAACATACACCAAGCATCCCATATGTTGCTACTGTAAAACTCAGAATGATTTTCTCCAAACACAACATCTCAATACATTTTAAACCCAACGGGCCCCGAGAGGCTGGTCCATCCTGAGGTCTGAACTCACAAACACAGATTGGTGTGGTGTCTGCAGTTCAGTGCAGTGAGGAATGCTCAGACCTCCATATTGGAGAAACTAAACAACTTCTCCACAGATGCATGGCTCAACACTAGAGACTCAGCAATCCACCTACATCTCAAGGATAAGGGACACTCTGCTGAGGACCAAAATGTTCATATTTTGGACAGAGAAGAAAGACGGTTTGAGAGGGGGTAAAGGAAGCCATTTACGTTAAATGAGAAAATGCTGATGTGTCTATAAATGTCACCTGTTATAAAAGACTATGGATATTGTTTGCGGCTAATTTCTCTGTTAATGTTTTCTTGCATATGTTTTCATATACTGTATGCGTATGAATATAACCTGTCCAAAATGAGTCTTTGAAATACCGGTTAAAAAGCTTCACTCACCAAGAATGTGGTTCTTTTGAGAAAAATAACATTTGTGAATCAAAAAAAGGTTAAAAACAAAACAACTTGACTTTATTTGTAAATTAAGACGTTTCACTTCTCAGCCGAGGAGCTTTCTCAGTAAAAAGAAACTAGGAATGTGGGATTCAAGTTATAAAGCTGTGGTGTTCTGTAAACTTGCTTAATGCAGATTGACACATGCAGATTGACCTTTCACAATAGATGGTTGTTAGGGTCTTTGTTAGTTCCACTCGGAGAGGGGCCACTCTGCTGGAATGCCTGATGTGTGTGAAAATGGCTGGGTATCAGTCCTAAAAGCTGCATTATAGGTTTATGAAAATCTGAAATCTGATTCCTCCTCCTCTGTTTAAAGATGGTTTCTCTCTTTTTACATAAACATGGATGACATAATCTTCTCCAGCATTAGTGAACAAGATAATTTCTCCAATAGAAGTGACATGGTGACATGAATGTAGACATGGAAGCCAATGCTGGACTAAAGAGGCAGAGGTAAAGTTAGAACCAGTGTGGAAAACCATGGTGAGGTAAGTTCTCCCAACAGACAGCAACAATGAAATTAGATTTTGTTTCAGAAAAATGCCCCTTTGCCCATGTGGATGAATATTTCATGATGGTTGACCTGTGAACAGACGATCATTTACTGTATAATCTGGCTCAGTATCTTACACTGGCTGTGGTACAGAAACAGGTCTGCAGCCATGCAGTTTTAGCACATGGAGTGTTAACTGAACTCACTGACACCACAACTAACAGCCTGATGATCTGCAGAAAGAAGCTTCAATGGTTTATTCAATCATCCATCCATCCATTGTTCTGCCATCATCCATCCATCATCCATCCATCCATCATCCACCCATCCATCATACATCTGACCATCTATCCATCCATCCATCATCCATCTATTCATCCATCATCCATCCATCCTTTTAACTGTCTGTCCATCCATCCATTATCCATCCATCATCCATCCATCCATCCATCATCCATCCAACCATCCATCCATCATCCAACATCCATCCATTCATCCATGTATCTGTCCATCCATCATCCATCCATCCATTTATCTGTCCATCCATCCATCCATCCATCCATCCATCCATCCATCCATCCATCCATCCATATCCATCATCCATCCATCATCCATCATCCATCCATCCATCCATCCATCCATCCATCCATCCATCCATCCATCCATCATTTTGTTCTGGACTCTGGTCTCAGGGGCAGCAGCTTGAGCAGGGAGGTCCAGACATCTCTTTCCACAGCCACCTCTTCCAGCTCTTCTGGGAGGACTCCAAGGTGTTCCTAGACCAAATAAGAGACTACATCTCTCCAGCGTGTCTTGGGTTTTCCCCAGGGTCTCCTGCCTGTCAGACATCTCTGGAACACTTCCCTAGAGAGGTGTCATTACCTATTTATTTTATTATTTATGTTCAATTTATTTTGACTAATAAAAAATGTCAGTGGTTTGAAATGAAGAATTGTTGTGTTTGTTAATAATATTTATTGAATTAGGGCTGTGGTGGCTCAACGGTCAGTGTCGTTGACCCATAACCCTGAGACTGCAGGTTCAAGGCCTGGTCAAGTCAGGAAGGACATCCGGAGTAAAACAATAGGCCCTTTTCACATGATGTCAGACAACTTCCATTCTGACTCGATGCTGTGGATCATTACTTCCAGAAAATGGAGTTTGCACAGTCACTAGTACATCTGCCACAAGTGCGATTTGAAGATATAGCACAACTTGCTGATGAATTTTCTTTGAAAACACGTTCCAAACTGGACAAAGGCTACAAATTCTTCACTGAACAGTACCTGACAAATCTTTCAAGTGAAGTTGTTCGCTGTAGTGACCTATGCAGGAGAGAGCAGCCGGAATACAGAAAGGATCATTTTTTAAAGCTCATCTAGTTACTAATTATCCATCCATCCATCCATTATCTTTACCCGCTTATTCCATTTTGGGTCACGGGGGTCGCCGGTGCCCATGTCCAGCAATCACTGTGCGAGGGGCGGGGTACACACTGGACGGGTCGCAAGTTGTATTATGAAATTCTTTATCAAAAGGGCTCGTGAAACGGTCGGCACATATTCAG
>NC_056503.1:21840186-21848585 GCF_014905685.2 Nematolebias whitei
TAGGTCTAGATTGACATAAAAGCATTAAAATAATAATTTCTATATCACAAGTCCATCACAGGGACACATAGAGACAAACGAGACAAACAACCATTCACTCTCACTCACACCTAGGGACAATTTAGAGTTACCAATCAGCCTAACATGCATGTTTTTGGTCTGTGGGAGGAAACCGGAGTACCCGGAGAAAACCCACGCATGCACGGAGAGAACATGCAAACTCCACCCAGAAAGGCCCCTGGACCGGGGTTTGAACCAGGGACCTGCTCGCTGAGAGGCAGCAGCTCTACCAGTTGCGCCACCGTGCTGCCCAGTTATTAAATAAGTTTTGTTATTTAAAAAAGGGACTTGCTTCAGAAAATAATGATTCACATTTTAGCAAGACTCTTAAACCCTGTTTTACAAATGCAAACAATGTTAGAACATGTGTCACTATATACTTATTGCATGAAAATAGCCACAAAATTAAAAATTAAAATTACGAGCAAAGTGTATTTAAGAAATATATCCTCACAAAAAAAATCTGTTTAACTTTAGTTATTTCAGATCATACTGAGAGCTTTGTTGAACAAAATAATAATAGCAATAATAAATAAATAAAAAGCTGCTCAAACACATGAGAATGCGCACGGTCATGTGCCCATTACAAAGAATAAACACCAAACAACAAAACAAACTTCCAAAGTTTTCAAAAACTTTCCTTAAATGTCTTTATAATCCATGTGGCTCTTTACCGTTTATTCCTACACTCAGTTAATAAACAATTTGGAATTAATTGGGTGATTTCTCAAATCTTCCCGAAGCAGTGAACTGCTGTGAGACGAATCGTTCGGAAGAGCAGAAGTAATTAACACAAACGGACCGCAACAACACCATGAAAAATGACAGCAGCTGCAGCGTTCATTAGCCAGCAGTTTAGCAGCCAGGTGTTTGTTTACCTGGGGCTTGGAGACATCGTCCTGTGGAAAAGACAGATGGACGCTCAGTGTCCTGTTGGCATCTTCATTAAAGCTAAAGTTTATTATTCACACAGAAAAACAAAAACTGATGGATGCAAGAATTTGAGAGAGGTACAAAGAAATAAAAACACAAAAGAAAAAACAATGTCAGAGTTTGTGTGTTTGGATAAAGAAGATCATGAAGATGAGAGATGGTAAATGTTTTTTAGACACTAATGTCTACCAGACATGTTGAGATAAATCTGTGGGCAAACAATAATCTGCAGCTGTAGCAATGACAGCTGTGAAAAAAAACAAAGTCCATCCGTCCGTCCGTCCGTCCGTCCGTCCATCCATTATCTTTTATCTGCTTCTTCCTTTTTGGTTCATGGGTATCACTGGTGCCTATATCCAACCATCACTGTGTGAGAGACAGGGGACACCCTGGACAGGTCTGCAGTCCATCACAGGGCCAAAAGGTCCTGTCATCCTCAGTCTGTCCTTTGTGTCATTTGCGTCCTCATTCTGTTCTCTTCGTTTTCACTCTGACCTCTGCCCTCACTCTGACCTCTGCCCTCACTATGTCCTCTGTGTCCTCACTTGAGAGCTTTAAACAGTAACAAGCAGGTTTGACTCTCCCTTCTTTCACACATCCACTTTCTTCAGGTGTTGATTTTATGGATGGTTCTCATAAACCTGCTGTAATTTGATAATAAAGATTATACATAACTGATAGGTGAGTAAAAGCTACAGTTAAATTATTTCAAGCAGGAAATGTGTATTTTTTTCCTATTCTAGCTGATGTCTTACTGTGAGCCCAAAAGAAAAACAGCTAAAGAAAATTTAATTTAAAACCTTAATGGAGAACATCAGCAACATAAACACATTTGGACTAACCTGCAGAATGTATTCAGAGCAGAGGACCCCTGTCATTAATCAGCCCACAGACTTAATGGAAACTACAGCAAAGAAAGATGCAAACAGTTCAGATTAATGACGACCTTTTCTTACTCGGTGACGTGTAGTTTAATTAAAAACAAAAGCAGCTGAAACAACCCAGACTGGTTTAATAAACGACCGAATCTGTTGAAATTAGGACTTCATTCTTTCAGGAAAAACTCTTCTTCCTAAATGATTTTGAACAAGCTTTATTGTAATACAGTATTTCCTGGTGCAGCAGAATTTTAAATGCTGGACCAAATGAAAGGAATCCATTTCATCCACTGCCTTCGTGCCTTCGCTTCAATAAGATCCTCTCATGTTGAGAAACCCTCAAGTTTTATTCAACTTTTTTTTTTTTTTTTGCATGCTTGTGTCTTTAAAACAATGTCACACCGCATGTAGGAGTTGTGGTTTTGTCCCTGGTGTCGTATTTATGTCTGCGTTGTTAAGATTAATCTCAGGAATCGTACTCAAATTCAGACCAGGGCTGAGAAGGATTACAGACACGGATAAAAAGTTCAGTGAGTTTATTTACAGTGCTGGGAAAAAGGAAGTCTGAGTTCCTGGAAGGGAGGGGAAAAAAGGGGAAGACAGATTAATGATGGGTAGGAGAATATTGTTGCTATTTTGGATAATTGAATCCTTCTCTTACAGGTGGATCTTCGAAGGCAGACTCAGGGAGGTAGGCGAAGTGTCTGTTGGGTGAATGAAACCTTGTATTTTCCAAGTGACTTGATGAGTATCTTGTAGGTGGCGGCTGATGGAGGAGTGTCCCACTGGGTGATGAGGTTCCACAGGAAAAGAGTCCAGTTTGGAGAAGGTTCGTCAAGGTCTCAGTTCTTGGAGGTGAGTCCTGGTTTTGCCTTGAAATCACAGGGAGACACAGGTTGATCAAACACAGGTTCACGAGAGAAAATACTAAAATGGCTGTCTCACAGTACCCAAGGTGACTGAATGATTCAGCGAAGACTGGAACCTCCTCCAAGGCTTAAGTAGCAGCTGGACTCATTAACCGGATTGAAGACAGGTGGTTGCTCAGGAACTCCATCACCAGCACTCAGCAATTGCAGGGTGAGTACACACAAACGGCACAGGCCTAACATGCGTTCCCCCTGATCCTCTGTTTTTCTTTATAGGGTTTGTGTTTCTTTAGTATCTAGCACCATTTTGTGCTGTGTTCATTTCTTGCATCCTATGTCTCTTTCTCTGGCATCTGTGATTACTCACAGGTGCCTTCACTTGGTCTAATAGGTGTTTTCTGTGTATAAGCCTGGGTCTCTGTGTTAACCCTTGTCCTGGCAATGTTATCTGTTCACTGATGATGACTGTCTGTATCATGAGTACCCCCCCCCCCCCCCGTTCATTCTATGTTTGTTTTGCTGCCATGTCAGCTCTTTTTGTTCTGTTAATAAATTCTTTATTTTATGTATATCTATCCTGAGTCCTTGCCTGCCTGCACTATTGGGTTCACCAGCACCAGCCAATTTGTGACACTCAGTCGGTTTCAGTGTTTGTGTAAAAGATGAATCTCAGCCACCACCACACACAGTTGTAGTTCAGTGTCTGTAAAAGCAACTGAAATTTAGCCATTCATGTGTCACTAAGGCAAATCAGCTGTAGTGGCCATCTTGATTAGGTTGACGCCAAAAAAGTTTCAGCTGTAGACAAACATCTAGTCATTTTCTTTTGTTTAATTTAAATTCATGGTGGTTCATTAAATATTTTGCTAACAATCAATAAACACAGAAAACAAAAAAAAACATGATCACCTGCCTTCACCTGCTGGCTGCATTTAAAAACATTACTTTATATTTTGTTAATTAAACTCTTTAAACTGCAGCCCGTTGGCAGTTTTCACAGCTAGAATTGTTGCTTTTATTCCAGATTAAAGTTTTTTTGACAAGTGTCTCATTTTATAGGTCAGCTTTATTTTACACATGCTGTGTTGCCTAGCAACCAGAACCCCCCACACCCCCCACATCCTCATGGAAACAAAAAGAGCAAAGCATATGAGACGCAGGAGGAGATAATTGCGTGCACGAGCAGTGTACACAACTGCAATTATTTAATTGTGCAATTAGCTGTGCGTTAAATTACCGACCTGTCTTCAGCTTCAGCCCTTCTGTGGAGCAGAACCAGACATTATCCACTGAGCCCAAAGGGTTCTGCTCCGTTTGGACTGCCCTGATAGATTTCTTCCAGAACAGACAGCCTTTAAGACTCATTCAGAGCATTTTGGAGGTTTTGTTTTGAATTAAATTTTATTAAATGATTTGTTTTTTGTTGAAACCAACATTTATAGTTTCCTGAGTGTGGCTGGTGCCCCACATGTTCATCAGTTATTATTTTATTAATATCGTATATAATCTTTACCCTGTTTTTCATTATTAAGGACTCTGCCATCACTTTAACTTTTACATCCCAGTTTGTCTCTTCCAGAGGAGAAAGAGGCTCCAGTTTACATGATTATAATAAATGAATGTAAAAGCAGCTGAAGTTGCAGCAAAGCCACTGTTCTTTATTTGGACCTTAATCCAACTGATGTTAGACAGGACTCAGGTCAGCAGGTGGCGCCCTAACAGCAGTGAAAACAGGCCTCCTCCTCCTCCTCCCCCACCTCCTCCTGACAGCTCTGAGGAGGATTAATGTGCAGCTCTGAGGCCTGTTAGTTCATCTGAAGCTGTGCAGAGAGGACGTCTTCACTCTCTGGGATTATCACAATCAGCTTTCACACATAAGACACATTGGACCAGCTCGCAGGGATTTTTATTTATTTATTTATTTATTTTGGATCAAGCGCTGTGTTTAAGAGGGAGAATGTAAATTTTACTCACTACTTATCATTGATTAGTTAAGGCCTTGTACCAAAAAAAAAAAAAAAAAGGTATAAAATAAATAAATAAATAAATCTTTGTAACGTCTTAGGCAGCTGAAGAAATATTTAGATTTGCTTGATTAAATTAATCCAAATTTAAATGAGAACTATTTAAATACACTTACCTGATGTATAATAAACCTAAATACATTTTTCTAATTATTTACCTTTTTAGCACACATACAGTGTATAGAAGCAAAACGTAATTCATGAGGCAGTTGCTACAAAAATTTATACCAAATTGCTCTGATTTTCTCACGTTTCATCTAAGTCCATTATTTTCTGTGGAGATATGCTTCACATTCCTCAGCACATTTCGTCTACAACATATAATGCAGCAGCACCCGAAGTTAAAGCATGTTTTTTCATATAAAGCAGCACATTTGGATCTGTAATTTGCATGTTTTTGTCTCAAAGCTGCAGATGTGAAAAGACAGAAAACATGACTGAACAACAGAACATTGGTAAAGGGGAACCACTGTGTTTTCTTGTAAGCTCAATAATTCCAGGTAGATAACAGCAAAAATGGTTAAATCATGTCATATGGACCTGTTTCTTTAAGTGAAGAAACGTTTCGTCCCCCCATCCAGAGGACTTCATCAGTCTGCAGCCTGCCAACCAGATCTGTCCCATAGGTAGCCTTCATTGCTGTGTTTCAAACCAACCTCCTGTTGGAATCTCAGAAGCAGGCTTTCTTCACTTAAATAAACAGGTCCAGACGACATGATTCAACCATTTTTGCTGTTATCTACATGGATGATAGAGCTTACAAAACTTTTTTCTGAACCATTTCGGCCATGAATAGCAAGTTGGCCACCTGACCTAAAACAATTGATTGCTGTTAATGATGACTGCTGGTTTCAGATGGGTGTGCTCTGTTTGCACGTGTTAAAAAAGCCTGCTTCAACAAGAGGTTGGCTTGAAACACAGCAATGAAGGCTACTTATGGACAGATCTGGTTGGCAGGCCACAGACTGCCCAAGTCCTCTGGATGGGGGACGAAAGTTTCTTCATTTAAAGAAACTGGTCCAGATGACATGATTTAACCATTTTTGTCACTGCGTTTTCTGTTCTTCTTTAGTTGTCATTATGGGATTAAATAAGTCAAAGTTAGAGCTGCAGCCTTTGCTTCATTAAATACAAAGACAGTTACTTCACCTGTTTATGCCACAATCTTACAGTCCATTTTGAGGAAGAGACAAACAAGTTTGTGTTTGACATTATTCTGAACAGCAAAGGATGAAGTGAATGTGTAGCAGCTGTCTGAGGACTGCTGGCCCTTCAGGTGCTGAGAAATAAAACAATGGCTCAACTCCCAGCTGTCAGCCCAGACGAGCAGCAGCAATCACCTCCTGCTCCATCCTTAACGAACTACAGGCTGGACGGCTGCAGGAGAAGAGGTCGCACACACACCGCATGAAATGAAGAGGTTTTCCAATTTGACCTCAGACTTGACTTCTCTCTGCTCAGGCTTAGAGACGTTAAGCCTCCTGACCCCTCTACAGGTTTCTCAGAGATCTTCCTTCAAATACCTGGGAGGAGTAAACAATGCCAAAGGAGGAGAAAACAATGCCAAAGGAGGAGTAACCTGTGCAGGAGGAGTAAACTGCGCCAAGGAGAAGTAAACGTTGTTGGAGGAGGAGTAAACCATGCCGGAGGAGGAGTAAACAATGCAGAAGGAGGAGTAAATGATGCGAAACGAGGAGTAAATATTGCCGAAGGAGGAGTAATCATCGCAGAAATAGGAGCAAAGCCTAAATGAAGGAGTAAAGAGAAGTAAATGTTGCAGAAGAGTAAACTAAGAGAAGGAAGAGTAAACGGTGCAAAAGGAAGAGTAAAAAGCACCAAAGAAGGAGTAAAGTTACTGAAGGAGGAGTAAACATTGCAGATAACCGTACAGTATACAGTAGAAGGAGGAGTCAACAATGTCCAAGGAGAAGTGAACTGTGCCGAAAGAGGAGTAAACTGTGTCAGAGGAGGAGTAAATGTTGCAGAAGGAGGAGTAAATGGTATCGAAGGAGAAGTCAATGGTATCGAAGGAGGAGTCAACGTTATACCATACCATACCAATTTATTTATAGAGCACTTAAAACAGCAACAAGGCCAACCAAAGTGCTGTACAAAAGAAAACAAACATGCACAGTGGACAGGAAAACATAAAATAAAAATACAGATACAAATGGCAGCAGAAGCTAACTAAAATGGCCAACAGAGTAGAGAACAGACCGGACCAAAACAAATCACACCGTGTTAAAGGCAAGAGAATAGAAGTGGGTCTTCAAGCGAGACTTAAAGACTGAGAGTGTGGGAGCCTGCCGGACACTCAGTGGCAACTCATTCCACAGTCGTGGACCTGCAACAGAGAAAGCCCTGTCACTTCTGAGCTTATGACAGGTTTCTGGGACTGAGAGAAGCATCTGGTCTGCTGACCTCAGAGAGCGCGGTGGGACATATGGTTGCAGAAGATCAGTGAGATAGGATGGGGCGGAACTGTTCAGTGATTTAAAAACATACATGAGAATTTTGAATTGGATTCGAAGGTGAATGGGTAGCCAGTGCAGGGAGGCCAAAACTGGCGTGATGTGCTCTCTATAGCCTGTACCAGTTAAAAATCGGGCTGCAGCATTTTGGACCAGTTGTAGACGAGCAATGGAGGACTGACTGATTCCAAACAGAAGTGAATTGCAGTAATCAAGCCTAGATGTTATGAAGGCGTGGATCACTGTCTCAAGGTTCTTTTTGGAGGTATAGGCTTCAGCTTAGACAGCCGTCTCAGCTGAAAAAAAACAGGATTTGACCATCATGTTTACGTGACTGTTGAGTTTTAAGGACGGGTCCATTATCACCCCCAGATTAGTGACCTTTTGTTTCTCTAGCGGGGCTAGAGAGAAAAGGTCAATGTCATGGTTCATGAGTGAGCCACTGGGATGGAACAGCATGACTTCAGACTTCTTGAATGTTGCAGAAGGAGAAGTCAACGGTATCAAAGGAGGAGTCAACGGTGTAGACGGAGTAAACATTGCAGAAGGAGGAGTAAACGTCATAGGAGGAGGAGTAAAATGTGCTGAAGGAGGAGTAAATGTTGTAAAAGGAGGAGTCAATGGTATCGAAGGAGGAGTCATTGGTGTAGAAGGAGGAGTCATTGGTGTAGAAGGAGGAGTCAACGGTGTAGAAGGAGTAAACGTTGCACAAGGAGGAGTCAATGTTATAGGGGGAGGAGTAAAATGTGCTGAAGGAAGAGTAAATGTTGCAGAAGGACGAGTCAACGGTATTGAAGGAGGGGTCAACGGTTTAGAAGGAGGAGTCAATCGTGTAGAAGGAGGAATAAACAGTGTAGAAGGAGTAAACAGTGTAGAAGGAGGAGTAAACAGTATAGAAGGAGGTGTAAACAGTGTAGAAGGAGGAGTAAACAGTGTAGAAGGAGGAGTAAACTGTGTAGAAGGAGGAGTAAACAGTGTAGAAGGAGGCGTAAACAGTGTAAAAGGAGGAGTAAACAGTGTAGAAGGAGGAGTCAACGGTGTAGAAGGAGGAGTAAACAGTGTAGAAGGAGGAGTCAATGGTGTAGAAGCAGGCGTAAACAGTGTAGAAGGAGGGGTCAACAGTGTAGAAGGAGGAGTAAACAGTGTAGAAGGAGGAGTAAACAG
>NC_056503.1:21848595-21930913 GCF_014905685.2 Nematolebias whitei
GGAGGAGTAAACGGTGTAGAAGGAGGAGTAAACAGTGTAGAAGGAGGAGTAAACAGTGTAGAAGGAGAAGTCAACGGTGTAGAAGGAGTAAACAGCGTAGAAGGAGGAGTAAACAGCGTAGAAGGAGGAGTAAACAGTGTAGAAGGAGGAGTAAACAGTGTAGAAGGAGGAGTAAACAGTGTAGAAGGAGGAGTCAACGGTGTAGAAGGAGGAGTAAACAGTGTAGAAGGAGGAGTCAACGTGTAGAAGGAGGAGTCAACGTGTAGAAGGAGGAGTAAACAGTGTAGAAGAGGAGTCAACGGTGTAGAAGGAGGAGTAAACTAAAGCAACAAAGAATAAATAATCACATGTTGCAGCACTTTATTAAAAGACAAAGAAAGGAAGTGAATTATTTGGACGCAGGTCTAACAGAACTCTGCGTCAGTACCTGCGACCTGGTTCAAACAGGATCTGGGCTTCATAGAACTCGGGGGCTTGTAATCAGAGGGTGCACGAACCCCAGAGCCTGATATGGCTCCATACATCAGCCCAGTTACCCTGAACAGAACCAGAACCAACGGTCCAAGATCCAGCAGTCAGAACTGAACATTCCTGTTTATGTGTAGTTAAAATGCAACAACATGTTTGATTCACAGTAAATCAAGTCTCTAATAAAACCATCATTTCCACAGCAGAACCTCATCTTCTGCAGGTTCTCCAGCTGAGACGGACGTTCAGCTGCATGTCTTTTGGAAAAGGCTCAGTTTTATTAAAAGCTTTGGTCTATTTAAAATTTGGACTTTAATCAAAGAAACACAAATGTAGAAGTGAAACTTGGAAGAGCTGATGAATGAAGGCTGCCTACACATGAGGTAATTATCTGTTTGGCTGATGGAAAGTGTGACTGTAATAATAAGTTTGTGTTTTAATGTTCCAACATGCCAGTTTGATTCTCTGGACTCTCAGAGAATAGAACGACATGTTTGTGTTGGAGTTAACTGAGCTGCGGAGAACATGTAGGAGTTATTGTAAATTTTAAACTCCTAATGATGACGTCTTAAAACCAGACTATGATGCTGCTGGACTGCTCACTGCAGAACAATAAACAGTTTTGTCAAAAGTCTCATTGTTCTTCCCTTCATTAGACTTGACTTCTAAAAGTACATGTTTTTTTGTAATAAAGCAATATTTCAGATCTTTTGATATGAGGTTATGGACAGTAAATATCTTACCTGTTGTAGATGGCTGATCCATTAACCTGTGTTGCCATTTTACAACAGCAATCGCAAAGTTTCAAAGTTCTTGAAAATGTTGCTGTAGTAAAGTTCCGGGTTCAAAATATTAAATATGTTTTATCTTTCCACTTCAAAGAAATCCTAATCAGTAGTTTTCAGGTCTTTCTTCAGTCCAGAACCTGCTCAGTTTCAGATGAACGTTTCTTTGTTCAGTCAAATTATTAAGACTCATAGTTGAACCTGACAAGATTTGTAATATTTGTCTTTAATACTTGGAGTTTGGAGCACTGCAACCCAAAAGACTTGAAGACAGGTAGGTGGTTTATTCATAAGTCTAGCTGGGGATGGTGTAAGAGGATCTGCAGGATCTGCAGGAGACAGAGCCGGGCAAGTATAAGATCTTATGGACAGACTTTAACGATATTTGTAGAATAGATCTCTTAGAGAGAAGAGGGTGACCAAGAGAGGACCAAGCTGATGATGGTGATTTACAGGAAGTAGGTAAGTGACCAGATGAAGAGCAGCAGGTCAAACACGAAGATGGAGCCGAGTCGATGGTGTCTGGGTTTTGGTTCTTGTGTGGTTTGTAGATGAAGACTCCAAAACTGTGTCTCTCAAGAGGAGCAGACACCAGATTGGAGACGAGCAGACACAAGGAGATTAGGACCTCGAGTGGACGCATTGGCTTGAGGTAGGAGTCGACGCTGCGAGGATCACAGAGAATACACAAAGTTTAGTTTAATCTTTCACAGGAAAAGAGCTCATGTTCAGGCTGCTGTTTAATATACCATATTATTTTACATTATTAGTGTTTAGCGTATGTCTTGGTGTATATCTTAGATCCATGTATACTGTTTCTTTTTATACTTTATATTTTTGAGTGTAACTGGGACCTTGAGTACATAATTTTGTTCCACCTCATGTACCACATGTGATGAGAACGACAATAAAGAACCCTGAACTTGAACTTGATGTCATAGGGCTGTAGACTGAATCACCGTTTGGTATTCAACGTTCCAGCGCTGGGTTCTGGTCCGACTCTGTCTTATACGCTGGTGGAGACGCTTCAGCTTCATGGAGGACAGCCAGTTTAGCTCCAGTCAGACAAACATACGGTAAAAAGAAAAAGCCGAACACTTCTGAGTAATTCTGTAACTGAATTTTATTTTGTCACAAAACTTCGAATTCACAAAAACCAAAAGGACACAAACTAATTCTATCTTCATTTTTCTCCATGGTTTAACAAGATTCAACATGAGAAATGAAAGTAAACTCTTCTTCATGTGAAAGAGCGTTTTTCTTTGGGAGGTGTAAACTCTCGGGACGCCTCCCTCCTCTGAGCTGCATCCAGAGCGACACGCTGAGTTTTACTGTTCACAGAAGAGTAGCTTCCATTAGTGGAGCCAATTCAAGCTCCTGCTATCAGTGGCTGATAAGTAGATTAGTGGGGGGTGGGGGGCTGAACGAGCGTCTGCATGCTCAGATAATGTGCCGGCGTCTCTTAGCTGAGCAAACCGCCGGGGCTGATAATGAAAGGCAGCTACGAATCAAAAGATTTTAAATCAATTTACAGATTTGGGCACATTTAGAAGAGGGCAGAGAAAGGCAAATGGGCCATTACTGAGGATGGGGGATGACAAAACCCTACCTGGCAATGCTCTGAGATGTGCTGACAGTCGGGGGACAAGCCGTCCTGTTTTATCTGCCCTCATATAAAAAATAAAGTCCAATGAAAGCTGGACAGATCTGATCCAAGTGCTGGGATTGAACCAGCTGGGTCCGTTAGGTTTCTTTTAGTTTGGTCAAACGTCAGAACGATGAATCTTCATCTTCTACCACTGTAGTCAGGTCGCAGAGGCAACTGGTCCAGGAGAGAAACCCAGACCTCCCTCTCCCCTGAGACACTCTCCAGCTCCTCCTGGGGGACTCTGAGGTGTTCTGTGGCCAGAGAAGATAATCAAACCCTCCAGAGAGTTCTGGGTCTTCACCCGGACCTCCTACCAGTGGGACATGTTCAAAACATCTCTAAAGACCTCTAAAGACAAAACATCTCATCCCAGCAGCTTAATACTTGGCTGTGAGCCACCCCAGTGCACACTGAAAGTCTTGGCCCAAAGACCACAGCAGAACCACATCATGTGCATAAAGTAAAGATGGGACCCTGAGGATCCCAAACCAGACCCCCTCCTCTCCAGCACTGCTCCTCGAAATCCTGTTCATGAACACCACAAACAGGATCAGAGACAAGGGACAGTCCTGGAAGAGTCAACCATCACTGAGAACAAGCTCAACTTTGTGCCAAGAACATGCACACGACTCCTGCTTTGGTTCTTCAGGGACCAATAGCCCTTAACAGCAGCCCAGGTACCCCACACTCCTGCAGCACCTCCCACAGAACTCCTCGAGGAACACGGTCGCAGCCTTCTGCAGGTCCACAAAACACATGTAGACTGGGGAGTCAAACTCCATCACCCCCTTAACAACTCTGCTGGTGTAAACTTTCCAGAGGAGGCTGAGAAGTATGATCCCACGACAGCTGGAGCTCACTCTGCTAAAAATGGAAACCACCAGCCTGGTCTGTCACTCCACAGGCGTTGTCCCAGTCCTCCAGGTGACGTTGAACAGACATGTCAACCATGACTGTCCCACCATCCAGAGCCTTCAGCTCCACCTGTGGCACCTCTGCATTGTCGAATTAGAAAACATCAGTAACTCATCTCCCAGCTGCTTGTTTGTTCAAAAGGAACTTTAAAGTCCCTGAAAAGCTGACAGACACAAACTGACTCAAATCCAGACAAGAAGAGCTCGAAGGATCAACTTAGATTTAAGAATAAAAACAAAACAATGTTGACAGAAACATTTGAATCCACCCACCTCCTGCCTCAATGACCTCCAGAGTCAGGAGTTCATTTATTCAATCTGACAGGGAACTGTAATTTAATGTTTTAATACATTCAACTAAAACTTTTATTTTGACACAATGACTCAGTCTATCGATGTGGCCCAGACTTGGTGCAAAATAAATAATAATTAAAAAACCTTGGGTCAGGGCTTGTGTGGAAAAAGATGTAAAACTACAGACTGAAGGTGTCACAGTTAGCGGCAGGTTTGGACCAGAAATACAGACTGACACGAGGAGCTCAAAAAGAAAACTATACTTATATTATACAAAACAAGCACTGTTATTATGGTGGCAAAACCTAGAAACAGAAATGATATCTCATAGACGGACCAATTAAACAGGCTGATGAGAGGAGCAGCTGCAGCTGCGACAGGTGAAACAAGACAGGTGGAGAGGGGCGTGGCAGGTACAGTGGCCCAGAGAAACACACAAAGAATAAACACAAGTAACACAACTGAACGAAAGAACAAACCAAGAGACGCAGATCCAGTCAGAAACAAAGACTGCTCTGTTACGATCAACACAAGTAAAAAAAAAAAAAACAGTTTAGTTCTTCAATCTGATATTTGACTGACTTCAAGCATCCACAGTTTGTTTTAGCTTTTTCTTTCAACATCATCTAAAACGTGTAGATAATAATCTTTTGTAGTTTTTCTCCATGATTTATGTTCAGATTATTGGCAGCACGGTGGATCAGTGGTTAGCACTGGTGTCTCACAGCAAGAAGGTCCTGGGTTTGATCCCCAGGTTGGAACTGGCGTCTTTCTGTGTGTTCACATGTTCTCCTCGTGTATGCATGGGTTTCAGTCCAAAACATGCACGTTAGGCTGCCTGCAGGCTCAGGAGGACCACGAGGATCTGTGACTTCATTGGTATTTGCCTGCTTATAAAAAGGTTAACAAAATTAAAATTTAAAAAAAGTTTATTTTTACAGACTCATTTTCTGTTGCTGTAAAATGTGAACAAATAAATTAAATGGTGAGCTCAACTAAATGTATTCCTCCTTCAAAATAAAATGCAGAAAAACAGCTTCACGTCTGATTTTGATCATTGTCTCGAGCGTATTTAATCACACTTTCACACTGAATAGAAGTTCAAAGGTTCGATAACGTTAGTCTTATCTTCATACTTGCAGAAGATCTTCTGTTTTAGTTATTTATCCAAACTGATCCTGTTCCATTTTGTCTGCCTGTTTTGCTTTTAGCTTCAGTTCTGGATCACGGTTCAGCTCCTAAAACAATTCGAAGCTGTGATGGTTGCAGACCTTCAGATTTAGTTTTCCTCTCTCAGACGAAGCCCATCAGATTATAAATACAACACGCTCCGGTCTTTTGTAATATCTGGCAGCCGGCGCTGTTTGTAAATTTCCCTTAAAAAGGTTAGATTTGACATTTTGACGGCCTGACATATTCGTGTCTGAGATGTTGAAAATTTAAAGGAAGCCCTGCAGAGAGGCTCATTTATTCTCTTTAAGAGGAAATGTCAGAAGAATGAACTGCTTGTACACAAACTGAGCTGTGCCAAAACATAAAACTAAACATTTTAGTCCTCAGCTGTGTTTGGATCTCTGAAGAGATTAGATTATTCCCTCTTCAGCAAAAACACCATGTCAATTTATCATAGCCATAATTAGTCTTTTTTAGCTAATACACACTTTTAAATCCTTTCATAACTAATTAAGTTTTGAGTGAACCTTTTTGGATTAAAATGCTCCATATTATCAAGCTATCATGCTTCAGATCACCGAGGCTTCAGATGGCATGCCCTGAAGCCTAACGGGTCGTGAACTCGCTGCTAACCAGCTGTGTTGGACTGAAGGACCACGCCTGGAGGACCGTGCAGGCAGCTGCTCTCATAACTCATAGAAACACTGTGGGCAAACATCTGGGTTCGTGTGCAGATGTGTCCGACGAAACAAAACTTCACACTCATCCAGTGGTGTAATGTACATTTTTTTAGTGGGTATACTGTGCTTAGAAGCCAAAGTACATGGGTTAGTACAAAGTAAACGTCAATTTACATTAAGCATATTGAACATTTCCAAATTTCTCTGATGCTTATATTTGAATAAATGTCCAAGAAACTTTGTGCAACAGTTGGCGTTGTATTAAAAACATGTCATAGAATTTATTAAAGCGAAACATGTTCAAATAATAAGTAGTAAGTACAGAATTATACAATAATTCGCTGGATAAGCGAATGTAATAAACAAGTGCTGCATACCGATAGATTGTTACGGAAGCATTTAGCTGCCGTTTAACATATCAATGACACGTGTCTGATGATATGTCATGTATCACTGGACACTTTTAAGTGGGTATACTGAAATTCTTAAGTTTTCTAGTGAGTACACTCTGTATACCCGCGTATCGCTTAGACTACACCACTGCAGAGCAGTGATTGTCCACATGATTATAAAAACACAGCTGAGCCAAGAAGACATGAAATCACTTCAGAGACATCAGGGGACGAGGCTGCAGGTGCAGGGTGGACAGTCGTCCCTAAAAATACTAAAGTACAGTATGTAAATGAAATCCATCATTAAAGAAGCGGTACTCCGATGTCCCTCCATCTCTGAGGGATTTAAATAGTGAATGTTTGTCATTTTTAGAGATGAATGTGTTTCTGGTCTGGAACTGAACAGAGAATGCAGGTACGAGTTACACTGAAGACCAGAGCAGAGGGAGGGTGTTGTTTTCTTGTCCTAGACAGATCAGGGTGACGGATCATGGAGAGCGGAGGGAGCAATTTTATCGACCACCAGGTGCAATGAAGGAGCCCTGGGGGTGGGGGTGGTTGCCTTGGCCACCATAGATTAATCTTCAGCCTCCCCAATCATTGGATATATGGTGGTGGCCATCTTGGATTTTGATGTGGCAACCCAATTTTTCCAATTAAACAGCTACATGCAGCCACACACCAGAATGGAAGTCAGTACCTCATTTATTCTTCAAGTTATTTTGCTCACAACATGCACGGACGAACAGAGGGTTTTCCCCATTTCCCCCTCTTTACTCCGAGATGGGGGGCAATTAAAGAAATGTTCCTTTTGTTTCATGCTTTGAAGAATCAAATCTATTTCAGATGATAAAATAAACAAGTAGGCAAGATGTAAAGAAGACTTCTTTATTTTGCATCACTCCAAACAGAGATGTAGTTTCTTATTGGTTGTTCGACCTTCAATCAGCAGTAATGACCTTCAGCATTCCTCTGACACAGTACGCCTTAACAAGACAAGGCTTTCAAAAAGAACCCCAGGAGCTCAGGTTTTTATGAAAATCTGCAAAAACACAGGAGGAATAAAAGCTGTTAGCTTTGGTTGAAATGTGTGAGGGAGGATGTCTACAAGGAGGACAGCTCGTCTGACACCAGCGTCACAGATTTACTCACCGAGGACTCTGAGACGTTAAAGGAGACGCACCAGAAAAACAGAATCCTTAGAAACTGAAGGAGGCAGCAGAAGACAGAGGAGGAGAAGGAGGAAGCAGAGGACGCAGGAGAATGAGGCAATAGAGGACACAAGAGGAGACGTTTACCATCAGCAGAAGGTCTCAGATGGTAAAATGTGCTCTCAGTGTTCAGGCAACACTTCCATCCCTGAAAGCAGTGGTACAACACAGAACAATAGTTCAATTAATTAAAAATTCATTTGTGGTGTTTGATTAGGTCTACATTTTAAAATTAAAATTACAATAAAACTTCTAACTACTATAATATAAATGTAAAAACTTCTAACATGCCAACACTCCAGTGGCCATTTGTTCCCATCCTGCATCATTAAAACAACTGAATGTCTTCAGCTTCTGTTTAGAAGAATGAATGTAGAAGACTAAATGTAGAAGAATGAATGTAGAAGACTAAATGTAGAAGACTAAATGTAGAAGACTAAATGTAGAAGACTAAATGTAGAAGAATGAATGTAGAAGATGTCGAGAGATGATTTATTCTTCAGATTTTTTTTATTAGTCCTATTTCTAATTTCCTTTGACATTAGGTGACAACTTACTGCTGTATTTTTTTAACGCTCTGATTGTCTTGTTGGGAAAAATAATCTGCCTCACTTTTATTTTTATTAACGATTTTATTTTAAATTTATTTTTGAGGTGTTGCCATCAAACACAGCCATTTCTGCAAATCCTAAAGACATTAAAAAAATAATAATTTTGTCTTAATAATTTCAAAAGCTTCTACTAGCTTGCTTTTCCACCTTTGAGATTTCCTTATGTGAAAAGCAATCCACTGAAACCCATTATGAATCAATTCCATATTTATTGTAAAATAATGCATTCCTTTCACTTATTTTTTCCCCAGAACAGTCACCTCCATTGTGGCTGCATGTTGCTACTGAGTTGGTCATCTCATCTGACAAATTTGTTTTAGTTTGGATGTAAAAAGCAAAAACACACTGGAGTTGTGCTCAAGTTAACATTTAAAAGAGTAGATCGACATGAATGCAGGCCCTTCGGCCTGGAGGCAGGAAATGCTCCATAGCTTCTAACAGAAAACACTATTTCTAATAGAAAACAAGGCCTCATCCCTGACAACCAGATCGGCATGTGAGAGGGGTCTTTCTAAAACTCCAGGTTGGATTTTGTTTTTTTATTTTAATGTAAAGATATCAGGGCATCCTAAGAGGCAACAATGCTGTTTTCTCTTCAAAATTTCCCATAAAATTAATACAAATAAAAAGAACCTTAAAAACAAATAAAAAACTTGAATTGTGGATTATATATTTTTAAGTAACATCCCTTAAAAATGCTTAATTTTAACAAAAGTCATTTAAATTTAATATTTTCAGTTCAGGATGAGATAATTTTAAAACACTGACTAGATTACAATTAACAAAAAATATTAATAAATAGTTTTTTTAAGCACTTATGGTGAATTTTACTACCAGAAAAGTTTTTGTCATGAAGTTAAAGAATCATTTGATCATTAATACTGCTGTTTAATTTTCAATATTAAATGTTTAGTATTAGCAAACACATAAAAAAGGTGGTGATGAGACATGGGTCCAGGATGAAGGAGCGAGGAATCCACAACCTTTCTTCACCTCCATAGCCTTCCCAGTTGACCAGGTATTGGTAACCTCATCCTCGGCATCACACATCCAGGATGGTCCTGACAGAGAAGACCAGATGATTGTCAATCAACCGGGTGGATGGAGGGAGGTTGGCTGGAGGGTACAAGGGGCTCTCAGAGATGGGCTTGACCTGGGAAATGTGAAAGGTGGGATGAATTTTTATGGAGCTAGGGTGCTGGAATCTTAATGCAGATGGGTTGATGATTTTAATGATGGGGGAGGGGCCCTGGGGAGGGAGGAGGAGACCCCAGGGAAGACCCAGCACACGTTGGATGGAGAGACTATGTTTCTTGGTTGGCCTGAGAACACCTTGGAATCCTCACAGAAGAGCTGGAAGAGGTGGCTGTGGAAAGAGATGTCTGGGACTCCCTGCTCAAGCTGCTGCCCCCGCAACCCGATTTCGGAATAAACAGAAGATAATGGATGGATGGATGAATGGATGGATGACTGGGAAGGGGCCGATGAAGTGAGGTGCTGAAGAGCGGTGGCGGTTGGCGAATCTCTTGTTTTGGGCTACCGTACGTAGTAGGGCTGCCTTGGCTTGGTGTCAGATGCGCCTACATTGGCGGAAGTGGTGCTGGACGGAGGATACTGTGATGTCGGTCTCCTGACTGGGAAACAGGGGAGGTATGTAGCCAAGAGAGACCTCGAAAGGAGACATACCTGTGGCTGAGGACTTGTGTGCATTGTGGGCATATTCCACCCAGACCAGGTGTCAGCTCCAGGCCGAGGAGTTTTTCTCAACAATGCACTGGAGGGTGGTCTCAAGCTCCTGGTTGCAACACTCAGCCTGGCCTTTGGACTGGGGATGGCACCCGGATGTAAGACTGGTGGATGCCATTAGTGTGATGCAAAAGCAGCACCAGACCAGGGGAATGAATTGTGGGCCACGGTCCGAGACTACATCGAAGAGGATACCATGGATCCTGAAGATGTGTTGTACAAGGAGTTGGGCAGTATCGAAGGCCGAAGGAAGTTTGGGCAGGGGAATGAAATGGGATGCTTTTGAGAACCTGTCGATGACAGTTAGAATGGTAGTGTTACATTCTGAGGAAGGCATACCTGTGAGAAAATCCACTGAGATATGGGACCAGGGACAGCTGAGAGTGGGCAGAGGTTGCAGGAGTCCAGCAGGTGGTTGGTTGCCCATCTTGTTCCTGGCACAGGTAGAGCAGGCTGCGACAAATGCCTTAACATCTTGGTTGATAGTAGGCCACCAGAAGTGTCTTTTACAAGGGCTAACATACGAGAGGTTCCAGGATGATATGAGATCTTATTAGTGTGAAGCCAGTCTAATACAGGGGTGGGCAAACTTTCGGACTCGTGGGCCACACTGAGTTCTAAAAGTGGAGTGAAGGACTGGGCCAGGAACAGATGGATGGAGTGTTTGTGTGATGTTACACCCCAGTGCAATAACAGCCGCCGGGATACCATTAATTATGGGCGATTCCACCTTCTGCACCACTCAAGCAGCCACCAAGTCAGGATTATATGATAGAACAGTGATTTTATTTACAATCGTGAAATTATTGACTTTGTGGAGTCTTACCAACTTCAGACCAAATCAACAAACAAAACAAACCACTGTATTTTGTCTTACCTGAAGTAAAATAAAATTCACCAAACCAAATTGTGTGTTCGTCTTTATCTTGTGAATAAATGAGGATGCCATACAGAGATATACAAATACAAAGTCTACAATAAAGTCTCTTAGGAGGTCATTGCCTTAAGCTTGGAAAACAGCTGGGGTGTTGGTTAACTGAAATGGCATGACCAAATACTCAAAATGTCCAAGTGTGCTCTGAAAGCAGTTTTCCACTCCTCACCCTCCTTTATGCATACCAAGTGATATGCATTTCTCAAGTTGAGTTTGCCGAAGATGGTGGCTGATTGAAATTGTTCATTAATTGAGTTGATTAAGGAAAGAGAATATTTATTTTGAATGGTTATGTTGTTTAATCCTCTGTAATCAATACATGGACGGAGAGTTTTATCTTTCTTGATCACAAAGAAAAACCCACCCTACAGGAGAGGTAGGGGGCGTATGATGCCTGAATCGAGGGACTTTTCAATATATTTTTTCATGAACTCTCTTTCGGGACAAGAGAGATTATATAATCAACTTGTGGGTAATGAGGACCCCGGAAGAAAGTTGATCAAGCAATCGTACGGGCTGTGAGGAGGCAAATACAGAGCTCGCTGTTTACTGAATACTAGAGCTAGATCATGGTAAGCAGGAGGGATAGTAGTGATGTCAACCTCTTCAGTAGGAGAGTCATTTTTTGAGTGGTTAGAAATGGTGGAGCGTAAACAGCGCTTTAGGTGATTATGATTATCGCTCCATCCTTCCACTCTACCGAGTTCACAATTTATATTTGGATTGTGCTTCTTAAGCCAAAGGTATCTCAAAATCAATTGGGTATTGGGTGATTCAAATACAAATAAATAATTTATTTTGTGGTGGTTGTTGGAGATTATTAAATGCAGATCCATAGTCTTAAGGCTGAGCTGCTAAAGTTTTGCCTGTGGCACCTGCTATAGATTCAGGTGAAATCTCTTGAGTGGGTAGGGATAGTTCTTTGACCAGATTCAGACTGATTAAATTTTGATCAGCGCCTGAATCTACTAGCATTGAAACTGGTAAACAATTTTAATTTATCTGTATTACGGTGGGTAAGGCAAGTCTGTACGTGGGAGAGAGACCAGAGGTGCCCACCAGTATATCTCTTTTTACTGGCGGGTGCTCTCGTTTCTCCCAAAACAGGCAATGAGCTAAATAATGTCCAGAATTGCCACAATATATGCAAGAGTTTGTGTTTGCGTTGTTGTCTCTCCTCAGGAGATAAATGGGTGCAGGACAACTGCATTGGTTCTGGTAATATGGGGAGGCATGTAACCAGACCAACCAGTGGTGAGGAAAACCCAGAAGCAAAGTTTCTCTGGGTTTTGTATTTTTCTGGCATGAGTTTGTAGGCATGAGGCTCACCTGGTGACTTCTTGAGCCCAGAATTGGAGAGTCTCTGTAGGTTGTAGTCCTTCTCTCTCTTGGACTCCCGGAAGTGATCACCAATGCAAATGGCCAAATTTATAAGTTCATCAAAACCTTTAGGTTTGTCTCATGTAGAATCTGGTCCTTAATGGGGTCTGACAAATAATGTAAAAAGATACCTTGCAAAGCAATTTCATTCCATCCAGTCTGGGCAGTGAGGATGCGGAACTCGAGGGCATGTTTGAATACTGGTTGTCAGCCTTGCCGTAATCCTAGGAGTCACTTTATGGCATTGGGTTCCTGTAGTGGCCGGTCAAAAATCCTATGAAACTCTTTCAAAAAGATATCGTAAGATAGACTCTAAGTCATGAGATTGTAGGAAAGAATTAGCCCACTGAAGTGCATCACCTTTTAATTGACTGATGAAGTAAGTGAATTTTGCAATGCTCATGGCGTAGAGGAGCTCCCTTGAAGGCAAGTTTAAAATGGAGGAGAAACCCTCTACAATGGTCAGGGTCTCCAGAGAAGAATTCTGGTGGTTTTATGATTACCTGTTCATCTGTGGGATTACTCTCAGGCCTAATGCTGGTAGAACTGGGTTCCAGTTGAGCAGTTGGGACTGTAGGAAGCAAGGGAGAGAGTCTCGGGTTAATTGAAAAACATCATACCTCCTAATTCCTGCATGTTTGACTGAGCAGCTTGTTGTTGAGTTAGAATGCACTGTAGCATGGTCTCTAGTTTGTCAATATGTCCCAACTGAGAGGTCAACTGGAGCTTGCTCGCCCCCGGTCTTGTTCTGGGTCTTTTTGGCTGGAGCATTTCTGTTATGACTCAAGGAACCCAGATTGTTACGAGACCTGGAACAAGACAAGAATCAGGAATAGAAAAGCAAATAGTGTTTATTATTTACAGTGATATAATATATATAGCAGATCTCCTCAAGCCCCTGAGGAGGAAGGACAAGGTCAGGTGGTTATGGATGGAGGAACTGAGTGTTGATATTGACCTGTTTGTTTTCCCATACAGGATTGGACATTGCAGTGTGGCACAGAGTTGAATCCAGCAAGGGCTCAAGAGATGAAGGACCAGGCAGGCAAGACAGGCAAGGCAGGCAAGTGGCTGGAGGGCAAGGCCAAGTCTAGAGAATCACAAAAGGCTAGAAGCACAAACCATAGACAGGGTAATGCTCCAGCATCGAAAGGAAGTCATCAGATGCCTTTTATACACCTGGAGCGTCATCAGGGATATTGCTTGGTGTGGTTGAATGGTGCCTTCTAGTGACCTCTAGACAGATGTGGAACAGGAACTCCCAGACTTTCTGATGTGTGGGGCTGAGAAATAAGAAAATATATACTAAACCTTTATGTAAAATGATTAAATTTTAAATGAGCTGCATTTCAACCGTAATGACACATATTTATTATTTACACATATTCTATGTTTAAAATAATTTATTACATTTTGTACATGCTTAGAATTCGTAAATATAGTAAACTGAAGGTTGTTGTGTAGTTACAGTTGTGGTCTGATGTTGTGTAAACACAACGTGGTGAGTGAATAATTGAACATTTCAAAGAGATTAAAACTCCCATGAGCCACAGCTGTTTATGAGTCTTTTAATGATTTTTGCCATTTGGCAGTCATTTAGGCAAGATAATTATTTATGAGTCACTATTGTAGTTTTTGTCCCCTTTCGCATAGAGAAGAGGGAATTGGAAATACCCTTCATCTGTGCATGTTTTGAGCGTGATAACTTGAAAAATGAGTGAAGTACCGACTTTCATTTCGGTGTGTGGCTACATCTAGTAGCAAGAAAGGTTACTTTCAAAGACAGGATTGCCTCATCAAAATCCAAGATGGCCACCATTGTATGTTTATGTAAACCGGCCACCTCCATCATTTGAGGAAACTATGCTTTCTGGTTTTTATATTTCTTAAAAGTATCCATCCATTCATTACCTTTTTTTGTTTCTTCCTTTTTGGGTCGTGGGTGTCCCTGGTACCGATATCCAGCAGTCACCGTGTGAGAGGCGGGGAGAAATGAGACAAACAAACATTTACTCTCTCACTCACACATTTGGACAATGTAAAGTTACCAGTCAGCCTAACATGCATATTTTTGGTCTGTGGCAGGAAACTGGAGTACCCGGAGAAAACCCACTCATGCATGGAGATAACATGGAAACTCCACCAAGAAAAGTCCTTGGCCAGGATTCGATCCGGCAACCTTCTTGCTGAGAGGCAGCAGCTCTACCAAGCCTGCTTAAAAGTATAGTTTCCACAAATGATTGGGGTGGCTGAAGATTAATCTATGGTGGTCAAGGCCACCATTTAATTCAACCTTTATTTATGCAGGTTAGTCTCACTGAGTCACAGACTCATTTTCAAGAGAGACCTGTAGCCATTGGCCTCCCTCTGGCTCCGCCATTGCACCTGGTGCTGCATAAAATTGCTCCCTCCACTCTCCAGGATCCATCACTCTGCACTTTAATTCAATTGTTTTTATTTAACCTTTATTTTTTTCTTGTCCGAGGCACTCTTACACAGTTGCATATCTTGCAGCAAAAACATTAAGGTTTACTTTCATTCTCTGTTCAATACCAGTCTAGAGAAACACTCGTCTCCAAAACTACAATTGTTCATTATTCAAATCTTTCAACGTTGGGGGAAAGCAGCGTACTGCTCGTTACGTTTTGGTGTTGCTGAGAAAGTTGCTCTAATATTGGTAATTACAGGCCAGTCTGATAAGAAGTACCTCCTTCAATGTTCTGTCGGTGTTTGGCCACAACAAAGTTGATGAGCACCACTGACGAGTGCAGAGATGAAGAGGACATCTGTGAATAACTGGTTTTTATTTTTAAATTGGTCTTCTCCAGGCTTTGATTTTTATCTGTGTACACGTCCACCCGTTCACGCTGATTATTCCACCCAAACTGAACCCTGCTCAGCACTTTGATGTGAAGACTGAAGGACAAGGACACGGAAACACAAACCCAACAATGAGTGGCTGACCCAGTCCTCCCATCATGAGCCACAGCTGATTTATTTCTCTGCAGATCCTTTGAACCACCTGGACAAGTAAGGGCCCAGATGAAGCTTTGATCATGAGAGACCTGCACAGACTGGACCTTTGAGCAGGTGAAGTGCAGGCTGTGCTGTAATCGAGCTTACACGATATGAAGTGGGTTGTTGTTGAACAAGTCTGTGGAGTAGAAAATGTTCAATTATTGTCTGAATCTACGTTCTGGTGGGTCAGTTCCTGAAAACAAAATATAAACACCCTGTTTCTGTGGTGTATTAGGTGGGATTTATTAGGTCACATGGTTCCTACAGTGGGCAGCACAGTGGCGCAACTTGTAGAGCTGCTGCCTCTCAGCGAGCAGGTCCCTGGTTCAAACCCCGGTCCAGGGGCCTTTCTGGGTGGAGTTTGCATGTTCTCTCTGTGCATGCGTGGGTTTTCTCCGGGTGCTCCGGTTTCCTCCCACAGTCCAAAAACATGCATGTTAGGCTGATTGGTAACTCTAAATTGTCCCTAGGTGTGAGTGAGAGAGTGAATGGTTGTTTGTCTCGTTTGTCTCTATGTGTCCCTGTGATGGACTTGCGACCCATCCAGGGTGTACCCCGCCCCTCGCACAGTGATTGCTGGACATGGGCACCAGCGACCCCCGTGACCCAAAATGGAATAAACGGGTAAAGATAATGGATGGATGGATGGTTCCTACAGTGTTGTTTCATCCCTGAAGAGCCGAGTCTGCTGGTTCCAACAGATGTTATTATTACACAGCACTGCTGTTTTAAATGCGAAACAGGAAAATTTCTGTTTTGTCTGTCTACACAAAAACAATTGTTTTCTCCAACATCAAAACTTTTTTAAATCCAGGTTTCAGAGGGAAGGATTTCAGCAGCGGTTTCCATCGGTGTGAAGCATGCAAGCACTCTACGGACGAACGGCTGCAGTCAATAGATTTTCTGCATGAGCGGATGAACAGTGGTAGCAATGGGCTATCTGTGCTGCTCCTGACTCAGAACATAAAAATGTTTAATCATCTCTTCAAACAGCAAAGACATATTTGTCAGATTCTGTAAAGACCGAATGAACCTGTAACCGTCCTTATGTTGAGACTGATTATCTGTGTCGTAGGAAACATTACTATGTATAACATAGTACGTAAATTACAGTGCCAACTAATGGCCTGGCGTGGAAACTACAGAAGGTTTTTGTTTTGTTTTTATCCAAAGATCCCGATTTGTCTTTACTGTAGTAAAACTGTAGATGAACATATTCTGTGATATATTCATAAATTAAACGGATTCATTCATTTTTCTGGACTGAATAATGTCGTGCATTGAATCTAATAAAAATGTAACGTGAGACGTTAATTTTCTTTGACCCATCAAAATGAACGTGGTCATTTATTTTCAGAATCAAATTTAACATCAAACATTTACATTAATTTGGCAAAATATGAAAATAACAACAGCTTATTAATCAGTTTACAATTAGAAGACCATACGGCGATGGTTTTCTTTGCTTCCAGCTGTACAACAGACATTGCTAAAAATATCTGGAATGATTTCTAGCAGATAGAAGAGTTTAAAGATGGAAAGTGAAGTTTATCTTGAGAGAGATGGGTGAGGGAATTTGTCTGTTATAACCAGAACAACACGCTCCTTCTGGGCCCAGTTTAACCAAACGGTACACTTTGCGGTTGAAGATCGACTCTTTTTACCTTGGCAGAGGATAATTCCGACTTCGGTGTAGAGTTGCCTTCAAACGCTATCCAGCGTCTCCGTAAGGATAGTAGGGAACCATTTGGAGTCGTGAGATCATCCAGAACAGACTTCATAGTTCCTCTGAACTTCTCTTGTTCAGCTTAGTCGCAGATGTCCTGAGCATTCTGAACTCTGCTGCTCTCGGAACCAACTCACAGCATTCTCTCAGCGTTCTCCTCAGCGTTCTTCCCAGAACTGCCGAGAACTTCTCAGAACTTCTGAGTTTCAGAACTCCAGTGAACTAGGAAGTGTTGCACCTTTTAAAAGAGGACACTTCCGGTTCATTTGAGACCTTTCTGATTGGTCGGTTGACCAAACATAGGTGTGTTTTTGTGATGTAAGAGGTTATTAAAAAGTCAAGGAAAAAGATTAAGTGTTTAAGAACAGACAGAAGATTGTTATGAAGAACTCAGACTTCGTGGAGTCAATTCTCTAGTATCTTTCTGTAAAAGTTAAACATGACATTTCTTTTTCAGTAAACTTGCAGTTGACCGAAACTTGACCTTTGACCAACTTACACAACTTGCTCATTTCAGACAGACGATCAAGAAATTGAATCATTACTCTGTAACATATTCTAACTTGATTTCCACTTTGAATGAGGATTAAAAATCATTATTACTGTTTCACAGTTGATTTAAAAATGAGTAGTTCACTTCAACATTTGAAAATGGTTTGAACTAAACACAATTTGATTATCAAAACATTTGTAAAATAGTAATGATAATAGAAAAAGAGAGTGTTCTTTCAATTGATCAGTGCAGGACACTTAGAAAGTCTCTGGATGAACTTAATCTTGTGTTTCTGGACTCAAATCAATGAAATACCGTTCTTGTTCCAGGCAGGCTCTCAAGGCCAGATTTTGACCTGAGGCTTAGTTCACTACAAAACCATCCATACTGAGGACCACACCCACTCAGGACCACACCCACCGAGGACCACACCCACTATGATTACAATACTAAATTATTACAATCATTACAACTCAAAATCTCACAACTAAAAAAACACACAAGAAAAAGTTGTTGCCACAATAATTCCAAACATTATCAAAAGAAAAGAAAAACACAGCCTACATTTCATTTATAGGTCAACTCATCCATTCAGTTTAATTATTTCACTATGTTTTATAGATCTTTGAAGGTTCTTTTAAAAACTATCTTGATCACCAATCAGTGCTATTTCAGAACCCTTAACAAAAAGTAGTACATTTGAAGTTTATTTTTGCAAGTATACTTTAAGTTAAGTATATCAAGTATACTACACACCATACTTGTAGTGTACTAGACGCATACTGATTTAATACTTGTTTGGACTAAATTGGGACATTCCAAGTGTGAACTGACGAGTTATTATTATTTTTTTAAAAGGGCATTTGCTTCAGGCAGAGGCAGTGTAAAAGTAACAACAGAGGCCTTGTATTAAAACCATGTCTGTCAGAGGTTGTCAGGGTTTAATTTGAGCCAGATCCTGCAGGAACAGGACGTGGGAACGCTCCTAAAGTTGAGTCAGAAGTACTGTGAGGTACTGAATAGACCAGTTCTGTTGAGCCCTGGATCTTCCTCCTGCTCTTCACCAAACACCTGGACAGACTCAGAGGAGGAGTGCCTGTACTCTGAGGTACTAATTATTAATATTATTATTATTATTATGTAAAAATACAACAATTTGTTTCCACCAGGTTCTGATTTGAAGCTGTTCTGTAAATATCATCATTATCAGTGGTGTTTATCCTGTTCTGTACATTTACTGTCAGTGACTTTTAACATGTTTTCTCTAAAAACACATTTTATTCATATTTAAATATTTTATAAAGCTATTGATTATATCACAGTAATCAGTAAGATGTTTATGTAGCATAAATTTAACATATTTGGCTAGTATCTGTTTGCAGACTGACCAGTGCTACACATGGTCAATAGTTCAGGTTCCAGAGCAAAACAGGCCCAGAAGCCCAAGGCTCGTTTTCCGTAGAACTCCACCTGCTCCAGACCGAACATCTCTTCAGAGTCAGAGGAACAAAGACTTCTTAAACATGTAATGAATAAGAATAATCTTTATTTTGAAAGGTCAACTTAAATTGTTTTCATTGCTGATTGAGGCCTAAAACAAACAGAGTCAAAACATCCAAACGCAAGGTCTCTTATTTGATAAAATATTTGAAAGTCCAATTTTAAACTTTTTCTTGATTGCTTTTTATGACTTTTGATAGATAATTTTGAAAAGCTGCTCAGTTAATTCTTTGTAAAATAAACGGGTCTAATCTGTAAAGACATGATATTTGAATGTATGCAGGGTTTATGGGACAGCCATGATGTTTTCTCCTGTAATTTTAAGGTGGAATGTTTGTTGCTGCATGTTTATATTTTCACTGATGGATTTTGAAAAGCCTTTTTGTAAAACTTAGTTTACAACAGTCTTCACGTTTTGTCTCCTGGGCTAAACAAAGAGACCGTAATGGGATCTTAGTTTAAACATCACAAAAATTCTGCTAACTGGGTTAAAAACTACAAAGGCCATGCTCAATAATCCATGTATTAAATCCAACATTTTTCAGTCAGGTCATCTGGACAGTTTCTTTTTTTTTTTTTTTTCTGAAACGTTTCGCCTTCGATCCGGAAGGCTTCATCAGTCAAGGAAACACACAACAAAACTGATTCTTCCACCAACAGCTTACTCCAAAGTGGAACAAACCAGTTCCTCTAGTTTATCATGCTCCTCTTTGAGTATAAGACTCTCCTCACTTCACACACATGGTTCTACATTAATTTAACATTAGTAAGTGATAACATCCATGACCTTTACATAAAGCCCCTTAACAACTAATTTTAAACACAACATCCACTGACGAGCTTCTTAATCACATACGAGCTGCCTCTTCAAGTAAGCATTTCCGCCTCTACCCTTAAAGAAATCTCCGCCACTAAAAAGGTGGTGGGGGTGAGTGTCAATCTAACCAGGCAGTCGTACGCGAGCAGGAGCTCACAACTAGCCGCCACAGACGGAGGAGGCGCCTGGAGGTTTCACATGTGGAGTCGAACAGTGAATTCAGCGGAGAAGAGTCGGCTCAGAACCGTCAAGTGTGGGGTAGTATGCTTGACAGAAGGTGAGTGTTTACAAATGTAGGTAAACGTAGACATTTAACAACTCATTAAAATACACCAAAATTAAATGCAGGAAATCACATCCATTTTATTCAAAATTTTCGGGGAGCAGACCCTACACCCCCCCCGGATAAGGATCCATGCTCAGTAATCCTGGCAGAAAAATCTAACAAAGTTAAGTCAGGTCTGACTGAGTTTAAGATTGAGTTTGTTGTGGCTCCTTGGACTGATGAAGTTGTTTGGATGAAAGACGAAATGTTTCAACAAAGAGAATCCGTCCAGAGGACCTGACTTAGCTTTGTTGGATTTTTCTACCTGGATTATTGAGCATGGAAAAGGATGTTTTGAACCATTTTGGCCATGACTGCCTCAAACGAGTCGGCAGGGGGAGAAGGCGGACTGGAGAAACCATCTGAGCACCATCAAACCGGTTGACCCACTATGTGAAGGAGCTATTTACAAGACTGAGCTTACTGTGGCTCTTCGGACTGATGAAATCTTTTGGATGTAAGATGAAACATTTCAACAAAAAGAAAGCGCCCAGAGGACCTGACTTTACTTTGTTGGGCAGCAACTGTAAGTTTTACAGGTGAATTTAACGTCCCTATGAACAGTTGGACTACCTCATGTTTTATAGTATGTCTTCTAGAGATGTGATGCTCATAAACTGAATCTTTTCAGCAGCTCTTTAAAACAATTGATGGAAACTGAGTTGCAGACAGCTGAGAACTGTTGTGAGAACAAGCAGAGGAGAGAAGTGCAGCAGCTCAGGAGGGTGGTTTTGACTTGTCAAGTCACGCTGTACGGCCCTTACATCGTACTCCACTACATAAGGCTGCATGCTGCGATGATGCTCAAATGTGAACGGCCCTTTGAAAGTTAAAGGTCTTCAAGATATGGCTACGAAGATAAATGTCTCAGAAGTCATTATATATGGGGTGCCGTTTGTAAAGTTACACAGTCAAAAATTAACAGCAATATTTTGGTTTATTTAGCTTTTCATAAAAAAAGAGCAAAGTCAAAAATTAACAGCAGAATTTTGGTTTACTTAAACTTTCATAAGAAAAAAAAAGTTTTTTGTTGTTGTCATTGTCACTATGTTATTCATACATTTATAAATGTCATAGTTCCAAACTAAATATTTAATTTACAAACTAAATACTAAACTTGCTAGTTAAATACTTAGTTAGCAAGCTAAATATTTAGCTTCACATTAAACGGTTAACCGGTTCACGCCCCGGCCCCGACAACATCAAAAATTGTGGGTGGGGTAGGTGAAACACCCACACTTGCCCCCACCCTCATTCGCCCCACTCTGGGCCCATGAGCAAGGCCCTTAACCCCCACCATGTGCTCCCTAAACAGGTCTCTCTTGAAAATGAGTTCTCGTGGCTCAATGAGACTACCTGGATAAATAAAGGCTAAATGAAAAAAAAAACAACAACAACATTTAGTTTAAAAACTAAATGTTTATGTCCAAGCTAAATGTTAAATTTACAAACTAAATATTTAACTTGCAAGTTAAATCTTTAACTTGCAAGTTAAATATTTATTTAGTGAACTAAATATTTAGATATAAATTAAATATTTAATTTCCAAGCTAAATATTTAATTTCCAAACTAAACATTTAATTTCCAAAATAAATATTTAATTTGATAACTAAATATTTAGCTCAGACCTAAATATTTATTTTCCAAACTAAATATTTAATATCCAAAATAAATATTTAATTTGCTACCTAAATATTTAGCTTGGACCTAAAAATTTAACTTGCAAGTTAAATACATAGGTCAGAGCTAAATATTTAGCTAATATGCAAATTCCTTGCCGAAAAGCGGAAGTGGACTATCAAAATAAAAGCTCCCATGTGACACAACATTCGGGGCAGATTAATGTCATATGGGTTTGTACAATTCATTTTTCTTAATATAATGAATAAACATTCTTCAATTTAATGTCTAACAACAAAAGTAATAATTTATTTTCTTTTTTACTTTTTTAATCGGGATATTAACATCATTTGTTGTTATTATTCCGATAATAGTTTTTGTTTTAATTGTTAAGTTAAAGGTTATAATCATATTGCATGCTTCAGTAACAAAGGCTCACGGTGTGCTCCACCTAAAGCAGCTCAGATGAGCCCTGCGTCGTAAAACTGGATGGAAAATTGTGTTTTCTTGCTTTAACAACTGTTTATAAATGGAAACTACTGTCACTGAGTTAAATGTTAACGTCATAATTTACATTTCTTACAGGAAATGTCTCAGACTTTGAATTGGCACAGACGCTGCAGCCTCTACGTCAGACTTCATGACATCAGAACGAAGCTGCATAATTAAAACCATCAAAGACATTCACCTTAATCTGCAAACTGAACATGAGATAATAACAAAGTAATCCCCTCTGGCTCATGAAACAAACCAAGCATGGATTTATTGATGTCAAAATGCCAGAAAGTTGTTTTTATTACCAAGAAAATTCCTGAATAATTTATGCGTTCTTGTTTTATTCATGTGTGATGGTCTTTGTCAGAATGACTTTTGTAGACACTCGCAACGTTCTGCAGCGCTCACTCTTCATCTCAACACAGTTAAAATCTTTGTTACAACAACAAAAAAAACAAAAAAAACCGCAGACTAACTGATTCCCACTGGATGGACATTATTGTCAAAACAACAATAAAACTTGAGTTTTGGCCACAAAATGAAACTGTATTTTATTAATAATTTATCAGATTTATGTGATTTGAGGTGTCTGAATAGCCTGACTGATTACACATACGACCTCGATGAAGGTGTAGCTTTACTGAAACATTTTAAATCCAGGCTTCAGAGTGGAAGTTCTTTAAAACTTAGCTTCTTTTCACGAGAAAACACATTTTACTTGAAAGCAGAAGTGTGTGCACCGTAGCTGCAATCAGTCAATTAGTTATATTTTCCTGAATCTTTTTAAATTTAGCATTTAAAGTACCGTGTAGCAGCAAGCCAACCTAATTGTTTGTACAAACAAATGTTTATATATTTGTCATTTTGGTTGTAACTGTTTTCCTGCTCCAGACTGAAGAATCTGTGTCGTTGAAATATAAAAATCACAGCTCCACCTAGTGCCCCGGCATGGAAACTACAGCAGGTTGAACATCATAAAGATGGAGGCAGCCTTCAGACTGATAACATGCATGTTAAGTTCATTGATAACTCTTCATAGGTGAGAGAGTGAATGGTTGTTTGTCTCGTTTGTCTCTCTGAGCCCCAGTGATGGACTGGAGACTCGTCCAGCTGTCCCCCACCTCTCCCACAGTGACTGCTGGAAACAGACTCCAGCTTATGACACAGAAAGGAAGAAGCAGGTGAAGAAAATGGATGAAAATGATAACTTTATTTATTTATTGTTGTTATAATTAAGTTTCCTATTTGATTTGTTCAAACGCTCACAGTAACATTGAAAGCAGAATTCTGTGATGAATGCAAAGTTTTAATAAACTCTGTCCACTGATTCATGAGATATTTTGCTAACAGACAAAGAACATGCACAGACACATTCTAAAGCTATTTCATTATCACCCATGTTTCAAGGAGCCTAACATGTCTCTTTTTTAATTTTTCAGTATTTTTATCAAGCCAAAGGTTGAGTTTTAATGATGGTGTAACATTATGGCCTGGCATTTATTTTTTTGCATTATTTCCTCCCTCATGGTGCTGATGGAAACATGTCTGACAGGACTGTGACACAGAATCACACAAACTTTTCTTTAATGGGGTAATGGATGTTTAAACAGCTCATTACCTGGGTGTGCTGAGTCGCTGCTTTGGTTGAAGCCTGAACGTGCATGTTTTCCTCTCAGCCTCGGCACACAGCTCGGACCGCCGCAGGGATGAGGGAACAAGACCGGCTGAATGTAGAACAGCCTGGTTCCACAGTTGGTCAGGATCCATTAGCTCACTTTGACAGGCCTGGCCTCCTAATCAGGACAGATGACTTCCTGTTTCCTGTGCAACAATTCTGCTCTCTTGTCTGACTGTAAATGAAAACAAAAAGCACATTCTGGCCAGCTGCGGAGACCGTGAGTGTATGTGAGGACAGCAGAGGAAGTTGGGATGACAGAGCAGCCTAAGAATAGAAGGTGGCAGGGCGAGGTGATGAAGGACCGAACGGGGGGAAGAAAGGCAGCAGAGGAGAGGAGAGAGCCTGAAAATGAAGCTGGAAGACAGAAATTGGACAGGGTGGAGACGGAGAGAACAGAACTGAGTCATCATTATGGTAATGGGGCGAGGTGGGGAACACAGCCGCTGAGGTGCACCGACACACTCCAGAGCACTTTCATTTCAACACAGAAAGTCATGGAGTCCTCCGCGGGGAGCGCCCGTGATCCAAGGTTACAGAAGACCAACACAACGTCATGGCTGGGCTTCAGTTTTCAGCCTGACCCCCTTTAGTTTCACTCCAGAACACATCCTCTCCATCATCTGATGATGTGTGATGGTTCTGAACTGTCCTGCATGTCTTTATCAAAGCTGCTGCTCCAACAAAACCATAAATTAAATACCAAAAAAGTCCATGCTCAATAATCCAGGTACACAATCCAACATTTTTCAGTCAGGTCATCTGGAAACTGTCCAGATGACCTGACAAAAAAATGTTGGATTGTGTACCTGGATTTTTGAGCATGGACTTTTTTTTGGTTTTAAACCAGTTTGACATGACTGTCGACAAGGAAGAGGGCCGGCAACAGAGGAGGGGGCTGCCAAAGACACCATCTTAGCACCAACATAACTGGTTTGTTCCACTTTGAAGTAAGCTGTTTAGGGGAAGAATCCGTTTTTTTGTTGTATGTTTCCTTGACTGATGAAGCCTTCTGGATGTAAGGTGAAACGTTTCAGCAAAAAAAGAAACTGTCCAGATGACCTGACTGAAAATTGTTGCATAAATTAAATATTTGCGTTTTCTCTATATGAACTGTAAAGGGCCTGTTTGGGATCTCCCAGAATGCTGAAAGCTGCAGAGAATGTGCTTATAGCTAAGGTTTTAGCTGTTATTTAGCTGTTATTTAGCTGTTATTTAGTTGTTATTTAGCTGTTATTTAGCTGTTATTTAGCTGTTATTTAGTTGTTATTTAGCTGTTATTTAGCTGTTATTTAGCTGTTATTTGCCTGTTCAGAGACGGTGGTTTGGTGCTGTCTGTCCGTCAGCTTCTGGACCCAGCTTTAAACTATAAACCTTTGAACATAGAAAAGACAAACTGCACAACAGATGCCACATGGGTCAAGAATTATTCCTGTTTATTTCAGGGTCAAAGGTCAAGGTCACAGACGATCCCTTTGCTAAAAGCTTATCTACGCTACATCTTGACATCCGGGTAACCCTTTGTCCCCAGACTGTCTCTATATGTCCGTCTATAAGACAGTCACAGTACGTTGTCCATCGTGTAACTTCATAAATGTTAAGGATAGAAAAGGTCCTCAGACTTCAGCGCCACACTGGATCTTATTTATAGTCAGACCACTTCCACCAAAGAAACCCTGAGTGGTTCTGGTTCTGGTGAAGTCTACTCCTCTGGCCATAAAATGATTTGGATCAGCTGATAGTCATCAACAGGTGAGCTCTTCACCTGTTAGCTCCAGTTTTATGTTCTTAAATGTTTTTAATCAACTTTTTGTCCTTTTCCACCATGGACAACATCACCATCAGTCAAACTGACCTTTGACCCCCCCAACACCGTGTTTAACGTTAACCTACAGATTCACGATTGGCGTGTGAGGGAATTCATACTTTATATTTTCATTACTCTGACAGTTTACTGACAGACATATTATGTATGTACTGTTGGCTGCATGATTGTTTACCACTGGATAGATTATGTTTACTGAATACATAATATATTTAATGTGACTCTGTCAAACATTTTAAACATCAAAATACAAAAAGAACATAACTAGTCTAAATGAACATTTAACAGCAATGGGGGAAACTGTAATAATTCTAAAAACTAGTAAACCCAACATAACCAGACATGAGTAGCGCGGTCATCTACTTCAATGTTCAAGGTTCTTTATTGTCATTCGCATCACATGTGGTACATGAGGTGGAATAAAATTGTGTACTCAGGGTCCCAGTTACACCCAAAAATATCAAAAATATAAAGTATAAAAATAAACAATATATGAGGATCTAAGATATACGATAAAGACTAATAATGTAAAAAATATACGGTGTATTAAACAGCAGCCCGAACATACTTTAAACTGTTGTGGTGAGGAATGAGGACGCCGTCATGTTTAGTATGTTGAATTTATGTTAACAGATTTCCCTTGAAGTTACACATTGTAAATTAATAGTTAAACGATTATTAAACGGCATTTTAATTTATCAATAAATTAAGATGTGGTCATTGACAGTCGCAGATTTTATCTTAATGGTTTAGGCCGAGCAGACATGTTGAACAACGGTCCAAATATAACCAGTTGTTAAATATAATTCTGCAAACTGTTTAAATACCAGGCCCAAAACAGAAACACCAACATGTTTGATGGAGCTGGTGGTTTACTTTGAGGGACAGGTATTTAAAATATTCCATTCAGTATTTTCTCTTCTCACCTCCTACATCAGGGGTCTGCAAAGTTTATGATGAAAAGAGCCATTTTTATACCTTCGTTCACTAAATTAAACTTCTTATCACTTTAGGTTTATTGGAGGGGGCTTTGTGGCCAGTAAGGATGACATTGTAAAATTAATAATATCTAATGATTTTAAACATTTATTGATATTTTTACGATTTAAAACAAAAGACCATCCATCCACCCATCATCTTTTACCCACTTATTCCATTTTGGGTCACGGGGGTCGCCGGTGCCTATGTCCGGCAGTCACTGTGCGAGGGGCGGGGGACATCCTGGACAGGTTGCAAGTCCATCACAGAGACACATAGAGACAAACGAGACAAACAACCATTCACTCTCTCACTCACACCTAGGGACAATTTAGAGTTACCAATCAGACCAAGATACATAAAACAAAAGACCAGATTCTTGTAAAGAATGGAAAAAAAAATAAAACATACATTTTACTTTTTTTTTAATTAAAACACTATGAACTATGCAGACCTGTTTTTTTTTTTACTTGTGGATAAATTAAGTATAGAAATACATTTGTTTTCTTTGTTTTTATTATTTTATTTTACCAGGAAGAAATCCAGTGAAATCATCAATCTCTTCTACAAGGATGTCCTGGAAAAGTTAAAGTGAATATGTTTTACTCCTTGTTTTAGTTCCAGTATTCTCACATGTGCAAAAGAAATGACAGGAAAACCGCTAAAACTAGTTATTTTGTTCTTGTTTGTAAGTTCAGTTTGGTTTTAGTTTTGATGCGGCTCGCATGTGGCTCCAGAGCCGCAGGTTGCAGGTCCCTGGTCTAGATCTTCATCTCATGGATGACGACCCAGTAACGCTCTCAAGAATCAGTCAGGATGTTGATGGTCTTTGCAGAGTCTTGGTGAGGTTTTCAGGCATGTAGTGGAAGTGCAGTGGTCTCCTCATCAGGTGATGAGTTACCGATGGTTCCGAGCAGGCACAGATCTTCAGCAGAGAGAGCTCGAGGTGGCAGCGTATTCATGACCCACCAGTGTGACTTTACTGTGGACTTTTACAGCATGATTGGTTGTGTTAGCAGCAGCTATGACTGGTATCATAACACAGTCATAGAAACAACCGGGTTATGATACCCATGACTTCATCCTAACAGGGTTCGAGACACTTGTTCAAATGTGGGTGTACAGCGTGTGGTGAGGGTGCAGGAACCCCCAGTTTGCTCAGCTGATGCAAACTCCACACAGAAAGACCCCACATCTTCTCTGTCTCAGAGATACTGAAAAAATAAGAAAGAAAGTATTAGAGTAGTAAAGGCAGAGCAGCAACTCGATCTCCTTCAAACTGAATGATTGTCATAATTGTGGAGATCCAGCATTGTTCTGACAAGTCCTGTCATCCTGCATTAAGGGAGCCTAAAGGATAAAGCAGCTTAAACTAAATTGCAAGTTGCATCTGAACTAATTTGACTTTATAATGCGTTGAATTGGAACATAATTTCCCTGTGAACACTTAGCCAAGTCTCCGGTTACTCACGAACCTTTGTTTTTTGAGGATTAGATGTATATTTTATTTTTTATCAATTAACCTTTATTTAACCAGGTGAATAATGTCAAGATCACAGATCTGTTTTTCAAGATCTGCCTGGAACTGAAGGTAAACTAACATGCAGGTTTTTGGACTGTGGGAGGAAACCGGAGTACCCGGAGAAAACCCAAACAAACACGAGGAGAACATGCAAACTCCACACAGAAAGACCCTGATTCCATCCTGGGATTGAACCCTGGACTTTCTTGCAGTGAGGCAACAGTGCTAACCACTAAGTCATCATGCTGCCAAAGAGGTTTTCTTTTAAAGGGGTACAACACGAGTTAGGTCAATATTCCTAATCCGTTTAAATCAAACTAAAATGGTGAGTTATAAGAAGTAATTTATGCGTATTTTAAATTCAATACAGCGACGTGTGTCTATAAGCCCTTTTTGTCTGACACTGAATTAATATCATTACTCAAGTCACAGTAATTTAAAAGCAGGACAAACAAGAGGTTTAACAGGTGATTAATTCATTGGATTTTTGTCTCAGACACGGACAGAAGTGGACACAAGCTGAGGTTACGTTTTTAAATGTCACAGAAAGCCAGTATTATCCCTGAATAGCAATTATGTATTTTTTTTATGCTGAAATAAATGCAATCAGTGGAAGTGAAGGAGGTTTAGGATGCATCTTCTGTGCTGTATTTTCATAATATTTGGGCAGGCTCAGCTGATGAACCGTCTCACTCTTCTAATGAGCTGCTAATGAGTGTGAAACTGAGTGTGGAGTGCCGGATGCAGCGACCCTTTAACCTAATAACTCCTGATTGTGACGCGCACGATGAATTACCGCATCCCATAAACTGATGAGGAGGATGAGTACGGAGCCTCGAGGACTTGGACTTCCTCCTCTTTCAATCAACACACCTGATATGAGGATTAATACACAAAGACACCAGAGATGGTTTTCATGACATTTATTAGACAGAAATGAAAACTATGAAGTGTAATTATTTAGGCCCACCTGCCTTTAAACAGGTCTATTCACAACATTAATGTCAGGCCTCAGAGCCAGTCTCCACATTAGACACAAACACACTTTATGTTTCATCTGTCAACAAAATACTCAGGCTGGTGATATTTATCAAGACAAACAGTAAGTTGCAGAAATAAACTGAATATTCTGTTTGTTGTTGCTCCTGAGAGCTCAGACACATATAAATGACATTTTGAAGGAGACTGAAATTCTATGTTGTGTTTGCACATCGTCCTTCCATCCATTCATCATTTTTACCCGCTTCTTCATTTTTGGGTCACCGGGGTCACTGGTGCCCATGTCCAGCCATCACTGTGCGAGAGGCGGGGTACACCATGGACAGGTCTCCAGTCCATCACAGGGACACGTAGAGACAAACGAGACAAACAACCGTTCACTCTCTCACTCACACCTAGAGACAATTTAGAGTTACCAATCAGCCTAACATGCATGTTTTTGGTCTGTGGGAGGAAACCAGAGTACCCGGAGAAAACCCACGCATGCACGTGCACGCTGAGAGGTGGTAGCTCTATCAACTGTGCCAACGTGCTGCCCGTTTGCACATCCTGGTTCTTAAAAACGTTTTCTGAAGCTAAGATTTAAAAACAAATGGCTTCAACATGTGGACCTGATAGGCTACTCCTAAAAAACTAAAACAACAATGGAGCTGTTTGTACCATATTATCTTCTGCTGATCCTCTCACCAACAAACTTCAACCCCGGCTGAAAAGTTATGTTATATTGTTTATTTGTCATATGCTGATTAACACAGGGTCAACAGTACAATGAACTCAGAATGAAAAGAACCAATTCAACTCTCTAAAAGCAACAAACAAACAACAACAAGAAATACTAAAGCATGCATGGTACAAAATATAGTACCAAAACGTGAAAAAGAAATATATTATTTACAAGGTCCAAAAGAAATAGTAAACGACATGGTAGATTCAAAAAGCGTTCAATACAAAAACAACTGGACTTTATTTGTAACAGAAGAATAAAGTCCAGTTGTTTTTGTATTGAACGCTTTTTGAATTCATCATGTCCTGGATGACTGAGAATCTTCACTGACATGGTAGATTATAACGGTGCAAGTAGGATGGATTTGTATGAATAAATAGTCCACAGGTAGTAATATAAGCTTAAATGCACATTATATAAATTGCACATAACTAATATAAACTACACAGGTTGTGTTGCAGGTTATTGGACAGGTAGTGAGTGACATTGAGATTAATTGAATTATGATGGTAAGGTAGTGATATACATAATATATGGCATATATGGCATGAGATATGACATACATGATACACATACATTATACAGCCACATAGTGCAGCAGCAATAAACATATTAGGTGTTACATATGAGGCTTAGTACAATGTTATTATCAATAGTTCAGTATTATTATGAGTTCAGTAATCTAACAGTTTGAAGGTAATAACTGTCTTTGTCTTTTCATGCACAATGGGAGGCTCATGTATCGTCTGCTTGAAGGTGGTAGATAGAAAAGTCCTTGTGCTGGGTGGATAGGGTCCTTAAGATTAATACCTGAGAGAAAATTATAAAAACATCAAAAAGAAAATGAAAAAGAATCACATTTGTTTTTCGGAAAATCGTTTAAATATTTTCATGTGGAATTTTAGCTATTTTATTGAATTTTGTAAATAAAAAAATAGAGTAATGTAGAAAAAATCCTGCTGAGTTACTGAAGAGGTGTTATATAATTTCCCTCTGGGATTAATAAAGTATTTTTGAATTTGAATTTGAATTAAACATATCTGCTGCTGGCCTTGACTAGGATTGACTCCAACAGTTCAAGTTCAAGTAGGTTTATTGTCGTTCTTACCACATGTGGTACATGAGGTGGGACAAAATTATGTACACAGGGTCCCAGTTACACCCAGCAATAACAAAAATATAAAGTGTACAAAGAAATATTATATATGTATCTAAGATATATGTTAAATGAACGCCAAATGGTACGCTTAAAGATCTAAGATATACGCTAAACACTAAAAATGCAAAATAATACGGCATAACAACAGCAGCCCGAACAAGTGTCTGTGTGAGGAGATGGGTACGAATGAATATAGTAGCATGAAATAATCAACAACATGAGATCAGCAGCATGGATAATCAGCAGCACAGATAAGTCACATATCACCAATTAAAGTAGCATTACAGTTATTTTTTTCACAGTGATTATCCTGATTCTCCTGCTTAGGGATTTATGAGTCTAACAGCTTCAGGGTAGAAGCTGTTCCCCAGTATAGTGGTTTTACGCTACACTTAATGCTCTGCAACCTCCTGCCTGAGGGGAGTGGGGCAAAAAGTGTGTGTGCAGGGGTGGGGTGGGGTGGTAGGTGTGTTTCTCCATTTGAAGGTTGTTTTTCTTGCACCAGCTCTCCAGGTGTTCCACCTCCTGTCTGTAGCTGAACTCATCATTGTTTGTGATGCATCCCACCACTGCTGTATTGTCAGCAAACTTTACAGTGTGACAGCCTGGATGGGTAGGAGTGCAGTCATACGTGAGCAGAATGAACAGGTGGGGGCTCAACACACAGCCCTCAGGGGAGCCACTGCTGAGGGTTATGGTGGAGGAGGAGAAGTTGTGGATCCTCACAGATTGCTGTCTTTTGGTTAAAATGTCCAGGACCAAGTTTCATAGGGATGGGCATTGTCCTAGTGTGAGTAGTTTGTCCATCAGGGTCTGGGGAATCATGTTGTTGGCAGAAGTGAAGTCCACAAACAGCATATGGACATGGGAGTCTTTCTGCTCCAGGAGGGTGAGAGCAGTGTGGACCACTAAGGAGATGGCATCCTCTGTTCATAGATTCTTGAGGTATGCGTACTGATGTGGGTCCTCGCTGATGTTGATGATAGCTTTGATGTGGCCCATAAACGGTCTTTCAAAATATTTAGGGTGCATTCACAGCAGCCCTCATTAGTCCGCTTTAATCAAACTCTAGTCCATTTGCCTAGAAAGTCCAGTTCGTCTGCGGAGGTATGAATGTGCAATCGAACTCTGATGTGGACCAAACAAGCAAACTGTAGTCTGCCTAAATACCTAGGTCTCGGTCTGGTTGATGTAAACTCTAGCGCGGTTCAAATGCATTTTGAATGCAAGCAGACAGGAGACTGCTCCAAAAGCAGGAAGTGGTCTACAGTGCAGGACAAACAAACGTGCATTTCTCATGCGTCATACAAAGCCGTCTGCCTCCTTGTGTGAAAAACAACATTCTTCATGGTCTTCTGCCTCATTTTCCACTCATGCTGAGTCCATTGTTGAAAAATGACAAAACAGAAATCCTAAAACCGCTAAAATTTGATGCCACTCCGCTTTTGTTTTTATTTCTAGCAGAAGAAGAAGTGTCTTCTTCAGAAGTTTTTGTGTCATTTCTTTCAGTAGTTCTTGGTGCAGCCCCACCACAGGTGGTGGTGGTGGTGGTGGTGGTGGTGGTGGGGGGGGGTTTGACTCGACTGACTCAGTGCAGTGTGAATGTGAACCATACCATCTGAAAATGTAAACAAATGTTCTGAATTTGGTCCCCAATCAAACAGAGTCTACCGGACTATCAGTTGTGAAAATACCCTTAGTGGCTATCAGGGCGAGGGCTACTGGCCGGTAGTCATTCAGACTAGACACTGCAGCGCTCTTAGGAACTGGGATGATGGTGGCAGTCTTCAGGCAGGCGGGAACAGTTGCCAGGGTGAGAGAGGAGTTAACGATGTCAGCCAGCACCTTGCAGAGCTGATCAGCACAGTCTCTCAGCACCCTCCCCAGGATGTTGTCTTGGCCAGTTGCCTTGCGAGAATTAATCCTCCTGAAGGTACTCCTTACTTCTGCTGAGGTCATGCTGAGGAACTCCTCTTCCTGCGGTGAGGTGAGTCTGGTACTGGGTGGTCTATTTGGGTCTTCAAAGTGGGCATAGAAACTGTTAAGAGCATCAGGTAGTGATGGGTCCCTAGGGCATTGTGCACCCCTGCTTTTATAGTCTGTTATGCACTTAATGCCCCTCCACATGCTCTGTGGGTCCTGTGAGGAGAATTGCCCCTGGATCTTCCATGCATATGTTGCTTTGGCCCACTTTATACCAGCAGCCAACTCTTTCCTTGTCCTCCCCAGTTCCTGTGAGTCGCCAGACCTGAAGGCAGTATCCCTGGTTTTCAGCAGGGTACCGACCTCGGCATACAGACCTCAAAAGTTGTTCAGAAATAGATTTACGTCCAGTGATTACCTTCTGTAAGTTGAATTAAAATCAATCCAGTGGTTCACAAGATATTTTGCTAATAGACATAACTGACACCAATAGTTAAAGTTGAAGTATAAAATCATATCTTGCACATTCAGTTTGCACTTATAATACAATTTGAGGAATCTCATCTACTACGACACACCAAGTCTCAGCTTAATTTCTGTAGAAATGATCTAAATATAGCTGTTTTGTGTTGGTTTAGGTCATTTGGCTTTGGCAGACATTTTGAACTGGGTTGAATAATAATTTAAATAGTTTAATAATTATCTGTCCAGTGGCTCATGAGTTACACACTGGCAAAAAAACATTTTTGGCCCTTTACCTTCAGTGGTGGATTACAATTCACCACTTACACTTGTCGAGGTCGGATGCTTTTCCCCTCCCCTCCCCTCCCTCTCCGCTTTGCTTTGCTGCTCTGTCTGTCTGTGAAACTGCTTCTGAGCCTCTCTTGCATATCTTATGAACCATAACTATGGACTTGATTTGATCAGTTGGTCCCTCAACACAATTGATAACATTATGAAGAGAAGACAGGCTTTAGGCGAGCCGATTTTCCCTGTTGGCACGCATGCAGCTGGATATCTCATTGACTTGAAGACTTGATGATGTGTCTATTTCTGCTGTCATTTGTGGATTTTAAGGACGCATATTTAATTGGATTTACAATAACTTGTTCCTACTTTCTGGATTTGGCTGGTTGCTGGTTTTATCTACAATCAAGGAAGTCGTCAGAGCAAATTGGGACCTGATCACGCTGCTTGCCTTCATGATGGCTTGTTTCATGCCTCGAGTACCCAGACTCAAATGTTTTGGGCAGAATGGATCAGATCTTGGGGATTTTACTCAGGCACATTCCATCAGTGTGGCCATGTAATTTGGACATTTCGGAGCCGTTTAGACCAACACAGACTCAAGGTAGATGCTATTAAGTTATGCCTGTCCCCAAAACAACTGTGCGTTTATCTGAATTTGGCTCCCCTGGCTGGCCTTGAAGGCCATCTTATCTGAATTCACCTGGAGAACATGTGATCTGACACTCCCCCCCCCCCCAGGGAATTTCAAACCGATCAACAAAGAGGAAACCAGCTGAATAAACATTGTGTCATCATTTCAGGACTCTTGGATTCCCATAGGCGTTGTCCTTGGCCATTCCCCGACATCCCTCGAAAATGTTTATGGATCTCACCGGAGGAAACTGGCTGAATACTCCATCCTTATCAGAACTCTTACAATTTCCTCGAGAGCGTCCAAGGACATTGCTCACTGCTCTCATCGTCTTCCCCCTCTGCAGAATGTCTACATCACTATGTGCTTGTTTGTGCAAGGTGTTTTTTAATATTATAGTTTTTCTATAGTAATAGCAGTCGTCCTCCAATGAGAGAGTTGGGGGTTTGAATCCACCAGAAGTCACATGCTGAAGTGTCCCTGGGCAAGACACTGAACCCCTCATAGCCTCTGATGTGTGTCCCATCAGTATATGAATGTGATCTAAAGCACTGATCAGTCTCATTAGAATGATTTGTTCAATTAGCTTTGTAGAGATCTAGTAGAGTGCTGTGTGAATGGGTAAATGAGGACACAGATTGTGTAAAGTGCTTTGAGTGTCTTGAAATAAGACAGAAAGGTGCTATATAAGTACAGTCCATTTACCATTTACCATTCTTCTCAGCCAAGAAGAAAAATCTGATAGGAATTTTTTTGCCTCCAATTCCTACATGTGTCCAGTTTCACTACTTTTTGTCTGGCTAAACAGATCTCACTTGTAAATGAGTCTTCTAGGCTCAAAGTGACTTATCTGTCTAAATAAAGGTTGAATGAAAAATTACATGCCATCCATTTCCATCTAAAACCAATTACAGTTACCAATTACAGTTAATGCACCAAATAATACAACAATAAAATACCAAATGGAAGCTATTAAAACATTGAGAATTTATACTTTGGGGTCGTCCTCCGACCTGAACAAACATGGGGTGACAGATAACAACAGAGAGGACTGAGTTTCTTTAAAAATTAAAGAAACCCAACAGAACCAGGCTCAGGTTTGGCACCATCTACTTTGACCAGCTGTGGTTTTAAAGAACAGGAGAGAGACACACAAATAGTTCACTTCCAGCATTTCTTGTTGCCTTCAGACAAACAGAAAAGATTCCGTTATTTCACAAACTTCTCATCTCTACTGAAACCAGTAGGTCTGTGTTTGAGGCTCAGAAAGTTACTGGATGTCAATAAATCAGTTTGACAGTTGAGCCAAAGAAAATCAACTGATGGTGGTATGTTCAGCTGAGTGTCCCACAGTTGTCTGGGCTCACTTTAATGAGCCTCTCATGGTCCACAGGCAGGTTGTTACACCACAGAGGATTTGATTCATGGGCTACACAAGCAGCAAAAACCGATACGATACGGATTCAACTTCTAATAGTGGTACAATGCTAGTCAGTGTCTGTGTTTTGAGGCGCAGATAAGTCAAAGCAACTGTTTCAGGTCTCTCTTGTAAATGAGTCCCTGAGGCTCAATAGGACTAACCTGTATAAATAAAGGTTGAATGAATTAACTGTTGTAAAAGAGCCCCCTTTCACACTCAGACTAGAATCAGAATGACTCTTTTGGTCCCTTGTTACAGAGCCAAGAGAGGGAATAAGAAATAACGTCTATCCATGTTGTGAGTATGATAACTTTAAAAATAAGTGAGATACCAAATTCCATTTTGGGGTGTGGCTGCATCCAAGTATAAGAAAGGCCACTATTCAAAACTGGTTTGCCATGTCAAAATCCAAGATGTCCACGACCATATACTGTTGATGTAAACCAGCCACCCCAATTATTTGAGGACATTTTTATCTGTTTTTTATGATGCTTAAAATTGTAGTTTCTTCAAATGACTGGGGTGGCTAAAAATCAATTTATGGGGGGCTAAGGCCACATTACCACCCCTTGGCTCCTCCATCGCATCTGGTGGTGGATAAAATTGCTCCCTCGACTCACCAGGATCCATCACTCTGCCTTGGACAAGAAAAAGCAAACAAAAAACTTACCTCTATTCTCATTATACCATGTAACTTCTACCCACATCAAAAACATTAATGTTTACTTGCATTCTCTCTTTTTTAAATTCTAGTCCATATAAACAGTAATTTCCAAAACTACAAACATTCACTATTTAAATCCTCCAGTGGCAGGGGACATCGACATACTGTAGGTTATCCATAAATTAACAACAGTGACTGTTTTAATGTTTTGATCTTTAAAATGCAAATCTAAGTAGTGTTTTTTTTTTATCATAAAGAGCAAAGAGACACATTTTCTTGACTAATGTTATTTCTTGCAGCTGACACAGTGCATGTTGCTTGAATATCACACTCTGATCTCTCTGTAACACGGGGATGAATCAAACCTGAGGTGACCCAAGTTTTGTTGACGGTCTTTACTGCTGTCAGGTCTGATGCCAGTTGACTTTTTGACGCAGATCATCTGTTAAAGCTTTCTGAGTGGGTAATTTCAGGGCATTTAGAGAGGTTTAGCGCTGCTGGTGCTGTCACGTGCAAACGGAGCAGCGTGAAGCTGCTGAGAGGTGGGAGGCTGCATGGCATCTTGGGAATGGTGTCTGCCTGCAAAATGTTGCAAGAATTTAATGGGGGTCATGTCCTCCCCTTATTGTTTCTGACCGGGGCTTATCTGCAGTCTGGGGAGATGCAGGGTCACCATGGCGATGCCGTCTTTAGGTTTCTTGCAGCTGGCTGTGAAGAAGCGTGTTTACCTCTCTTTATCCTGGAAGAAAGCCAGGTGGCTCTTTAAACACTGGAGCAGACTCTGATAACATCCCTCCAAAAATACAAACCAGTCTGATGGAGAATACTTTTGGCCAGGGCTATGTGCTCCTTTGATAACTCTTTGATGCTTTTGCTATTTGGGGTTTTAGAGGTGAGTATACACAGTATGTTTTTATTATTTTGTTGTTTAAGTTTTTACTGTACATCATTACAACTAAACACTGATCATTGGTATCTCTGATAAAGAGATTAAAATAAAGATGGACTTTTACGTTTACCTTTGAAAACGTTGATAAGGTATTTGAATTGATTTATTACCATGCAATGGATCACACTTGTGTATATATAGTAAATGTCAATCAAAAGCTAATTAGTAAACTAAAGAAGCTATGCTTGTCACCTCCTGCGTCCTCAGACTGCTTCTAAAAAGCAAATTAGTTAAGTTTGAAAGAAAAAAGAGCCTCTCACCTTGGAGAACGACAGGTGTGACAAAGAAGATCGATACGAGACAAACGGCGTCAGGGCGAGGCCCTCAAATCACCGTCTTTTTAACAAATGAGCTCAGCTTGGTGAAACAGACAGTGGAGAAAGAAATCACTGCATTCTGCCTCACGCAACACAGTTTTGGAGGTAAGAGACATTACTCAACATGAGTGGAAGCAAAACCAAAAGATTAATGTGCTTTTGTGAGGAGGGGGTATTTGTGGCCCAACTTCAGTATCTGAAACTCTGGATGAGTTGACACTGAGCAGAAAGCAACATGCAGCTAGGTTTAGATTGACCGTTTTAAAGCAGATGTAGTTTTTTTCATTGTCCAGTGCTCATAATGATGGGCAGCAAACAGACTATGTACGTGCTGATACATTTAAAATGTTTGCTGACATTCTTTACTGCAGATATATTAAATACATTTTCATGCATTGTTACTGAAGAAATGGGTATTAGTTTCTTGGACTTGATGAGACAAGTGTCTGTCCTGTCCTAACTGTCTGCACCTCCCTGTGTATTCCTCTTCATTTCTCATGTGCACAGTTGATCCTCATTCTAGTCACCCCTGGTGCTCCTCACTCTGTTTCATTAGCATTACCAAATCTACCTGTTTTCACTCCTTTGTCATCTGGGGTTTATCCTTTCAGGGTGTCATGATCTGCCTCTGCTCCACCTGTTCGTTTACTCCTGGTTTTGAGTAAGTTTTGATGCCCCATCAGTACTTTGTTTGTGTTTAATGAATTATTATTATTTTTACTATCGAGTCCTCCTGTTCTCTGCCTGCATGTGAGTTCAACACATTAAGCAGTGGATCATGTCAGAAATCCCGGATCATAACATGAACTCAGCAAGCTGTGGTTTCTCATGGAGCCCAGCTCCGAAGACTTTCAACGACTCCACGAGGTAACCCGCACCTACATCAACACCGTGGCCACCTCCAGCGATCTATGGGAGAGGATGGTGGTCACAGAGGATTTAATTAAAGAGTACTCTCAATCAGAGGATCTGGGTACTCGCCAGATATGTGGGAGTTGTTTGAGGAAGCGATGACTGAGAGACGTGCACTCCCTCCTCCTGCAACCTTTCACCCCAGCTGCCACCCAGTCTGGTTTTCCTCCTGACTCATCTTCAGGAGAGAGTCCCCCTGCAGATCCTCCTGCCACCACAAGAGCGGCCGTAAACAGAATCAGTCCAGGTCTGCCAAACTTCAGCTCCTCCCGGAGCCTCCCAAGACTCATGAGGAGGAGCGATGGGAGATTTTGCAGGGGGAGGGGCATCCGAGCCCCTGCTCGCCAGAAGGGCGATCAAGCTCTCATTCAACAGAGGAACCGAGTCCAACAAAACCTCCCGCAGCCACTGAGGTCCTCACGTCCACAGAGGTCTCAACTACAGCTGCAGCCTCCCTGGTCTTAATGACAGCTGCAGCAATGCCTCCTGCTGGTCCTGAAGCAGCAACGCCTCCTGCCGTCCCTGCAGCAGCTATGCCTCCTGCCATTCATGCAGCAGCCATGCCTCCTGCCATCCATGCAGCATCCATGCCTCCTGCTGTCCATGAAGCAGCCATACCTCTTCAACAAACAAAGCAGCAGAGCCAGCCTCAGCTGACGTTGCAAACGAGCATGCCTCAGCCGATGATGCAGAAGACCTCAGCCTGGTTCCCATAACAGTTAAGACCTCCAGAGCTTCAGACACAGACTCTCCTGCTGCAAATACAGACTCAGCTCCTGACCTAGGCTCTCTAGCTGTAGACACAGACTCTCAAGCTGCAAACCAAGACTCTCAAACTGCAGACCTAGACTCTCAAGCTGCAGACTCAGACTTGCCTGCTATATACCCTGAACCACCTACTCCCTGAGGGTCCTGGAGGACTCTCACTACTGCTTTCCTGATGTGGGTTCTGGGTCACCTATGGATGTAGGCTCTCCTGCTGCATAACCTGACTCAGCTCCAGACCTAGACTCTCAAGCTGCAGACTCAGACTCTCAAGCTGTAAACCCAGACTCTCAAGCTGCAGACCTAGACTCTCAAGCTGCAGACCCAGAATCACCTGCTATAGACCCTGAACCACCTACTCCCTGCATCTCAGAGAGGATCTAGGAGGACTCATCTCACTGCTCCTTGATTGATGCGGCTTCTGACCCACCTATGATCCCTACTATCAGCATCTTGGTGGGTGACAACCACTTCACCCCATCTCTCTGTGCTTCAGTGGGGGTTGGTCCTTATGACCCACCTCCTCATTCCTGTCCTGCCGAGGGAGTCCAGGTGGACACCTCTCGCTCTTGTCCTCTGGAGGGTCCAGAGCCTGCAGAGGGTCCCACATCCCATGAGGGTTCCACAGCAGCTGCATCGCCTGAGGGTTTCAGGGCAGCTGCATCCCCTGAGGGTCCCACGGCAGCTGGATCCCCCGGGTCTCTCATGGTGTCAGCATCACCTGAGGATCTCACAGCAGCTGCTGCTCCTGAGGTCTCCACATTGCCTACAGTGCCTGAGATCTCTACACCACCTGCAGCACCTGAGGTCTCCCCGCCTTGTCCTGATGTCTCCATGCCTCGTCCCGAGGTCTACACACCTCGTCCTGAGAACTCCATGTCTCATTTTGATAGTTTCATGCCTCATTCTGAAGACTCTATGCCTCGTCCCAAAGGCTCCATGCCTCATCTCGAGGGTTTTACGCCTCATCCCAAAGGTTCTACACCTCCTATGCCTCCTGAGGGTTCTACGCCTCCTACATCGCCTGAGGGTTCTATGCCTCTGAAGGGTTCCACGTCTTGTCCTGAGGGTTCCACGCCTCATCCTGAGGGTTCCTTGCCTTTTCCTGGTTCCTCACCTCTTTCTGGTTCTACGCCTTGTCCTGTTTTCATATCTCACCTTGAGGATTCTACACCTCGCCTCGAAGGTTCCACGCTGCTCAAGGACATCGTGTCTTAACCTGAGGTCTCGATGCCGCTTGGGTGTTCTGTGGCACCCACAGGCTCAGTTCCTGACTTGCTCTGGCTTGTTGGACGGCCTACTGGCCACCCACCTGACCTGCTCCAACTTGTTGGATGGCTTCCCGGCTACCTGCCTGACCTGCTCCAGCATTTTGGATGGTCTCCTGGTCGTCCACTAAACCAGCCCCAATGTACTGGATAGCCTCCCAGCTGCCCACCTGAACTTTGGCCCTGTAAAGAACGGCCTCTCGGCCGCCCACTGAACTATGGCCTGTGCTGGACGGTCTCCCGGTCACCCACCCTGAACTCTGACCTGACTAGGGATGGTCTCCTGGCCATCTGGACATTTTTCTGTGTTCCGTGTGTGTATTTTTTGTTTCCCCTCCCTGTCGGTCTTCGGTTCTTTGTGTTTTCTCTTGTGCCCTCCATCCTTGCGGTTCCCCCCTCCTCCCACCCGGGTTTTGGGGAGTGGGTTTTTGGAGACTCAGGGGACGTCCTTGGGGGAAGATACTGTAAGGATGCTGCCCTCTTGTGGTTACCCTGATCCTGCATTCCCCAATGTATCTGCCTGTTAATTATCCTGATCTGTGTCACCTGTGTGTCCTGCCCAGGTTTTTGTAATTATGTCCCATTTAGTCTGTGTTCATAAGTCTGAGTCTGTGTTATTCGTTGTCGGTCCATCGTCTGGTATGTCTCCTGTGTTCCCTGTGTGTTCCATGAACCAGTCCTGTAAGTTTATGCTGCCACGTCAGCCTGTTTATTGTCATTATTAAAGTGTTTTTGATTTTATGTCCTGGCCTCTGAGTCCTGCCTAGACCACTGGGTTCTATCCTGACCTGCCCTGCCTGAAACCCCGACATTCTTATATTTTCTCCCACATTTCATGTCGTCAGTGCAACTTCAGCGTGCGCTGCCAAGGCATCATTACCTGCAGTGTCCCCTGAGTGCGGAATGAACTTGGCAAAAAAGCATTTTCTTACTCTTCTCCTGTAATCTGGAACACCTTGCAACAAGAACTGAAGCTGTCGATTTTGATCTCTTTAAGGGATTTTAAACATTTAATAAGGTCAATCGAAACATCAGCGCAAACATGTTCTTGTTTTTATAGTGTTTTATTTTGTTTAATATGGCATCTTGGTTTATTGTTTAATAACACTACTTTTATTTTAATTGCATTTTTACTGTAGTTTATTGTTGTCTGTACTTTATATGTTGTCTGTCTAAAACAGATCTCTCTTGTATATAAATGAGTCCTCGTGACTGAATGAGACTAACCTGTATAAATAAAGGTTGAATAAAAACACATATATTTTACTGGGAAAATATATTTTTCTGGCAGTATTTTGTTTGTTCCAAGAATATGCTGCATATTTTGGAATGTTCATTTCAGCCGTACAGTCCACAAAATTAACATTTGCTTCCTGTAACTCTTGAGCGCTTGTGTCACTACTATTAACACTAATTGATCTCCATGTAATTTCTTTTTTTACAGCATTCAAATCATTTTTGTGAGAAACCCTCAGGTATGGAACACAAACTCTATGAACATCAGGGATTAGGGGTACAATGGTGCAAATAGTCACAATTCACTCACCTCCATGGTTTGATACATGCTGTTCGATACAAAAAAGTAACAACAAAACAAAAATCAATGCCAAACACTAGTTTTTATTATTATTATTATTATTATTTTTAAATAAATAAATAACTCTCCCAGAAGCAGACTCATAAAAACAAACCAACCTTGCTAGTGGGGAGGATCTAACCTAGCCTAACTAGCCTCCTTGTTTGACAGTTAAAATTATTATTATTTTTTAATTATCCTTAAGTTTGAGATTTCATCTTTGTGTTCACTTTTATGAGCAGTTGGTATTCTACCAGTATATTCTACTGTAGCTACCGGAAGTAGCTCTGAATGTATTTATGTATGTGATGCCTCACGTTACACTTTAGTATCAGTACAGTCACAAACGTATTTGTCATGTACTTCAGTGTACCAAACATCTGTACTTTGCTGTGAATACACAAACCTTTGTATGCCTACTAAAAATACAATTGTGTGAGCTTTATTTCACTGAAGGAAACGGGAAGAAAATCCAGGTTGGAATCTGAACACCAGCATGTTGAACATTTTGCTTAGAGTCACTTTGAAAGACAAATTTAAAATAAAGCCAGAATACCTTTAATTAGATTACACATACACATTTTGTAAACTACTGTACTTTTCCCTCTATCCAAGTTCCCTCTGTATCAGTCTTTTCAGTGTTGTTGGGTCCTCCTGTAGTTCTTCTCACACAGACCAGTTACACGTGATTTGTCAGTTAGGCGGTGCAACACTCGAGGAAACAACTCAGTCAGCTGATTGACTTCAAACAACTCGATAACTAAACAGCATGTTGACAAACACAGCACAATCACAGAAGCTGGAGACACTGTCATACATGTAATCTCATCATCAACCAGTCCCTGGGCCTGTCCGAGATGAAATTAGTTCAGGGACAGTGAGTGTAATGTGTTGATGGGCTGATTTGTCACTGTAATGAGGTTGAAGCAGGCAGTTTGTGGATTGCTCATGTTGTCTGCAAATTCTCCTGTCGACACTTGTGTGTTTGTCGTTCTCTCTGGGGTGTCTGTCGATTTCCAAGATGTATGCAGCTGACAGATGCTATTTAAATCTATTTTAAAGAGGCTTAAGTTAAGTTTTTCATTCCCACTCTCTGTCAAAGTAACCTTTTTAATTCAGGTGAAATCATCAGTCACTGGAGTTTGGTCTTTCAAAAAAAGACTGTTGGAGTCAGCCTCCCCACCATCACAGACATCTACACCTCCAGATACAGGAAGAGGGCCACCTGCATCATGAAGGACCCCACACACCCAGCACACTCACTTTTTGTCCCACTCACCTCAGGAAGGAGGTTGAGGAGCATTAAAGGTAAAAAACCAATGTACTGAGGAACATCTACTACCCTGAAGCTGTTAGACTCATGAATCCCTAACCAGAATTATCACTGAAAAAAAAAATCACTGTAATGCCACTTTAAGTGGTGATATGTGCTGCTGACTATCCATGTTGATGATCTCATGCTGCTGATTTTTTTCACACTGCTGTGTTCATTCATACTCGCCTGCTCACACAGACTCATGTTCATGCTGCTGTTGTTCAGCGTATGGTTTTTGTACTGTTAGTGCCTAGTATATTCTTAGTTTAGCATATTTCTTAGTTCATATCGTAGATCTTACTACAGTTTTTCTTTACAATGTATACTTTTGTTGGATGTAACTGGGACTCTGTGTAAACAATTTCATTCCACCACATGCACCACATGCAGTGTGAATGACAATAAAGAAACCTTGACCTTGACCTTGAGACACATCAATGGGTTTAATCAGAGAAAATTTAAATTATCTGAGACTGAAACCTAAATTTATGTATTTTAGACGACTGTGCTCTGTTTGTACTGTTTGGGGTGGGGGTGGGGGGGTTCAGCATGAGGTTTCAGTATGAGAGAAGAGGCCTTTGACTTTTTAGTTGCACCTGTATTGGGGGTTCGGTAGACGGGGCACTCAGTTCTGTTAACAAGGCGGGGCGCACCGCTTGTATAATGGTAGGGGAAATACACATACAGTCATCCCTCGTTTATCACGGAGGATTTGTACCCTGAAAACCCGCAATAAGTGAAAAACCGCCAAGAAGGAATAGCAGTACAAGTAGTAAGTACTAGTTTATTATATATATATATATATATATATATATATATATAAAGGTGCTTTAAACCTTTCCCACACTCTTGCAATATCCTAATCAATGTTTCTAAACTCTAAACGCTCTAAAAGAGCTCAGAATGTCATGATCTCAGCTCCCTGCCTGCTCTGCTCTTTGCCACCTGTAGGCGCTCTTGGCCACGTCCATTTCTCCACTCTGTACGGTGAACAGCTGATCAGTTGCAGCAGGAAGTTTATCCTGCAGTATGGGCAGCACAAAGGTGCAGCAGGTGCTAAATAATTTTAAATGATTTATTTTAAATAAAAAATCCATGCCGATCGTGTGGCTCATCTATCAGTCAGCCATTTGTGTGTCATGGCTAATCTTATTTTGAAAAACAGTGATAAGTTGATTAGTTGATGTTTTTCTTATTTCATAATTTAGATCTTATTATTGTTTTTCTTTTACATTTTATTGTTGGATGTAACTCGGACCATGTGTACATAATTTTGTTCCACCACATGTACCACATGGGATGCGAATGACAAATAAAGAAGCTTGAATCCTTGAATAAACAAACCGTGAAGTAGCGAGGGAATAAAGTATATGTGTCTGTGTGTGTGTGTCTGTGTGTATACAGTGACCCCCACAACCAAGAAAGGAAGAAACAGATAAAAATTATATATATATATATATACTCTTTTTCCTTTGGTGTAAACTTGATGAAATAGCTTTCAAAGTAAACATTTTTCAGCATCATGTGAATAATATCAAGCAATAAAACATTTGACTGCTGCTGTGAAACTTTAAAATAAAGGTACATTAATTTTCTTCCGCCTCTTCTGAGCTGTGTTAGCAAATAATTTCCCTTGTAATATCTTTTTAATTTTCTGTGAATTTTAAACTATTTGGATCCTCATTTTATTCAAGATCTTCTCCAAATATTAGTTTAATTCCAGTATCCAGTGAATAATGTGGAGACTGTGGAGAACATAATCACACACACACTTACAAAGCAACAGTCAAGTTGTGAAGTTATCTCTTTTCTGCTTGTTTTTTGGACCCACAGACAGGCTGTTGACACCTCAGCTGTTAAATCCAACAAAAACGATGAAATATGAGACTCAACACTGAAAGGCTGAATAACATTTCCTGTATACAGTTTTTTACATGTTACTTGAACGTTCAATACAATGGATCAGTTAACCCATACGGTAAAACTGGAGTTAGAAGAGTATTTTTTTAAATCATTTCTGTCAGTATAATGCAGTCTGTTCACCAGCCCAGGCATCAATACTGGTATCAGAGGTTTGTAGATGTTAAAAACATTTGTGGATTAGAAGAATCTGTTCATACTAATCAGTAAACGTTATCTGCTGCTTTACAGATCAAAAACAACAAGATATTTATTTCTAATTGGGCAATAAGAAGTACACTAAATAATATTGGACTACGCCTGACCATCACACCAATAGGGTCTGTATGGTGTTGGTTTCCCTTTGGTATCTCTCATAACTTCCACTCTTCTTGGAAGAACCAATAAACTTTGGACTGTTCGGTGGGAACTTGTGGCTAACTGTTCTGTGAGCATCGATCTTCAGTTTAATTAAGCTAATATTCACCTTAAGAAATTTTGATCAAACTTGTGACCCATGCTGGTAAAACAAATGATAATGAATAATGTTTCAGTATTGATTATTATTATTTACTACCTCTCCATCTTAAAATATGTGAAATGATGAGAAGTTTGTTGAAATTGTTGATTTATCAAAGTCAAAAGTAAAAGTTTCTTTATTTGTCATGTGATACATGTGGTGGAATGAAATTGTGTGCACAGGGTCCCAGTTACATCCAACAAAAGTATAAATTGTAAAGAAAAACAGTAATAAGATCTAAAACATGAACTAAGAAATATGCTACACAAAGAATACGCTAAGCACTATCCATCCATCCATCCATTATCTTTACTCGCTTCTTCCATTTTTGGGTCATGGGGGTCGCCGGTGCCCATGTCTAGTCATCATTGAGTGGGGGCGGGGTACACCCTGGACAGGCCTCCAGTCCATCACAGGGACACATAGAGCCAAACGAGAAAATCAACCAATCACTCTCTCACTCAAATCTAGGTACAATTTGGAGTTACCAATCAGCCTAACATGCATGTTTTTGGCCTGTGTGTGTGTGTGTGGGGGGAGGGGGTGCGTGTGTGCTGGGGGGCCCCCGGACAGGGATTTGAGCCAGGGTGGCCTGCTTGCTGGAGGGCAGCGGCTCTGCCAGTTGCACTGCCGTGCCGCCTACGCTAAGTTATAATAGTACAAAAACAATATGCCGAACAACAGCAGCATGAACATGAGTCTGTGTGAGCACATGAGGACGAATGAACACAGCAGCATGAAATAAATCAGCAGCATGCAATAAATCAGCAGCATGAGATCAGCAACATGGATAGACAGCACATATCAACAATCAAGTGACATTACAGTGATTTTTGTTTCTCCACAGTGAGCATTCTGATTATTAATTGATTTGTCTAACAGCTTCAAAGCTGTTCCTCAGACTAGTGGTTCTACACTTAATGCTCCTCAACCTCCTGCCTGAGGGGAGCGGGGCAAAAAGTGAGTGTGCTGGGTGTGTGGGGTCCATGGCGCTTGTCCCCACTTGGACGTCCTGTGGGCCAGCTAGAAGCTCCCGGGTTCACTGCTGAGTCTAGGTGAACTAGGTGTCCAGAAATTTGTCTGAGTGTCAAGGTGAGGCCCATCACATTCACTTTCACAAGTGGAGCATGATGGCCCATCATGCTCCACTTGATATATAAATGAAACTTTATTAGAGTTTGCTTTGGGTTTGTTTCAGATGTAATGGACACAAGGATGAAAAACAAAGGAGAAAAGAAATGCAGAAAAGTGTTAAAAGGGTTTAAAGGAAAAGAAGGAGATAGGAGTAGAGGAGAGAGAGAGGTATAGAGAGGGCACAAATCAACATCATTGAAGTCTGCCTTTAGACCTGAGGAAAGAGATAAGATAAAATAGAAAAAACACAACAAGAAACAATATTCTGTATAATGATAGTTATAACATCATTAGAAGGTATACAGTACATGGTAATACAAGATGTATTTAGTGGCCACCACAACCCAACTCAGTGTGTATCTGATAAACACTTGAGTCTAAACACATGTGTGTGTATTTGTGTGTGAGCATGCTTGTGACGACACAAGGAAGATCAGAGCCACAGACATCCAGTGGCCCCAATGCCCAGAGCCCCGGGCGTCCCCCAACAGGGACAATGCAGAAGTCCCAGGGGGCTGCAGCAATGAGCCCACAGGCCCCGCTGGCAACCCGCTATGCCGGAGCAGATCAGGACATGGACACAGAGACCTGAACCTGAGGTCATACCACCCGCCAGGGCACCCGGGCCCCAGCAAGCAGTCACCAGGGCGAGCCGGCACACACCCAAGCCCCCAGCCCCAGACACAGAGAGCCACCAACACATTGGTGGGCAGGGGCTCTCGTTCAGAGGACTAAAATAAAACAATATCACAAAATAACCAGTGTGGTCAACACTTTAAATATGTACAAAAATATTTCATATTGGTTGTCATGTAGTGTTTGTTTTCTGCCTTTCTAACATTCTTGCAGGAAAAAGAATGTGGGCTGAGAACATGTTGCAGTGATGAAGACACACACTGGTGTGTACGGTAAAAAAGACAAGGACTCCACTGGGAAAGTGTCCGTTTACTGTGGGACATGGCTGCGTTGCTGCACACAGAATGGATATCTAGTTATCTGAAACACAATTTAAAATTTAGTGTTTAAGTGCTCTGATGACCTGATGTGCATGCAGCTGATGGATAGAGAAAATGTTTCATTATCAGGTATCTCTTGTAAATGAGTCCTCGAGGCTCAATGGGATTTACCTGTCTAAATAAAGGTTGATTGATCTTCTTGGATGCTTCATCTTCACAGAACACACATCCAAACTCACATGCAGTGCACTGTACAGGCAACAAGCCTGATCTGTTTTAGCTGCTGCTTGTGGAGGACACCTCATTCCAGTTCTGTATGCCTTTTGAGTCATATGAAGCCAAACAAACAAAACATCTAATAAATAACAAACTTTATCACAGGTAAAATTGCACCATACAAAAATACCTCCAGAGGGAATAAAAATTAATCTTCTGTGTAAGTGCACACATTTGCCCGTTTTGGTACACTGTTGGTGCAGTAAATCACAAGGTCACATGACCAGTTCTTACTCTAATGGTTTTATGTCACTCTGTTGTTCAACATATCTGCAGCTCAGTTCAATTCACTTGGATAATTACCAAATGAGCAGGGTTGCGTAATAGGTAATGGTGAACTATTGTACTTTGTACAATCACTGTAAAACTATCAAATTTTGACCAGATTATTATATGTGCAAATATGACTGATGATATGTGTGTATCTGCACGAATAAAAATGACTTTTATTTTTGATGCACAAAAAATGCTAAAAAATATTGTATATTTGGGCTTTTCAAAAACTTATTTATTTTATATGTAGACCCTAAATGTTTTGTATACTTACAACTATCGTTGTATATTTGGCAAAACCGCTGATGGGTTTTCATTCTCAATAAGAAATGTAAGATATTAACTAGTAATTGCTCATAAACAAGTTATTTTAATTGTTTCACAAGTTATTAGAACAAATACGTCAGTTCTGTGGCTCATTTAGATCTCCTGACAAATGTAGAACAATAAAAGAAATGAAATGAGCTTGAAATTCAGATGCTCACACAAGTCGCTACAACAAGATGAGTCTTGTTCGGGACAGAGGGTTAAATCTGTTAACTGAGCTACATCTCTGTCATTTGTAAAACATTGTGTCATAATATTGGTTCAGAACCTTCTCCGACAGAGGAACTGACAAAACATTCATCACTTCCCAGCATCCCCAAGCTAATTAAAATGTTTGCTGTCTTTCTCATTCCCTTCAGTGACTCCAGCGATGGCATCTAATACTAATCAACCTTTGATAAGCAATTATGGATGAAGTCAAGGAGAAAATGTGATTATACATGCTCCACTTTGCTGGCTTTTTATGTTAGGACAACAAACTGGTAGAGGTGCACTGTGAGAATATTAACACATGGTTGCTCTGGTGCTTTATTAATTGAGCTACTATTGGTTTACACCTTTAAAACACATAATATGAGTTTCATTTTTTTTTCTTTTGTCCTATTTCCCAAACTACCACTACCAATAAATATCTCATTACAATGCAATGGTCTGCTAAGAAATATGAGTTTTAACTTTTCAAACTGCTATTTTGACCCACAACATCGACCTCAGCATTGTTGTAGGTGAGCAGCATGACAGTTTAGCACTGATGCCTCACAACAAAAACGTCTTGGGTTCAGTGTTCAAATGTTCAAACTCTTCATTCTTCTATAAGAACCTTATTCCATCTGTGAAACATGGTGGTGGCAGTATAATAGTTTGGGCCTGCTTTGCTGCATCAGGACCAGGACGGCTTGCCATCTTTGATGGAACAATGAATTTTGAATTACATCAGAGAATTCTAAAGGAAAATGTCAGGACATCTGTCCATGAACTGAATCTCAAGAGAAGGTGGCTCATGCAGCAACACAATGACTCTAAGCATACAAGAGGTTTTGATAAAGAATGGTTCAAGAAGAATTAAGTTCATGTTTTGGAGTGGCCAAGTCAAAGTCCTGACCTTAATCCAATCAAAATGATGTGGAAGGACCTGAAGCAGCAGTTAATGGGAGGAAACCACCAACATCCAGAGATGAAGCTGTTCTGTACAGAGGAATGGGCTCAAATTCCTCAAAGCTGGGAGTAGGACTGATCAACAGTTACTGGAAATGTTTAGTTACAGTTGTTGCTGCACAAGGGGGGGGGGGTCACACCAGACGATGAAAGCAAAGGTTCACATACTTTTGCCACTAACAAATATGTAATATTGGATCCATCCATCCATTATCTTTTACTCGCTTCTTCCATTTTGGGTCACGGGGGTAGCCGGTGCCCATGTCCAGCAATCACTATACGAGGGGCAGGGTACACCCTGGACGGGTCTCCAGTCCATCACAGGGCCACATAGAGACAAATGAGACAAACAACCATTCACTCTCTCACTCACACCTAGGGACAATTTAGAGTTACCAATCAGACTAACATGCATGTTTTTGGTCTGTGGGAGGAAACTGGAGTACCCGGAGAAAACCCACGCATGCACGGAGAGAGCATGCAAACTCCACCCAGAAAGGCCCCCGAACCAGGATTTGAACCAGGGACCTGCTCGCTGAGAGGCAGCAGCTCTACCTGTTGCTGCCCTAATATTGGATCATTTCCCTCAATTAATAAATGACCAAGTATAATATTTTTTGTCTCATTTGTTTAACTGGGTTCTCTTTATCTACTTTTAGGACATGGGAAAATCTGAGGATGTTTTAGATCAAATTTATGCAGAAGTATAGAAAATTCTAAAGTCTTCACAATCTTTCAATCACGTAGTTTCCTACTATGGAGGTATCTGGAGTGAGGGGAGATGATGCAGAGTGAGATGGAGGAAGATGACTTGTTGTTGTGGCCCTTAAAGAGGGAAAAGCAAAAGTAATACAAGAAATGTTGAACTTATTTACTTTGTAAAATTCTAAATATATTCCTCTCACGCACGTATTTTTTTAAATTGATGTTTTAATGGATAATATACTGTAAATTACAGACACTCTCTGGAAAATAGTTGTGTTTTTACTGAATTTATTCAAATGGAAAGTTGTATCTGAACCAAACTAATCAAGTGATATCTCTTTGATTTACTTGTGTAACTGTAGAGGGAGTGAAGTACACTGCAACTTTCATAAAACAAACTTCTAAGAGCCTAATTTCAAACTCATTTGACCAAGTTTAGTTAAAAAAAATATGAGCATACATTTGATCTGATGGCAGAGAGATTTAAATTGATTGCTGCAAAGTTGAGAGCATGCTGTACTTACATATTCTCTTCTGAGTTGTACAAAATCAAAACCATTCAGAACTAATGACTTTGTCTTGTTATTTCTTTATTGATGCATTTTTGTGCAACCAGTTTGCCTCATAAAAATAAATGACTGCTTTGGGAAAGAGTCTTGATATTGATTAGTTTGGATATTGACTGGCTCACCAATTTCCAGGGGTCCTTCATAGAAAATGTGATTACTGCATGGGCAATCGTCACCTGTTCCTATTGGATTCTTTCAGCAATGCGGCCCCCACCCTCTTCACTCCTGTCAGCTCACCATCAGGCCAATTGATTTCCTCTGGACCACTCTGTGGGCCTCTGACCAGAAAGCAATGTATTAAGGACTTGTTTGGATCAATCTAATGTGCAGTGATAGCACATTCACAAACTGCTGACTGGCCAACAACACTCATTAATGTCTACTTCACATCTTCAGTGCTTCTTTGTGTACATGCAGTAACCACAAACTAGACACCTGCAGACCTGATAGCTGGTTTGTGTTGGTGAAGAAATGGTTGTTAGGAACATTGGGATGTATTGTTGAGCAGGTCTTTCTATGTGCAGTTTGTATTCCCTCTGTGCATCGCTTACACCAATGCGCAAACGTTTGAACTCACATGTCATCACAAGGTGCACATAACGGGGCAGTTAATGTATGTTATAGTGGTGCTTGAAAGTTTGTGCATGCTTTACAATTTTCCAGATTTCTATGTAAATATGACCTTAAGAATCAGATTGAGGCAAATGATCCAATAACTGCAACTTAACGTTTCTGGTAACTGTTGATCAGTCCTGCACACTCGCTAAGAGGAATTTTTTGCCCATTCCTCCATAAAGTACAGCTTCAACTCTGGGGTCCTTTGTGATCTCGCCGACTATTACTTGCCATGCTCTTGGAGTGGTCTTTATTGGTCGACCACTCCTGGGGAGGGTAACAATGGTCTTGAATCTCCATTTGTATACAATGTGTCTGACTGTGGATTGGTGGAGTCCAAACTCTTTACAGATGGTTTATAACTTTTTTCAGCCAGATGAGCATCAACAACTATTTTGGAGGTCCTGAGAAATCACCTTTGTTTGTGCCATGATACACTTTCACAAACATGTTGTGAAGAGCAGACTTTGATAGATCCCTGGCCTGTTCTTTAAATCAAACAGGGTGTCCACTCACACCTGATCATCATCACATTGATTGAAAACACCTGACTCTAATTTCACCTTCAAAGTAACTGCTTATCCTGGAGGTTCACATGCATTAACCACTCACAAACATGTAATATTGGATCATTTTCCTCAATAAATAAATTGCCAAGTATAATATTTTTGTCTCATTTGTTTAACTAGGTTCCCTTTATCTATTTTTAGCATGTGTGTGAAAATCTGATGATGTTTTATGTCACATTTATGCATAAATATAGAAAATTCTAAAAGCTTTACAATTTTTCAAGCACCACCGTATATGGGTGCAGTTAAAGAGGACAAGGAGGTAGCTGGAGTGAGGACAGAGGATGCCAAGGACAGAGATGGAGGATGACTCACTGTGGTGACCCCTGAAGAAGGAAAAGCTGAAAGAAGAAGAAGAAGCAATAAAAAAGAATTTAAAGTACCAACACAACAGCTATAAAACGCAATAAGCATTTTAATGAGATGTATGTTTCAAAGTAAATATATGTGTTCATTCAAGGATTCAAGGTTCTTTATTTGTTTATTTGTTATTTGTTGAACAAAATTATGCATACAGGGTCCCAGTTACATCCAACAGAAGTATCAAAATGTAAAAGAAAAACAGCAATAAGATCTAAGATATGATCTAAGAAAATTGCTAATAAAAATACACTAAGCACTAGCAGCATAAAATAGCATAAAAACAATACACCGAACAGCAGCACGCATGAGTCTGTGTGTCTCATCACTCCAACATTAAGATGTATATAATATATACAAGTAACTGCAACAAAATATGTGAAATTTTTAAGGTCCCCTTCACACAGGATAACAAATTTGATATGCTCCCCACAACGTATTAATCTGTGGCCGGACCGTGGCCAATTTGAAAACCTTCAGATTAAAGGCAATCATGACACCACTATGTTGTTAATAACACCCTCTGCTAAGTTTTGCATCCATTAGACAGTCTTCTGCTCTTTCACTGTATAAATCTGCAGCATTTCCCCACATAGCTGCCGTATATGTCCACTGTTTCCCCAATCCTTGTCCTGGAATAACTCTCACAGACCACTTCAGGATACTGTTACATACAATCCTGTCTTTTTTTTTGTTTTTCAAATCTGTACTTTGTTTCATTGCCTTTGACATCATCATTGTTAATGCCTATACACAGCGTTGACAGATGAGAAATGCAGAAGAATCGTACCGGCGGCTTAAAATTATTATATTTTGAGGAAAATTATTGTACAAACCCAGTTTTTATTTTAAAGTGTCTCAGAATTTTCTCCTTCTAGAGCACATTTTTACACAGTGTATAATGTAGCCTTTTTTTTCTGACTTGCTCTCGATGAAGATGGACATTTTCTTTCCCTCTCCTGCCTCCCTTCTGCTTTTTCTCTTGTCCTGTGAATCTCTCAGAGCCTCTCTTTACACATCTTTCAAATCGTAAATTATTATGGATCTGGTCAACTGGTCTCTCAACGCAATGGACACAATTTTCTCGACGAGAATACAAGGTGAAGGAGAACCCTCATTCCCTGAAGGGACACATGCATCTGGATATATCATGGATTCCTGGGGTGTATGGAAGATGATGTGCCTGTCTGTATTGTCCATTGAGGACGTTGAAGACGTGTACATCATTGGATTTATGATAACAGAGTTTCTGCTTTTTACCTGGGATATCGACAAAAATTAGGAAGACCTCGACATGGTGAGGGTGCCTGCCTTATATGAAGGATTGCACCGCGCTTTGAGCGCTCAGACTCAGATGCTTGAACTCACTGGCATGAAGATATCAACCTTAGAGAAGGCTACAAGCACGGACCAGCGGAGTGACAATGAATCTGGCTGTTTGGATTTGCCATTGAATGTACCAGCAGAAACTATGAAGGCAGACTGGAAAACAGTGGAGTCAGTCTGTCCCAAAACAATTGTTGTTTATCTGAAACTGGCTCCCCCGTTTGGCCTTGGATAGGCCAACTTATCTCATATTGCTCCTGGAGGATATGTAAATCATGAAACTCTGCTGGCTGCCGCTGAATCATTGTGCATCAGGGTCCTGCCTCAGAAATAATTTTACATCTGTATGAATGCGTGTGTGTGTGTAGTGTGGGGGTGTATGTGAACCACCCATATCATTTGTGGAAAATGTGCTTTCTAGTTTTTATATTGCTTAAAAGTATAGTTTCCTTAAATGATTTATATGACCCTTGGAATGATAACTCTTTGATGGCAAAGGCCTCCATTGCCCACAACATGGCTCTGCCATGGTGGTGGAAAAAAATAGCTCCTTCTACTCGCCAGGAGCCGTCACTCGGAGCTGCCTCGGACAAAAAACAACAACAACAACAACAAAAAACTACTTCTGTTCTTCTACAAAGTATTACTCCTACCCAGTTGAATATCTTGCACCAAAAACATTAAGGTTTACTTGCATTTCCTGTTCAATTCCAGTCCAGAAAAACATTCTCCCCAAAACTACAAACATTTATTCAAACTCCTCAGCATATCATGTTGTTTACAGCAAGGTCAGAGTCGGGCTGGCCTGACAGACAGTAACCAAGACACAACAGATTGGCATTTTCTCCAAACTTAATAACGTGATGAATTCTCAGGTACTGTTAAAAACAACTAAGCTTGTTCTGCAAAGTTTATCTTTTTTTATTTATTTACGTTTAAACACTGCGCACAATGTATTCAAAAGTTAAACTTGAGCTTAAACTGAAAACAGATACATTTTTTTACTGTCCAGATTTTTTATGTCCAGTGTTCATTACAAAAATCAAACAACACACTTGTGTCAGAAACAGTTTTATTGGAGTTCCAAATTAATTCATCCCATTTCACTATAAGGCGTAAAATGTATTCCATAAATTGACAGATTTAAAAACGACAGCACACACGTGGGTCTTTTGTATGTTTCATCTCTTGCACCATTGATATTGTAACACAAACCTAGACAGAGGAGTATTTTTTAATTAAATTTAAAAGTTCTTTAAATTTTAAAGAACTTTTTGAAATCATGTGTGCCAATATAAAACCATTAAATAAAGAATAAAGATTTAAAAAGATGAATCTTCAGAATAGATCCCATAGCTCTCACAAAACACTTGAAAACAACTCTTGCTGAATCTTTTCAGTCAATTGAACTGAAATCTGAATGTACTGGTTTTCAATACGACCTCAGACTAAGGAAGTTGTGGAGATTTTAACCTCTGAGGCAGCAGTGAGCTCTAATCTATCCATGAAATAACTCCTAGTTCACACAAGTTAGCAGAAATAGCTGCTTATGTATTGTCTAATTTGGTTTAAAACCTCATGTTGATTAAATTTTAAAGGAAAATGTCTTCAACCAAAACAGCAATTACATTCTCACCTTTAGGCATCCCACCTTAACTCTGTATGAATCAACATGTTAAAATAGCATCAAAATCAGAGAATTGAAAAATAGGACTGTTTGTTTCTACAGTAAAACGATCCATGTATTAATTAGTAGATACAATAGCAAGAAACCTTTGTATTCAAGCTGCACAGTTGTATAGATTAAGCATAAATGAAAATATGGTCTTAAAAAGTCTGTTTTATTGCAGCTGCTGGAATGTAAACTTGTTTTAAAAATTAAAACAGAAAAATGCTTTAACTTTCATTAAAGTATTTTTAAAATCTTGAAACAGTGGGAATATAGTCTGATGAAATTATTATTTAAAAAAAAATAATAATTTCTCAGTTCAACTTAATTTGTTTAATTTATACTTTTTTAATGAAAGACAGGCAATGATGTAATTGCATGTGTTCAAGTTGTCTTACAGCAAAATATCTGATGAACCACTAGGTAAATTGTAATGAAACTTTATAAAAAACGAATCACTGGGTGAATATCTACAAATTGTTACCTATAGGCATCAACCAAATTCAAGACTGCTGCCAATGCCCGCCCCCAGTCATTGAACACTCCACAGATTACAAAACCTCATTTTTGATTTATTCTGAGAAAAAAAAAGGCCAGACAGGCCTTTGATTTTTATAACCATTTCCTGGATTTTAACTATTGCTTGTGGTTTTACTCATTGCCTATTTCAAAAATCCTAAGGAGGAGAAATGAACCCTTTTAGCTCTTTAAAGCCCCTAAGAAGCAAAAATAATAATAATACAAAATAGACATTCAAATGTACAATTTATATTGTCATTTCAAGCTGGGATAGCATCAAAATGTTGACTATATGGTGAACATAAGTTTTGACAAATAGTATTTGATAGCATTTATGCACGCTGGTCAAATATTCCCCCCATGAATAGTTATTACCACAAAGTTTTGGAACTTTTGAGGGTTAACATATATTTACTTTATTGAAACACTTTACATCAGACACAGTTTTAGTAATTGCAGTAGCTTGGTGATCAGTTATGTAATCATGCAGTCATGTAATTCTGAGGTTGCGAGTTCAAACCCGGGTTGTGTCAGGAAGGGCAGTTAGTGTAAAACAATTGCCAGATCTTTCCTACATTTTTACTTGCTGTGGTGAACGCAGAAGAAGGGAGCTGCCGAAAAACAACAACAACAGAGAGTTAACATTTACCTTAGTGTTAGCGTGTACAAAGGTCTGAAGAAGGCTTCGGACAACACAGCCTACAACATAATTAGACAGAGCCACCGTTCCACACCTGCACCTGAACCTGGTCAATGACTCACTGGTGTATTTGGACTTGGCAGCCAACCTTCCAGCGCTGGGACATTACGCTCTCTTACAGTAACTAGTGACAACGGCAGCTGATAAACTGATCTCTGCATGAAAAAAGACTAACCTTTGTATTTTTTCCTTTTGTTTTCAAGCCCTGCTCCTCCGTGTCCACCATGTCCTCTCTGCTCCCTGTGACTACTCCAATTACCATCTCCTCTCTTGTGAGATAAGCATCAGCCTGGATCAACTCTTAAAATACAGTCGCCCTCTCACTCTCTCCAACTCACCCTCTGGATCAAAAAGCTGCCCTGCCTAGGAATCACCGGATCCCTCCTCTCCAGCCCTGCAAACAAACAAACAAACAAACAAACAAACAAACAAACAAACAAACAAACAACCAAGAGTAAGACTTCTCCAAAGAAGATTCATATTAAATTGTAATCATCCAATCCTGCCCATATTCATCTCTTCCTTGAGCATGCATCAACATGTCACCTTGACCTTATTTCCCTTTTTGCAATCCTTCCAGATCACTTGCAAACAAAAATGCTTACCTTTTATATGTACAGTATATCTGAGTCATTGTCATCAGTCTGTAATCTCTGGGTCCTAAAATCTATTCATCATGTTAACAACACAAGAACAAAAGACCACACCAGGCTGTCAGCATCTCTGTTCACATATATTTTGATATATTTCAAGAGATAGTACTCACTACTGACAAGAAATTCTATAATGGCTGTTGAATATCCAGCATAACTAAGAAACAAATAATCTGTTTAAATTATGTTGGACAGGATTTATTTTCATTGTAAGACTTACTGATAGCCTATTTATACCAGCTGTCCCGACTTACTTCTCTGAAGTATTTTTAGTGTAAATGCAGTTCACTCTGTGATCTGGCCTGCACCACACGCAAATATCTCCTTTTTCTAATTCGGTTTCATCTCAGCTGAAGCTATGGCTTTTAGCCAGTTTAAATAACAACATGATCCACCAACGAGATAATAGCAAATGCAATTTTCAATCTATCACATACTGACCAAACAAGAAATTAATTTAAAATGTGAGGGAAGCGTTCCGATGACTTGCGTTCATGCAGGTACTCACTGGCTGTCACTCCACAATGAGGGGAGAACAGTTGTGCACTCAACACCTCTGTTGACCACTGCCAATCAAAGCAATTACTGGAGAGGTTCGCCAGCAGAGGCGAAAATTGAATGGAAGTGTGTTTTGATTGAAAATGTCCATCCCAATTAGGTTGTACCTCTCAGGCATGCAGGTTCATTATTTCCCCTCCCATCAGTGTCTGCTGCTTCATCAAAAGATACAATTTGAGTGTTGCTGTGAAACCCTTGAATTTCATTATGGTGTGTGTGTGTGTGTGTGTGGGGGGGGGGGGGCTTGTCTCTGTTCATTCAATTTTCAAGCATGTAGTACTTTCAGAAATGCAAATGAAATGTAGTTGAGAGGTAAAGGGTGACTGAACTTACCAAGGTCATTTTTCTTTTCAGTTTGTTCCACTCTGTGGATCCAGTCTATGGAAATCTGCGCACTCCTTACATGTTGACACAGGAGCTAAATTTCAAAATGCTTACAGTACAGTAACACAGCAATAGCAAGGTTATAAAAACTAGAACTGCAAACAGTTAAACCACCCCAATACATGCCTGTTCTTACGCGCTGCGGAAATTGCCAGCTTGTAGATTGACAAACCAGAGTGTGGCCCAGAAAACCCATCAGTGTCTGTAACCCTGTTAGTATTCATTGTTTGAAGTTTGTTTGTGCATCCAATTCCCTGGGGGAATGCAATGATTTGTTAACTGATAAAAAAAGTAACAAAAGCCAAAGAAATATTGGGTACTTCCTGTTTAAAAACCAGACATCATTTCAGATATGCTTCATTTGGGACATAGCTTAAGTTTCTCTAAATAAATAAATAAATAAATAAAATAAACTGGATAAAATTAACTACAAACAACATGTAAGTCCACAAGTCCACATCTAAACATTCTGTCCATAGCAGAAACAGCTTTCAGTGGTTTGATCTTATAGGGTTTTCGGCTTTTTGCAGGTTCCTGAGTTCCAGGTTGGCACTAATGAGCAGCAGCTGGAGATCATCTCTCTAATTAGCTCCAGGGGTATAAGAGTTTGAAGAAGAGCTCCATTCTCTGCTGGAGCATTACCAACTGGTATTTGTGCCTCCAGCCTTCTAGCAACATTATAACTAAGAAAATACTTAACTTGTGCTGTCCTTGTGCTTTTTCAGAGACTTGCCTCCTGAGTCTATTCCCGTGGACCACTCTCCTACCAGTCTGAGCTCTCTATGCTGGTACTTACCTGTGGATCCCTTGTTGACTCCCTTTCAGCTGCTCCTCCACCATCCAGCCACTGGTCACCAGCCTACTCCTTCCACCTGCTGCGTTTTGCAAGCCCGGACCACCCTTGCTAGAAATCCTCTGTCCTCTCCTCAACGTCTCTACTGGTTAGCTCTATTGTAAGAAACAATGGACAAGATACAAACCATCTCTCCTCCTCAGAGAAACTAATCATTCTCTTCCATCCCCAGGTTTCCCTGACCCCTGCGCTGTGTATATAGTATTGATCCTCACTGTAAATCAATTTTGTTATTTAAGAGTTTTGAGTCCTGTTTTCCCTCAGTCCATATTCTTTTGGTTCTCATTCTCGCGGCAGCTCTTAGTTATTAAAAGTAAAGATGTTTAAAGAAATAACAAGCTAAACATGTACAGTCTTTAAACAAGTTGTTACTGATTATTTTTACTACAAAGAGGAATGTTAAAAACAGTTTTAACTCATTTTCAATAGAAACCTGCAGCACTAATAAAATAGTGCTGCTTGTGCGGAGATTCTGGCTTTATTTTCCACTAACTCCTCTTGCAGTTCCTGGGTGGCAGTATGGAGCCTATTACCCTCAGCTGTCTCCTCTCTGTTGATGAGGTTCTTCAGTACTTAGGGTTGCTTGGTACAACCAGTTTCCGTTGGAACATTGTCCTTCACTGGTTTGTCTTGCCTTAGTGTGATGCAGTTTGAATTCAAGAAGTACTAACCTTGTGCACCTTGTAGCTTTGGTTTCCTCTGCTCCTTGCTTTCCTGGACTAATCTCTTGACAACTCCCTGTACTGGTTCCTCATGTCTCTCTGGGTTGTTTTGCTTGAAACTAACATCTACTGTCCGTAAACAATAGGACCATTAAACACCTTGCCATCCAGCCTTAAGTCTGTCATCCCACTCTCCTCCTACTACTATACCTACCTGGTCACGTTGGTCTGCTTTGCCACTGTGGAAATCCCTGTTTCCTCCTCTCCTGCAAACATAAAAGCAAAGACAAGTAATATTAACAACCTCTCCACTCACTTCAGGAATCACTTCTGAACTGTACTTACCATCTCTCCTCTCCTGCAGCTCCAACCTGTATCCCTACTGTTCCACTTACAAAATAAAATCTTTTCATTTTACATCCTGCTGTTGTCTCCTGGTTTTCAGTTTGTACTCTGGGTATCATCTAAATCTCACTGATCATGATGTTTGACACAAATTCAGACTAAGATGAAACTCAAGCTTTTATAAATTTTCTTTTGAGAAGAAGAAAAGCTCAAATTTTCTTCGTCATTTTAAGAAAGATATAGTCACTTTTTCTTACCATTGAGAAGGCATTGTGTTAGTCTGCACAAATTCAATCAAAACAAGAGTGGAGTTAGTCTGATAAGCACGTTGTTGAGGAGTTTGCCTAAAATGGCAGCATCATGATGGTAGGGCCACCTGGTGATGGACCGACTAACAGATAAGGTCAGGCAGGAATACCTGTGGACTATGATGTATGCAGATGAAATAGTGATCTGTGGTGAGAACAAACAGGTGAAAGAGAACATAAGATAGGTGGCGGTATCCACTTGAAAGCAGAGGAATGAAAGTCAGACGTAAGATAGAGTACATGTGTGAATGAGAGGAGGCCGGTGGAACAGTGAGGATACAAGGAGCAGAGGTCACAAAGGTGCAGGATTTCAAGTACTTGGGGTCCACTGTCCAGGAAAATAGGGAGTGGTAAAGAGATGATGAAGAGAATCTGGAGAGGATGGAGTGGATGGAGAAAAGTTTCAGGAGTGATTTGTGACAAAAGGGTGTCAGTCAAAGGAAGATACTCAAAGCGCTAGAGAATATACATGAAATGAAACTCCTCACAAGAAGTGTTTTACACCAAGTCCAGTGCACTGAAACTGTGCATTAGGTGATTGGAGGGAGACTGAGGGCTTGTTAGTGGGTGAGCCAAAGGAAAAAAAAAACTCTAATTATTATTTCCCATGTGAAACTATGTGGAAAAAGAAAATGTTACTTTGGAGTCAAAGTCAGGTCTTATCCAAGGCTACCTTTTTTCTACCCCCCCCCCCCCCCCAGTTAGTTAAACAGACCACAGTTAGTGAGGATCCACAACTTCTCCTCCTCCACCATAACCCTCAGCACTGGCTCTCCTCAGGGATGTGTGTTGAGCCCCCTCCTGTTTACTCTGCTCACGTATGATTGTGCAGCTACCCACCCAGGCTGTCACATTGTAAAGTTTGCAGATGATAAAGCAGTGGTGGGATGCATCACAAACAATGATGAGTCCAGCTACAGGCAAGAGGTGGAACACATGGAGAGCTGGTGCAAAGACAATAACCTTTACATCAATGTGAAGAAGACAAAGGAGATGATTGTGGGCTTCATAAGGAACAAAAACATCTACACCCCCCTGAACATAAGAGGATCTGCAGTGGAAGTGGTCTCCAGCTACAAGTACTTGGGTGTACACATGAATGACAACCTCAGCTGGAGCAACAACACCACCAGCCTGATCAAGAAAGCTCATCAGAGACTCTACTTCCTCAGATGGCTGAGGCAAGCTGGTCTGGGAAGCTCAGTCCTCACCTCCTTCTACAGGAGTGCAGTGGGGAGCATCCTGTGCTTCAGCATCAACGTGTGGCATGGAGGCTGCGCAGCTGCAGAAAGAAAAGCTTTGCAGAGAGTGGTGAAGATTGCACAGAAGTCTGTCAGAGTCAGTCTCCCCACCATCACAGACATCTAGACCTCTACATGCAGGAAGTGGGCTACCTGCATCATGAAGGACCTCACTCACCCAGCAGACACACTTTTTGCCCCACTCCCCTCAGGAAGGAGGTTGAGAAGCATTAAGTGTAGAACCACTAGACTGAGGAACAGCTTCTACCCTGAGGCTGTTAGACTCATGAATCTCTAACTAGAATAATCACTGTGAAAAATCACACCATGTTGCTGCTGATCTGTTTCATGTTGCTGCTGATCTGTTTCAATGTTGATGTGTTCATGCGTGCACATCTGCTCACACAGACTCATGTTCATGTTTGTGCTCATGTTCAATGTTTTATGTTATGAGTGCTTAGTGTATATTTAGTTGATGTTTTTCTTAGTTCATATCTTAGATGTTATTACTGTTTTTCTTATACATTTTATTGTTGGATCATGTAACTGGGACCCTGTGTACATAATTTCGCTTCACCACATGTACCACATGAGGTGCGAATGACAAGAATCTCTGACTCTGACTCTGACCAACCCACACATGCATGTTTGTGCTGGTTCATAAAGCAGGAGCTCATGCGTGATGTAATTACTTCAATTTTATAGCCAAGACCAAATCACTTTTACTTTTAATTTCATTCTATGTTGCTGTTTGTGTAAAACTAAAATGACTGTGAAACGTGCCAGGAAAACCTACAGTGAAACATAGCCAATATGTGCATATTGCCAAGGTTTCTCACCAAAGAAAAACACATTGTATTGCTTTGTTAAAAACCTGAGGGGGTTTGGAAGAATCACGACTTGGAAGAATCACACCTTGGAAGAATCACACCAACCCACTATTCTTGTTCTAAATTACGCTTACCAGTGTGTGAGTATTTTTGTTGTACAGAGATAGCAAAAGAGAACAGTGAGATCAAAATATAAAAACAATGTGTTCTTATGAAAGTGCAGAATTGTTGTCACTTTACCACAGTCCAGCATCTTAGTTACATTGTCCTTCACTGGTTTGTCTTGCCTTGGTGTGATGCAGTTTGAATTCAAAAAGAACTAACCTTGTGCTCCTTTTAGTTACAAGTTTTGAGACATATCAGTTATGGAGTTCCTCAAGGAACTGCTGTATAGTTATAGCTATAGTTATGTGTGTCCCTACAAACACGTCTGTAGATGTGGCATCCCGTGTACAGTCATTGGGGTCAGGGGTGGGGGTGGGGTGCAGTGTTTGTGTGAACAGTGTTGTGGTCTTGTAATCCTGAGAATGCAGGTTTGAGCCTAGGTTGTCAAAACCTTTATGTGAGTACCTTGCTGTGGAAACCTCTGCAAAAGGAAGCAACCAAAAGGGGGAAAGGTCAAATATATTGTACTTTGTATATAAAAAAAATTAAAAAAGTAGACTAATCATAATGTGCTGTATATAACTTTAAAATATCTCCACTGATGAGTGTTTATTTTTATTTTGTCTCTGCTTTAAAGATAGTTGTTTAAAACAAGTTGAAATATAACATTTGGTAAACTCAAACTTATTGAAACATGACATATGCATTGTTACACCATGCAACATTTGATTCTAAACATTGTGAAAGCAACACAAAATTAGCAGGTTTTAAAAGTGACAATGCCAGAGAGTGATAGTAAGGCAAGTATAAGATTTTTCTTAATTAATGTAAATGTGTTTTTATACCTTGAAAACCTCAAGAAATTACAATACGTGACCAGCAGTCATCACACTAGCGCTAAAAGTAGCTTTCACTCTCTAGGTTATGGGAATCAACATCAGAATGCTGCAGTGGCTCAGCAAATAAGGAAGGAAAAAAGTACTTTAGTTCACCTTTGATATCACTAGCATTTTCCATTGCCCTTTCAGTTACCGCCACGAGGCTTGAATGAGCAGCTGAAATCCTAGAGTGGGGCAAAACTATTTATTCCACTTTTAAACGGACTATTAAAAGCCTGGAAGTGTGTCTGCCCAAAGCCACGTGAAGGTTACATAAATGACCTAAACCTCTCTACTTGGAGTGAGTGTATCACTCAGGCCTGACTATCTTTTTTCAAAACAGGATCTTACAGTAAAAGAACATGATGTACAGACGCTCTCTAGATCATATTGCTCATTGGGTGACAATCTTAGAAATATGTATCAAATTATTCTCTTCTGATGCATTATGACTCATTCTAAATTAGCAGGTAATGGAGAGAATAATATCAGCACTGTGACTGCACATAATTGATAAGATCATCATAAACACATTCAGCACCTCTCCTGTCTGTTTATTTGTATGTTCACACATTAAGATGACGTGCATAAAAAAAACCTTTAAAACAACAGTTCAGATTATTGGACACTGGTTTAAGTTGAAAGGTAAAAACAAATAATATCTAGCTTGCTGTGGCTAGCTCTAACCATGTTAGTTCAGAGAGATAGTTGAATTACGATTGGATTGACAGGCTAATGGCTAGTCCAAGGGTCTGCAACCTTTATGTTCAAAAGAGACATTTTGCCCTTTCGTTCACTAAATTAAATGAGTCCAGAGCCGCAATACCTGCTACAATTGTCATTAATAACTGGTGGCCCATGGGCCACTTTAAGTTTGTTAGGGGGGCTTTTCTGGCCTGTAGGTAAGAAATTATAAAACTAAAACATCTCATGATTAACATTTATTGATATTTTTACATTTTAAGACAAAAGGAAAAACTGGATTCCATCCATCCATCCATCCATCCATCCATCCATCCATCCATCCATCCATCCATCCATCCATCCTTCCAGCCATTGTCTTTTGCATTTCTTCCTTTTCGGGTTGCGGGATGGGGGGGGGGGGGTCACTGGTGCCCATACAAGTCTATAATATAAGACGGAGTAATTGAGTATCCTACTTTGAAGAAATTAAGCATAAAGTTAAAGGGAGTATAATTTACTCTGTATCACTCTTAACCCGAACTAGTGGACTTTACTAGAAAATCGCTTTGAAACCCGTTGCCTTAAACCACTCTAGCTTTTACACAAAGAAGAAACTAAACATGTTTAGTTGTGTTAACTTAGAACCTCAGAACAATGGAGCAAGCACATTTAGCAGTCTCTACTAAAATTGATTAGTTCTCAGAACTAATCAATTTTAGTAGAGACTACTAAATGTGTAAATCTTACTAATGTGTAAATAAAAGACAAGTAATGTCTAAATGACTAAATGTGTAAATCTTGGCTTTGAAGCTCTATTATTATCACAGCTATTTGTCATAGGCACACTTTAACAAATAACATTTCTCAGAAGCAAAATGTGGAGGAAAATTAAACATTAGTCCCATTTGAAGCATCATAAATGCCGTTAAACAATACAGATTTAATTAGTTCAGGACAAGGAAGCAGTGAAGTGTATACCAATGGTCTGTTATCATGAAATTGTGAGGTCAGATGTCTTATAAGTCACGACTGTATGACAGAAATTCAGTCAAAAACCCATCTAGACAATGAGGTGTGAGATTTCCTGAATAAACAACAGAAGAACCATTGGCATTCAAAATTTAGAAGTGATAAAGTTAAGGATTGTGGCAGTCATTTAATTTTAGCACTGTCTATGCATAGACCACACTACACACTGCTGCTTTTCCTCATTCAAATGACCTGAAAACTTCCCTTTTATTGATGTTCACCAGTGCATCACAAAAACTGTGTTCTCCACATGAAAAAAGATGTTCAGTGGATTGAGCACAGCTTATAAAGTCTGCACACAAGCACAGAGAATAAAATATAAATCAGGAGATGACATATCTACATGTGTTTTGTCTTAAGAAAAATGTCTTATTTAATCAATTTGAGTCCTCATGAATTTTTAAAGATTTTTTTTAATAGTTTTTGTTTCCTCTGCTTCATCCATTGTTGTATCTTCAAAAGTGAGCATTATCTTGTAACAGGCAGGAGGGAGCTTCTGACATCCCATCCCAATACAACACTTAATATTTTATTAAAGTCTGAACAGTTAGCATGCAGCAGTTAATGATAGACAGAGATAAATAGTTTTAGTGTGCCAAGGGCCTGTGATAAGCAAGGAATTTTTCCCTACCAAAGTCAGATTGAATTGCTGCCATCAGCCAGTGTTTCACCAGCTAAAATCTACAAGATTAGACAAAGAGCATTAACGATTTCAGCATATATCAAAGGGTAACAGTTATTTGTAATAGACAAATGTGTAAACTTTGTTGAAATGGTTTTTAATGGTAATATTCAGACATCAAGATGTATTTTCTCTGCTAAAATGGAACAGAAGACACACATGCAAAAACAGGAACAAACTCTTGGGGATTGTCAGGATGTGCAGCAAAACTGCTGGTATATCTACAGAGACTCACTGATCTACACAAGGCGAAGTCTTTGGACAAGGCCAGGCGTATTCTGGCAGATCCTGATCATCCACTCCATGGTGAGTTCAGGTTGTGTCTGTCTGGATGCAGGTATCTGCTTCTCAGATGTAGGGCAAACAGACTGAAAAACTCTTTTATCCCTGCAGATGCAGGCGATCCAGTGAAAAGGTGAGTATTGGTTGGAAAGAGAAGCAGGTTGACCCAAAACGGTTTGTTAGTTAGCTGCCGTTTGATGAGACACCGTTGGTCCACAGGAGAATCCTTATGGAGAGATGAGGTCCTTGGGAGGACTTGAAAGAGTAGGACATGGAAGGCCCATAAGGTAGTTGATGTCCCAGTGCTGAAGAGCGGTCTGGTAGGAGTTTATATGCAGCTCCAGGTCAGGTCTCCTCAGGCAGCAGCAAGTGTAGTGAATTGTGATGATTAGTTGTGGAAGAAAGTGAATAACAGAGAAAAACACAGGGATCCCACAGATGCAGTGGACACATCTCCAGTGCATCATGGAGACAGAGACAACAGAGGAAAACAATTATTCACACGTAGGGACAAATTAGAGTTACCATTTAGCCTAACATTTATGAGTTTGGTCTGTGGGAGGAAACTGGAGTATCTGGAGAAACCCCATGCATGCACAGAGTGAACATAGAAACTCCACCCAGGAAGACCTTCGGACGCAATTAGAGGCGGCACTCACTGATGGGCAAGTGTGGATCCACACTAGCTTTAATAAAAATGAGTACAAAGATCAAACATTAAACTTAAGAACACTTTTTAATTAGTTTCCATTGGATGAGGAGGCATTGACAAAGACAGTAACAAAAATCCATCCATCCATCCATTTTCTTCCGTTTATCCGGGGTTGGGTCGTGGGGGTAGCAGCTTAAGTAGGGAGGCCCAGACTTCCTTCTCCCCAGCCACTTGGGCCAGCTCCTCCGGGGGAATCCTGAGGTGTTCCTAGGCCAGCTGAGAAACATAGTCCCTCCAGCGTGTCCTGGGTCTTCCTCTGGGTCTCCTCCTGCTGGGACATATCTGAAACACCTAACCAGGGAGGCATCCAGGAAGCATCCTAACCTGATGCCTGAGTCACCTCAACTGGCTCCTCTTGACGTGGAGAAGCAACGGCTCTACTCTGAATCATTCCCGGATGACTGAGTTTCTCACCCTATCTCTAAGAGAGAGCCCAGACACCCTGCGGAGAAAACTCATTTCGGTTGCTTGTATCCGAGATCTTGTTCTTTCAGTCACAACCCAAAGCTCATGACCATAGTTGAGGGTAGGAAGATAGATAGATTGGTAAATTGAGAACTTTGCCTTTTGACTCAGCTATCTCTTCATATCTCTTCACCACAACAGACCGGTACAGCGCCCGCTTCACTGCAGATGCCACACCTATTTGCCTATCAATCTCTCACTCTATTTTTCCCTCATTCGTGAACAAGACCCCAAGATACTTAAACTCCTCCACTTGGGGCAGGACCTCCTCCCCAACCTGGAGAGGGCACTCTACTCTTTTCTGGCTCAAGACCATGGCCTCGGATTTGGAGGAACTGATCTTCATCCCGGCCGCATCACACATGGCTGCAAACTGCTCCAGCGAAAGCTGTAGATCACGACCTGATGAAGCCAATAGGACCACATCATCTGCAAAAAGCAGAGACACGATCCCAAGGCCACCAAAATGGATCCCCTTAACACCTTGGCTGTGCCTAGAAATTCTGTCCATAAAAGTTATGAACTGAATTTGTGACAAAGGGCAACTTTGGCAGAGTCCAACTCTCACTGGGAACGAGCTCAACTTACCGCTGGCAATGGGGACCAAGCTCTGACACTGGTCATAAAGGAACCTAACAGCTTGTATCAAAGGGCCTGGTACCCCATACTCCCAGAGTAACCCTACAGGGTTCCCCGAGGAACGTGATTGAATGCCTTCTCCAAGTCCACAAAGCACATGTAGACTAGTTGGGCAAACTCCCACACACACTCCAGGACACTGCTGAGCGTGTAGAGCTGGTCCAGTGTTCCACGACCAGAATGAAAACTGCACTGCTCCACCTGAATCCGAGGTTCGACTATCCGACTGACCTTCCTCTCCAGAACCCCTGAATATAACTTACCAGGGATGCTTAAGAGCATGATCCCCCTGTAGTTGGAACACACTCTACAGTCCCGCTTTTTGAATAGGGGGACCACCACCCTGGTCTGTCAATCCAGGGGAACTTCCCCCAATGTTCAAGCAATATTGCAGAGTCGTGTAAGCCAACACAACCCTACAACATCCAGAGCCTTAAGGAACTCTGGGCGAATCTCATCCACCCCTGGGGCCCTGCCATGGAGGAGCTTTTTAACCACTTCAATGACCTCAGCACCAGAGATTGGAGAGCCCAACCCAAAGTCCCAGGCTCTGATTCCTCAGTGGAAGACGTGCTGGTGGGATTGAGGAAGTATTTGAAGTATTCTGCCCACCGACCCACGACATCCTGAGTTGAGGTCAATAGCACACCACCCCCACTATAAACAGTGTTGGTGGTGTACCGCCCCCTGAGATGCTGGATGGTGGACCAGAATCACCTTGAAACCATACGGAAGTCATTATCCAAGGCCTCTCCAAACTCCTCCCATGCTCAAGTTTTTGCCTCAGCAACCATCCGAGCTGCATGCCACTTGGACTGCTGGTACCCATCAGCTGCATCCCACAGCCCAAAAGGACCCGATAGGACTCCTTCTTCAGCCTGACAGCATCCCTCACCACCGGGTTCGAGGGTTGCCGCCGCGACAGGCACCAAAAACCTTGTGGCCACAGCTCCGGTAAGCTGCCTCAACAATAGAGGCACGGAACTTGGCCCACTCGGACTCAATGTCCCCTACCTGCCCCGGAACGTGTTCGAAGTTCTCCCGGAGGTGGAAGTTAAAACCCCGTCTCACGGGAGACTCTGCCAAATGTTCCCAGCAGACCCTCACAATACATTTGGGCCTGCCAGGTCTGACCGGCATCCTCCCCCACTATTGGAGCCAACTCACCACCAGGTAGTGGTCAGTGGACATCTCTGCCTCTCTCTTCACCCTTGCGTCCAAGACATGCGGCTGCAGATCAAATGAGATGACAACAAAGTTGATCATCGAACTGCAGCTAGGGTGTCCTGGTGCCAAGAGCACATATGGACACTCTTATGCTTGAACATGGTGTTCATTATGGACAATCCATGTCAAGCACAGAAGTAAAAAACAGAACACCATTCGGGTTCAGATCAATGAGTCCATTCCATCCCTACCACACCCCTCCAGGTCTCACTGTCATTGCTCACGTGAGCGTTGAAGTCCCCCAGCAGAACACGGGAGTCCCCAGGAGGCACACTATCCAGTACCCCCTCCAAGGACTCCAAAATTGGTTGGTATTCTGAACTGCTGTTTGGTGCATAATCATAAACGAGTCAGAACCCGTACCCCCACATGTAGGTGGAGAGATGCTACCCTTTCATTCACCGGGGTGAACCCCAACATACAGGAACCAAAATGGGGGGGGGGGGGGCAACAAGTATGCTCACTCCTGCTCAGTGCCTCTCACCAGGGGCAACTCCAGAGTGGAAGAGTGTCCAACCCCTCTCAAGGGAACTGGTTCCAGAGCCAGAGCCATGTGTCAAGGTGTCAGACTATTTCTAGCTGGAACCTCTTAACCTCACACACCAGCTCAGGCTCTTTCCCTATGAGAGACGTGGCATTCCACGTCCCAACAGCCACCTTCTGTATCCGAGGATCAGACCACCAAGCCCCCACCCTTGGCCACCACCCTTCCCACATTGCACCCGACCCCTTTGGCCCCTCCCACAGTTGGTGAGCCCATAGGAAGGGGGACCCATGTCTCCTCTTAGGGCTGTGCCCAGCCAAGCTCCATGAGTGAAAGCCCAGCCACCAGGCATTCTCCAGCTTGCCCCACCTCCAGGCCTGGCTCCAGAGTAGGGCCCCGGTGACCCACGTCCGGGCAATGGAACATTGAGTCCATTTATTTTGCTTATCATAGGGGTGTTTGGGCTGTACTTTGTCTGGTCCCTCAACAACAAAATAACAAAATAAGAAAAATACACAAAGAAAATACAATTGGATGTTAAAGAACCGGACATAAGCACAAGTCTCTGAAATATTACTTTTTCTTCTTTTGGCTTTTCCTTCTTCATGGGTGGCCATTGTTGAGACAATGTGTATTTCATGCATTCATCATGCGTCATCTGTTTCTACATAATCAAAGGAGATTAGTCATAAAACTATGTTCTATTTACTGACTGTGATTGTGAATGATAAACTGTTCCAGGTAATCACTCTTACTGTGACCAGTCAGTGAGAAACAAAAATAACTGCTTGTTTTTGATATCCTCAAGGGTTGATTGAAATAGTATTATGGTGATGTGTCTTCAGCAGAGTTCTTGATTTAGATCCACTCCTTCGTGCCTGCAGCATTCCCTTGGATGACAGCTCGGACATGGAGGGGCTGAGGGCATGGGCAGGAAGATTATTCTTTAAAACTAACTTGTCTGGTTCAGGTAGTTAGAGCAGGTCAGGGTTTTACACAGATGAGAGCACTGATAACAGTGTAATCTTGTAATTACATATCATGTGAATGCTGGACTGTTCTCTAAATCTTTGTAAATAAATTTAATGAACTGCACTTTGGTCTGTCTTGGGAATCTCCTTTTTTCCACAACACTGCAACATGTCATCCTTCTCCATCTCACTCTGTCCTCTATGCTCACTCCAACTACCTCCATGTCCTCTCTAACTGCACCCATATATCTTCTCTTTGGCCCTCTTCTTTGACTTTTTCATGGCAGCTGTATTTCTAACATCCTTCTACCAGTAAACCCACTGGCCCTCCTCTGGACATGTCCAAAACATCTCAGTCTGGCCTCTCTAACTTTATCTCCCAGTTGTTCAACCTGTGCTGTACCTCTGATGACCTCATTCCTAATCTTATCCATTCTTGTCACTCCTAAGGAGAACCTCAACATCTTTATTTCTGCCACTTCCAGTTCTTTCTCCTGTCTTTTTGTCAGTGCCACTGTCTCCAGATCATACACTATAGCTGGTCTCACAACTGCCCTTTAAACTTTTCCTTTGACCTTTGCTGACACCCTTTTGTCACAAATCACTCCAGAAACTTTTCTCCATCCACTCCTTCCTGCCTGGGCTCTCTTTTTCACCTCTTTGCCACACTCCCCAGTTTTCTAGACTGTGGATACCAAGAACTTGAAGCCCTGCAGCTTTGTGACCTTTGCTCCTTGTAGCCTCACTGTTCCACAGGCTTCCCTGTCATTCACACACACATGTCCTCTGTCTTAATATGGATGACTTTCATTCCTCTTCTTTCAGGTGCATACCTCCACCTGTCCAAGTTCTCTTCCACCTGTTCTCTGTTCTCACCACAGATCACAATGTCATCTGCAAACATAATAGTCCACGAGGATTCCTGCCTGACCTCATCTGTTAGTCGGTCCATCACCAGAGCAAACAAGAAGGGGCTCAGAGCTGATCTCAGCACTGTCCTGCTGTCCTCATACATGTCCTGTACCAGTCTAACATACTTCTCTGGCACTCCAGAGTTCTCTTTGGTAAAATCAGGTCTCTCTTTTAAATGAGTCCCCGAGGCTCAATGGGATTAACCTGTAAAGGTTGAATGAAAATGTCCTCATGCAATTCTACACATACTCCCTTGGCACCCTGTCATAGTCTTTTTCTAAATCCACGGCATAAGAAACAGAACAAGACCTAAACAAGAATACTAAAACAAAACCTAACAATAAGTACAACATTACCACATAATAAAGATTTAAACAGAACAGGAAAACACAGCAGAACCCAAAGGACAACATTAAAACATAAACCACAAGGAAATAAAACTCAAAGATAAATATGAGCAACTAATACAGCGTTTTAACTGTGAACTAGACTTTACAGTTACAGTGTCTGGATGGACTATTTGATCATAACACTTACTCAATCTTTTATTGCTTTTGTCAGTATCAATCTCATTGTCTTCTCTTGATCTTTTTCTTGATGAATCTTCTCCCTCGGCCTCTCTTACCGAACTCTTACTCTGATGTCATGTTTTCCTCTTTTTTTTTTACATGATGGCAGCCAGGGTCACTCTCAGAGGAGAAATCATTGCTGCTCTCCACACATTTATCCCACAAATCCTCTTCATCTTACTCTCTTAAGCGCTTTTGTGATCCTTCATCCTTAAATTATCACTAACCCAAGTGCATTGAATTTGCATTGTCATCAATTAAAATGGGACTGTTCACATTGTTGTTGTCATAATCCTGATTGTTTGTGTCATCTGGATGGTCATTTTCATCCATGTTATCATTGATGGAAAAATTTTCCATCTTGTCATTGCTGTTGTCAATTACCTCAGTGTTGTCATCCACCTGGTCCTGAACTTGTTTTTTTCCCTATGTTCTCTGTGCTGTTAATGTTGGAATTGACCTCAAGTTCTTCATCTTTGCTCTTATTGTCTGCTATTATGTTTTCCATTAAGTTTATAGAGTCTGACCCTCCAAGTTCAATCATCATAAATTGGAGCCAGCCTAGAAACACATTATGTAATTCCCCTCTTTGTTGATTCCACATTCAAAGATAATGTTCTTAAAAGACAATAAAAATATTAATAACATTATTGTTTAGACTTAACTTTATATCACCTGTTTCCTAGAGCAATGGATGTTTGTGCACCATTGTTGTCTATGCTAATATGATGAACCAAATACTTGAGTTTTTCCATTGTGCAATCTATGTCCTCTTCCATTCATTTTGACTAAAAGATGAAAGAAATAAAACAAAGTTAGAAAAAAGTTTTATTTGTTATGCCCTGCTGATGAATGGCAACATGCTGGAGATCATGTAATTGCCTGTATATGTGTGTTCATGTGTTCATTTGTCTGTTATGATAGCAAAATATCTGAGCTGATTGAAACACATGCAGCAAAATAAGAGTATACAGTCTCTTGAACACAATCCAGCAATGAAACTGTTCTGTTTTAAGTTGACAAGTACAAATACAAGGATAACAGTCCCCAAATAACATTTAGAGTTTGGATGTTCTTTGTTCTTGCATGGGTTTTCTGTGGGTACAGTTTTTTCCCATAGTCCAAATACATGTAAGTTAGGCTGCCTTCAGGCCCAGGTCTCCCTTGCAAAAGAGTTCTCAATGGGATTTGCTTGGTTAAATAAATATCGTTAAATATTTTAAAACTAAAAATTTTAAACAACAGCATCTGAACTTAAACAATTTTGCCGGATAAGATAAGCGATAAGAGACTTAGTTTAGTTTAGTTTATTATTATTTGAATATGTAAAAAGAAAAAAAAGAAAAAAATATATATACTTTGTATATAACATGAAGAATAATGTCAAAACTTTTTGTTTTACATATTCAAGGGAGTGGGTAGAAGTATAAACGTATCAAAATTCCCACTCTTTAACCACTTACATAATCTTACATTCTTTACATGTATAATCCATATATATAACAACTAATACAGGAGCGTTCACCTGTGATGGACACGGCTCTTCAGGTCAGTGATTTTTACAATGTAACTCAAATGTAAAAGTAGAGTGGGCTAATATACAACTTTAAAGTATACAGATAGAGGTAAAATACAACAAAAAAAAAAAAGAACCTACAACAACAATTTATCCATTCATCCATTATCTTTATCCGCTTCTTCCTTTTTGTGTTGTGGGAGTCACTGGTGTCCATATCCAGCAGTCACTGTGCGAAAGATGGGGTACACCCTGGACAGGTCTCCAGTCCATCTCAGGGACACATAGAGCCAAACGAGACAAACAACCATTCACTCTCTCATTCACACCTAGGGACAATTTACAGTTACCAATCAGACTAACATGCATGTTTTTGGTCTGTGAGAGGAAACTGGAGCACCCGAGGAAACCCCACACATGCACAGAGAGATCATGCAAACTCCACCCAGAAAGGCCCCCGGCCGGGATTTGATCTGGGGCGACCTGCTCACTGAAAGGCAGCAGCTCTACCAACTGTGCCACCATGCTGCCAAAAGAAACAAAAAAAACATGAAAATAAAAAAATATTTTATTATGTGAAAAATACAAAACTAATAAATGCATTTATAAAGGATTTCAAAAGTTTTTTTCTCCTAATGAACACTAGAGGGTAGCATTTGAAACAAATCTGACAAAATTAAATACAAATAGATTTAAGCTTTGTCAGGACTAGTCGTGCCTATTGAAAACACACACACACACACACACGCACGCACGCACGCACGCACGCACACACACACACACAAATGTGACTGGTTTTATTTATTTATTTATTTTTTTGCCTTAGATCTTTCAAAACTTAAAATCATTAAGTTGTGGAAATATATTCTTTTAGCATGAACAAAAAAATTATTTTAGAGTGTAATATGATGAAATTTAAAGTAAAATAAAAACTTTCAACTTCAAACTATAAATACTGATGAGCAGTTAAATTGTTGAATGAGTAAATAACAAATGAATAAATTGCTGAATTTAGAATGACTTTCTAAAATTATCAAAAATTAGAAGAAATGTTAGAAGAAATATTAAAATGTAAGTGTGCTAACTATGCAAGAAATTTAAATTTGAGTGTTCAAGAGGAAATGGCATAAAATAACAAGGTTGTCACCATTTATTCAATCGTCACTTCTCTTTTTCCATATCTAGTTCTTATTAATGAACAATGAGGGTGTTTGCACAATAATTAAATCTTTCACATCAAATATTAATATACTGGTTGAACCATCAGAATGAAAGATAAAGATGAGAACAAAAAACGTTGCATACTATTAGTGTAACTGTCAGCTTGAATGAAAAAAAAAAGTTTTTTTTAAGGAATAAAAGCTGTATCTTCTGTTTTCTGCATGTTTTTTTCCCCATGTCACGACGAGCTTGAAGATACAGACACAAAGACAAGGTAATGACCTAGAAATGACTTCTATCATCCATCAAGCTTCTCAGCCCAGGGTGTTTTCTTTTTATTATACTAGAAGTGATGGGTCTGTAGTTTCTCCTCAGACACTTGTAGTTTGACTGTTTTGTCCTGAGGCCAGAGAGTTCACATTGTGACTGCATTTCTACACTCTCATTTGTCTCTAAGATATATTTCTCCATGACTCTCCAGAGACTTTAATAATATTCACCGTCTGTTCTAAAAGCAATCCTCCATACTTCACTCTAGAATCTCGCCTCTGAGTTTAAACACTTTCTTGGGGGTTTTTAAGGAGACATCTGTTGCCACAGAGGTTTTGACCACTCGCCCTTCCTGCTGCAGTCGGTTTCTGAGCAACACGGGCAGTTCAGGGAGATTCACAGAATTTTCATTTTGTGTCAGAACGATTAGGATCTCGAAGATGATGTTGGCTCCAAACCACTTTGTGGCACACTTAGCATATAAATGGAAAAAAAGATTAAACCGCTAACACCAAAGAGTTTATTGTTACTGCCTATGCTACATCGTGGCCATGAGGAGAAAATGTCTTTTGTCAGTACAATGCTGTTAGACTTACTGTAAAAGACAAGTATTTAGAGGAGAACACAGTGAAATGAACAAAGGTAAAGATCACATAGACTCTCCACAGTTAATGCTACAATATTTGATGGTGGTAAAGAATATCTAATGACGATACAGACAAACTGTAATGTGTAAACACCAACATAGCGGTGCGGGGTGACAGTGGTTAGTGCTATTGCCTCACAGGGAGGAGGACTCAGGTTTGCCTTTCTGTGTGAAGTTTACATGTTCTGTCTGTATATGTTTTTGTTTTTTCCAGGTACTCCCTTTAACCAAAAACATGCATGTTAGGTTGATTGGTAACTAAATTGTTCTAGGTGAGTGAGTGAAGATGGTTGGTTGTCTCATTTGTCTTTATCTGTGATGGACAGGAGACATGTCCAGGGTGTAGCCTGCCTCTCATACAGTGACTGCTGGGATATACACTAGCAACCCAGTAAAGAAAACCAGATAAAGAAAGTGGATGCAAACACCAACGTGCATATTTTTTTCACTACTCTGAAAGAATATTCATGTTACAGAAACAAAACGATCCAAACATCAAAAAGAAAAATATGCTTGTGTTGCCTCACTCTATAGAATAAATATCTTATCAGGTTTGTTGATGCCATTTGAGACATCTGATAAATAACTATTTTTGATGTCACCTCTCTTGGCCTCTTTTTGGTCTTCATCATCAATTTGGAGTTCTCAAGCACAATTAATCCTGAAAGCTGAGCATCATACAGTCAAGTGCGGTGTTTAAAAACATTTGGAGCCTAAAAAGTGTGAAAAGAGGCCAAATCTCTTAGGAGAGTTCACACTAATGAGCTTATTAAAAATGATATATATACATATGAATCAAGATCATAAAACTTCAACAATTTCTTACACTGACATTTTTTATTGCCACATTTAACAACTGAGTTAATGTTTCAGTGACTCATGACAGCTAAGTTTTGTCTAGGTTAAAGTAGGAGTACCTATCGGCAGACATTAATCTGGTTTAATTAGCATTGTATACTTGCTGAGAAGTACAGGAATGGTTTACCTTGATTGTATAAACATATAGACCAACCAGGGATGCATGATATTGGATTTTTGGCCGATATCCGATACCAATACCAATACCGATATTTTTTCCCCTAGACCTATTTACAATCAATCAGTCAACTTTATTTATAAAGCCCATTTTAAAAACTGCAAGGGTAGCCAAAGTGCTGTACAATAAGACAAAAAGACAAATGAATTAAGACAATAAAAACATGCAAAGCATACACAAAGAAACATAAAAACATACACATGCCAGTTTCACGGCAGGTGTGTTAAGACGCCATAAAAGATAAGATCACGTGTTAAAAGCTAAAGAATAAAAGTGTGTTTTTAAAAGAGATTTAAAAACAGGAAGAGAGGAGGCCTGTCTGAAACTCAGGGGGAAGTTGTTCCACAACCTGGGAGCAGCAACAGCAAACGCTCTGTCACTTCTGAGCTTCAGACTAGTTTTAGGAACTGTCAGCAGCAACCGATCAGCTGATCGTAGGGATCGGGGTGGGCAGTAAGGTTGAAGCAGCTCAGACAGATATGGTGGGGCAAGGTTGTTAAAGCATTTAAAAACAAATAGCAAAAACTTAAAATGAATTCTGTTGTGCACAGGGAGCCAATGAAGGGACGCCAGGATGGGAGTAATATGCTCGCGCCTACGGGGCCTGAGTTAACAGGCGCGCAGCAGAGTTCTGCACAAGCTGCAGACGGGCAAGAGAGGTCTGACTAATACCTATATACAGCGCATTACAGTAGTCGAGACGAGCTGTGATAAAAGCGTGGATTAATTTCACCAAGTCAGGTCTTGCTAAGAGACTATAGCTTTCTCTGCTGTGGAATTAAAATACTACATTGTTCTGCAGGATCTTTGTCAATTTGGCCAGCTATCAAATGCAAATGCCAAAAAGGGACTGAAAATGATGTAACACTATATAAATATATAATATGCATAAAACAACTGCACCTTTTATATTGGTGAGTTACTTTGATGGAGTGGTCCATGTCCGATATTTAACTTTATCACTAATATCAGCCGATACTGATACCATGCCAATAATATTGTGCATCCCTAAGACCAACAAAGGTTTGTAAATGATTTATTTTGCCAGAAGCTGGTATATCTTGAATGGGAACCAGTAGGTTTAAGTGGTAATCTTTAAAATTGAAGTTCTAGAGTTATTGATTGTTTGCTGAAGGGGCCAACAATAAGTCCAAACATTAACTGATGGTCATCAGACTCAGAGGATGCCTCAAAGACTCATTAGACAGCATTACCAGCACTTGATGTTTGATGGGGGTCATTTACTGGGTTTGCTTCATGTTGGGAGTTGATATTGTTCAATAGTCCAGTAGGTGACATGTACGGAATCCCATTGGTCTGATGTTGGAACCAGCGGGTACATGAGGTCATCCCCACATGTCAAAGGTTTTAGTTAAGGTTAATTTAAGGTTTCAGTCTGGGACTTGAATGGCTTATGACTGCCTTGGCGTGATTTCTGAATGGACAGAGGTGATATGGGGAGTTTAAGCCAACCTTATATATATTCAGTTACTGATGCACCTTTGTGCTAACAAGCATTGTAGTAACAGAGCCGTAACAATCAACAAAGTAAGCCGGGTTTGCATCTCGGTGTTGTGGTGTAGTGATGACATACTGTCCATGTGACCAACTATGATCTGCTTCACTTCTCTTTTGGTTCAGAAAACTGACAACTGTGAGGGATGTGGCCGGCTTTACTTATTTATAGCAGTCAGAGGCAGATTAGAGACTGATTTTTGCTGTGACAGTTTTGCAGAACTGTTTAGTAAAAGTGCCTAATGATTTGGAGTATCCTGACACCACAGCATCAATGACACCCTGCATCAGCATGTCTTACTCCACCTGAGACAGCACCCTGGTACAGAGTTTCAACAAAACAACATTTGTCCACGTGCCACATTATGGACTTTTTGCATCATGTTGAGGTCCTTTCATGGCCATCTAATATTTTTTCTCACTGAACTTGTGTGGGCCCACACATGTTTGACTGCTCCAACTCGGGGCTGATTTTCTGGATCTTGAGGGTCAGATTCTACAGCTGTGTGCTGATAGGGAGGATATGAGTGCATTCTGCTCTGAATTACCACTTGTTTCAAAGTTCGAAGTGGTTTCACACTCTACTAACATGGGACTAACATTGTGTCTGTGCTGCCAGTTTCATCATGCATTTGATCAGACCTTATAATCATTGAAACAGTCACATGATGACTTTTCACCATCACATGAAGTTTTATTTAACTACCACCACTCTATCCAAGTGCTTAATGATTTTTTTTCCCAGAGAGTGACTTTAAGAAGTGTGTCGCTTTATGATGAATTGAGCAGCAGAACTTTACAATAAATACCACACTGATCAACATTAAAGTGTGAGGATTCCAGTTTCTGGTTCTCCTCTCCCTGTCTCGAACCATATCTCCACAGTCATAAGCAACAGGTGTTCCCTATCGTCACAGCTGCAGCAGCCACCTTGATGAGCCAGAGCAGCATGAAGACTGAAGCCAGACCACATACTGATGCTTGAGTGTTGGTACATCCATGCCACCTGGCATGGAAAAACCTATCACTTGTGCTTCGAGTACCTCATAAGAGTTTTGGTTCTTCCGAGCCTCTGCATCCATCACCTGGAACCACTCAGCCTCACTCTCTCAGTCTGAAAGACAAGTTTGGAGAATTTGGCTTCATCTGCTGTCTCTGGACCACCTTGTTGCTTGCCATCTGGACACATGCTCACCTCCTGGAAATGATCTACCTCAGCCTGGAAATACTGAAATCCTCCACGCCTCCTCCTCCAAGCATGAAGGAGAGAAACCAACACTGTAAGCAAGACTGTTTCCTATTTTTGGAACCAATATTTTTTTCCTTATGATTACAAGATAGACTTACCCTATCTTCCTTTCCAATATTTTCCTGGTCCAAACCTCCTTTCACACGTATTAAAAAAAACCACTTACCTTTTGTACTCTGTCAGTAAATCTTTTTTGTTCTTGGAACACCAAACTCTGTTTAAAAAGTCCTTCCGTTTAAGCAAGAATGACATAAAGCCACTTTTAACACGGATCATACTGCAACAATACAATGGTTTAAGGGAAACCATTTGTTTTGTGCCCTGCTCATTACTTTGTCATGAACCATCTATCTGAACATGGCTGCAGACTGAGCATGAAATGGTAGGCAGACAATATCCTATAACTCTGATCAGGACTGACCAAAGGGATGTGACAAAGCTCACCCACACTTCTACAGTGGGTAATGAATGCCAAGCAATCTTTCACAGGAAGATGCCTTTGTGTGTTGCGGGCAGAAAATGGCAGCATTGTGGGTCTTCACCTTTTGTTGCTTTGTGAAGGAACCAGAAGTGGCTCATTTCTCCCAGAAGATGAGCAGGAAATGTGCTGGCGTTCAAAAGGGAAGCTGTCGGGTCAGTGTGCCGGTCTTTGAAGTGCATATATTTCTCTTTCTCCATTTGCCTGTGTCTGCATGTCTGCATTTGTAAGGACTGTCACCGGAGGCTGTGCCGAAGACGTTGTTGCCATGGAAACATATTCAAGTTAATGACAGGCATGAAAGGCGTGTTAAGAGACCAAACGTTTCTGTAAGGGTAGAAACAAACAAGTGTCACTTTAGACGTGTGTTTTCCTGTAGCGTTGCATCTCACTCTTATGTTTTTCTTTTTATATTTATAGCAGATTTATAACCACCTTTTGATTCTTTTTGCTGTGGTAGCATTTGGGGACATTTTGACCACACTGAGGTTTTGACCTCATCAAGAAGACACAATCCTTTAAAACATATGTCAAACTCAAGTACTGGAGGCCAAATGTAGCTCTTGATGGCATCTTATCTGGCCCCTAAGATGTTATTATAAATGTAAAATAGTTTATCACTTTAATTTTTTCAGTAATCTTTGATTTGTAAAAAGTGCAACAGAGAACGTCAAATGAGACCAATCAAATGCTTGTTGAGGAACCTGCAACCAAGAAAAGACGTCGGATATCTAACTTGAAGTAATGTAGATTCTGAAACGGCCCTTAGTTTGAAAAAGGTTTTAATTTTGACCCCCCTTTTGTAATTGAGTTTGACACACCTACTTTAAAAGATAGCAACATGCGGAAAAACTGCTAATTCGGTGTGTTTTTGTGCATTTAAACATGCACATTTAAAATCAGATCAATGAATTTTGACAGGTTGTGGCAAAAATATTTTGTTTGATTAAAGATGACTCAGTTTAGTTTTGCTTTTCAGAACGTATCAGTCAACCTGACCTGATTGTACTCAGGAAATCAAGCACACCCCCCCCCCCCCCCCAAAAAAAAGTGGTTACAACTGATTTTATTTTATTTTCCTATGGTTATCTTTGTCCAATTTTTTTGTAACGCCTCACCTTCATCACCAATTGAAAATTGCCATCTTCTCCACTAAGATTTTCATACTTTAAATCTTTTGATTTTAATAAAGTCACAGACAGGATATTCACTTGTGTCTAATCTTAACTAGTTATTTTAAACATTTGATCCAACAAATGAGGAAAGTCTGACATCAGCCTAATGAAAAGCCTCCTGTGATGTTAAAAAGATTTCAGTCAAGCAGAGAATAATATTGGAAGTCTTCCACACTCTGTGAATATATTAATTTGCACTTAAGAAGGAAATTTAGACGTGTTGGAAATAATAAAATAAGAAAGCCATATGAAATATATCAATCACAAACTACAGGAAACCTGTGAAACTGATAATAGCTTGAGAAGAGAAGAGACAGAAAATTAGAGCTTATTGTCAGCTGAGGTGAAATTAATGATTTTCTTGGGAAATGAGTAGAATTATGCAACCAAATATGTAAATTTAAATATTACCTATAAGCACAGCAATCCTAAATTAGAAAAAAAAAAAGGTCTGTTTGTTGATCCCCGTCACAGAACGAAAAGGGAACAATGGAAGTAGCCTCCATCCATGTGAGCATGAGTACTTCAAAAATAAGTGAGACACTGACTTACATTTTGGTATCTAGGTGTGAAAAAGGTCCCAATCAACAAATGGGTTCAACATCAAAATCCAAGATGACCACC
>NC_056503.1:21931013-21938239 GCF_014905685.2 Nematolebias whitei
TATATATATATATATATATATATATATATATATATATATATATATATGAGACTTATAGACTGAAGTGAAGAAATTACTGAGTTTCTGAATTATGAAGTTTTTCTTACTGAAGTTCTGTATTTGAGCAAAAGGTTTATTTGAATCAGTTTGAATCCCTTGTACAGTTCTTGTAGTTTTGAAGTTTTTGTATTGAAAAAAGCTCATATTAGAAAAGCAACATGGTCGAGAATTATAAACGTATCTAATCCAAAGTGCTTCCTATTTGCCTGTAGTGTATTCCCTTTTAGGCCTATGTGAAAATGGTTTATGGTTTTTTGTTGTGTAACAAACTGGAACTGGGGAGAACTGTCAGAAATGACAGAGAAATTACCCGTTTATTTTCCTTACACCAAATATATCTTAGAACAATCGTTTCTGCTGGAATTTTAATTTTACCCACTGCTTTGAGACATATTCTTTGTGTTTTATAATAAAAAATAACTATTCTACCCAAATAAAAACAATAAAACAAAGCATGCTTTCTTTGTTGTAATAAAACAGTTTTTGATTCAGACTTGTTCTTTGCACAGTGTTCTGAGATGACTTTTGTTGTGAAGTGTATAGTCCTACTATAAATACATTGAATTCGATGTGTTCTAAGAACTGGTCCAAAACGGATCCTGGCCAGAAGATGTGTTCTATGAACGGATCCGGACCGGATGTGGTACTTAATGAGTAGATCCGAATAGGGTCCAGGCCAGATTTGATCCAGATCCATGATCCTTATCTGTTCTGGATCCATTCCAGTGTGCAAGTGGACTCCAATCTGGGTCCGTTTCCAGAGCCTATGCTAGATCCGGAACGGATCTGGTCCGAAGTCAGTTTGCTATCTGGGATCATAGACATACTAGACGCCTCGATGAGCAGGCTGCAGCGGTGCGTCAGAGTATCCGGCATTTTAAATGTGGCGGAAGTGCCCGTCATTTAATGCAAAGAAATGGATAGAAGTTGACAAAGCACCGTTCTACAAATAGTTTTAAGTTAATCCCTGTCATTCACACACACTAATATATATGGAAAACAAACAGGCACCACAACATTTGTAGCTTTTAATGTTAAAATTTACAAATGTTGTCACATGTCTGTGTCTGGGATGCCTCTAGATGACTTCATCAAGATGCTGCAAACACTCCATTTTCGGGATAGTTTTATGTGATCGGGGTTATTGGTTGTTTTGAATTTCATCCACCTTCAGTTTGATAATGTTGCACATACAAAACAAAAAGGGCTAAAAATAATTTAATTTAATTTTAGCCTTCATATTCTCATGTTTTCTGCATTTACTCATCTCATCATGGCCAGTTGTAACAATTCTGCAATATAAATTAATTTTAAAATGTTTATTTTTCCATGTTTATGATGCCTCTTTTGTGGTCAAACATGTTTTGTTGCCTTACCTCTAGAAATGACTCAATCCAGGTAACAGAAGAAAACATTTCACAACAACTTAATGTGATTTAGAACAACAAATGGTTTAAATTGTTGCTAAATCTTTTGCACGTGACCCGTGTGTTTTTGCACACGTCGGTTTAAACATTCGTGTGCAGTGATGGGGACAAGTCCTGAATCTTAAATGAGGAGAAAAATTGACATGATGTCATAAAGGGCAACAATTCAATTTATGGTCCAACACATTTTATTGAGTTCAAGTTTTTAATGTGCATGATAAAACATTTAAATTCAGTTTAAAAGAAATGATCATTTAAACTTTAATTTGAACATCCAACACCATTTTAGGGCTTCTAAATAAAGATTACATTTTATTCTGAAAGGCCACCTTGTTGATGTTTTGTGTAGACAAACTAGTCACATCCTTTTAACATAAAGATGATGATGTCATTACCCCTCTCTAACATGGTGTCCTCTTCTTGCTTTAAACTTTCAAGTTTGTGTCATTCCCCTATTTGTTTCGGAAGCACGATCCGTAGTTTACCTCCGGGTCGCACGGATCGCCGTTGTTTATGAATAAAAACTGTCTTAATTTACTAAAAAAGTTAGGATGGTTAAAAAGGTTAAGATGATATGTGACGCATTAGACCTGACCCACAGCCTGGACTGAATGAGAAAAACCCTGCAAGATACAGAATGAATTATGTCCATGGTGAAACAGCGCCGCTCAGTGGTGAAGCTGCGTATCATTTTAACCATGACGTAAATATGTCAATGATTTTAACAGAAATATGAGTGGCGTGAATTAGCAACATGAAAATCAGAGGAAATAGAGCACATACTTTTCTAAGTAAATTAAGACAGTTCTTATTCATAAACGGAATGGTACTAGTACATTTCCCTTAATCTGGCATATTCAACGGCGATCCGGAAGTATTTCTTTTAGTGCATGCGCAAATGAGCAACACTATAAATCAGGTTCCATAACAGATTGGGGAATGACACCTGTGTGTAAGCTTTCTGCTCCATGCCTTGTTTCTTGTTTGTGGCAAAGATTCATGACAGCTCCATCTGCAGGCTTGGAATGCTTACTGCAACGTTTTGGACCATTTTCTGTTTCCATGTGGATAAAAAGTTAAAACTGCATATGAGGTCCATAATATATAGAAAAAAACATTTTATATGAGCTGAAATAAGTCCAAAACACAGATTATTCTTTATAAACTTTATTTTAATCATTTCATTTCAATTTAGCAGCTACAAATTCGATCTATATTTACAAAAAAAAAAGTTTTTCAGTGAGTCAGCACCCGAGCCACGAGTTTCCTGCGATGATTTTTACCACACGTTTCTGTTTGAAGTCAAACTGGAAGGATTTGGTCCCACTGAGAAGGAAGATGCTGCCTGTAGAAAAACAAAACAAAACTGTTCCTGGAAACTATATGATTAAAAGAACTTCTAGCATTAGGGAATTTTTGATCAAAGGTTATGGATCTTTTTACTATAGCTGAGAATCTTATCTCTGCCCATGAACCATATGTTTGGTTTAGCAGAGAGAGCTGGATGAGGAGCTGAGTGAGGCTGCAGCTGGCAGCCAAGGACGCCTTCAAGTTCTGTGAACTCAGCTGAACTGATAAAGGTATAAAAGTAATCTAAGAAGGCGACTCGAGACAGATTCTCCTGGCTGGTGTTCATGTCTGTACTTTATGTATATTTGTGTAACCTGTCCTGAAAATCTGAGCTTGCAAGTAAATACCAGCTCAAAATCTTCACCTGCCGTCAAGTGTGATTCTTTTAGAGTAAGTTAAGTGAGAATATTTTTCTCCAACATATAGCTAATTTTTACCTGTAATTCTTAAAAGGATGTCTGACTATTTGGAATAATAACCTTATTTGATAAACAATCATTTCCACTATGAAAAGGAGTTTGTAAGAATACTGTAGGTTGTTTGGTTTTAATTAGGTTTATTTTTCTTCTTCTTCTTCTTCTTTCGGCTGCTCCCTTCTTCAGGGGTCACTAAGTTGCACAAAGACTTGACAATTATTTTTACTCCGGACGCCCTTCCTGATGCAACCACAGACCACCGAGCACCACAGCCCTCTGTGTGGAGCAGAGAGCTGCTATCTAGGGCACCCAGGAGAGCATATGGTGGGGGTTAAGGGCCTTGCTCAAAGGGCCCAGAGTGGGGCAATTGAGGGTGGAGGCAGGTGTGGGTGCTTCACCTTTACCACCCACATTTTGATGTTGTCGGCACCGCGAGTTGAACCGGCAATCTTCCTTTATGTGGAAGACCTTTATATGGAAGGCCCACACTCTTTAACCTCTGCACCACCACTCCCTCTAGGTTGTTTGGTTTTAATAATTTTCTAAAATTTAATGACACATGCACGTTGCTATTTCATTTATTCTGAAAGGCATTCTGGGTAAATGATGTTGCCAGGTCGCTCTGGTGCGAGCTCCATTCTGCCTGAATGTTAATTTTGGACATTATCTGACCATCAGCTCTTTAATTTGAGCCAGAGCGAGTTGACGGTAACTAACAATAACTCTAACAACAAACAGCGTTAACTCCAGAGTTAATAGCATTAGCTACAGGGATAACATATATAGCGTTAGCTCTGGAGCTAATAGCATTATATAAATCCATTAATTTAGCCTTGACTCCTTGTGCTTTAGTCTCCACTACAAGCAATGTACATCATCTCCCCAGAATGCATTGCACCGGTAAAATAATGGCAACATTCTTAGGTGTAAAATGTATTAAACATGCATAACTTTATGAATAATTTGGAGTTTTCACGTGTCACAAACAATAACTTTTAGTGGAAGGAAATTAAAGAAAGAACAAGAACAAGAATAACAATAGGAAGAATAACAAGAACAAGAAAAAGAAGAAATGTAAATAAATAAATAAATAATAAGAAGAAGAACAACAACAAAATAATAATAAGAAGAACAACAAAAAAAAGAAGAATAAATAAATAAATAATAATAATAATAATGAGAAGAAGAATGGAAATAGTAACATTTTATGGCCAACTGGTGCAAGTAGTCCAAAATCCCTTCAAGAGTTTGGATCATAAAATCCTGTGTGTGTGTGTGTGTCCATGTGAAAAGTCTAAAGATACACTCTCAGATAACTAAATTTAGTTTTCCTTCTATTTCTACCTCCACATGTTTTCTAAAAGTGTTTTAACTATGAAAGTATTTCTGGTGTGGTACACTCCACCCATCGGCCCCTAAACATAGTTAAAACAAGAAATTACAACTTCTCCTTCAGCTCTAATTGTTTTCTTCTGCCTGGGTTCACGTTATAAGTTTGTAAACTGTGTTTTTCTCCATTTCTTACGGTGTAATGTAAACGCAGCATCGACTCTTCTCGGGACTCCGGGCCAGTCGATCTGGATTAATCTGGGGAAGCCAGGGTCCATCTGTCTGCTCTGCTCATCAAAACTGGCATGGAAATGTGAGAAAGAACTAATTTAGTCACAGTGGAGAGGGCATATTGTACACAACTTTAAAGAAATAAAATACTTTACTTTTGTTTTTAGTTTGTAAACCTTTAGTTGGACATGTGGCCTGTTTGTTCAAGCTAAAACAAAAACTTTAATTTGACTTTTTAATTGTTTGTTTTATGATGAAGTTATAAAAAAAATAAAAAAAACCAAATGGACTTCTGTTCTGAAGCTGATGATGTTTCACTTCCTGTCCCGGAGGCTTTATCAATTCACAAATGAATTCTTTTGATTGATAAAACCTCTCGGATTTAAACGAAACATCTTAGAATAGTAATCCAGTAGTTTTTGAGTTTTTTTAACCCTGGATTCTTGGAAATCCTGAACATGTGCTTAAAGTAAAAGTTGTTTAGTTGTGTACCTGTAGTAAAACTGCCCCGTGAAGAAGATGGTTTTTCCCGTTTCAGCCACATGAACTGCAGCATCAACCTGCCTGACTCGGGAGGGGAACCCATACTCGTAGATGCTTCCAGCTCGACTTTTGGTCTTCAGCTGTTGAACCACCCAGTACTTCTGACCTGAGAGCAAACACACATGAATTTCTACAAAACCAACAACATACCACAAACATCCAACTCGGTGAGCCTCCTGCACGAGGAGGGCTGTAATTTGTTCAACACAGTGTTCTGCTGCTGGAAACTCAGCCTTTTCATGCCGACGTGGCCCGATACTCTACCGGTGAAGATGAACGCCACGCCTCTGGCCGGGATGTCATAAGCAGCATCAACAGGTAAATTAACGTCAGGTAAGTATGAGCTCATGGCCCCTTCTCTCAGCTGGTTCCAGTAAGTCGACTTTGTTGTTCTCATCCACATGTTTCTACACAAAAACATTTAATCTCAGGTCAAACACAGTTGCGGTGCTTTTTATTTACTAGTCACTGCATTTCATTCCATACCTGTTATTAAAAAATATAATCTCGTGTTTTATTATCGCTGCCGCGTCGAAGGAAAACGTTGGGTCACATTTTTTGGGAGTGCTTGGCTTGAATTCAACCTTTTTGTTGGGTTTACCTGAGAAATGGAAGTATAAAGGATGTAAGAAATGTAAAACTTCAACTTCTCATGTGAACCATGTAAAATGTGTCTCTTACCGTAGAGCATCTGGATCCCTTGGACGTCATCTGCGGACAGGGAGTACTGTGTTCTGCTGCGTTGCCGGTAACTGGGGTACATGACAGCAGAGGGGTCCGTGGAATGAGTCAAGCCCAGAGAGTGACCGAGTTCATGCGCTGCCACCGCAAACAGGCTGTAACCTGAAAGAGAACGACAGCAAACATCTGGAGTAATGTTGGAAAACTGCAGAGAAACATGCTAACCGGACCAATAGGAGCAGCTCCACTAATTGGACTAACTGAACTAATTGGATTAAATGGAATGCTTTCTTTTGTTGTTGTTTCTTTTGGCTGCTCCCTCCGTCAGGGGTCACCACACCAAACTAACTTGCGCAAAGACTTAGCAATTTTATGGCAGATGCCCTTCCTGAGGCGACCGCACTGTGTGGAGAAGAGAGCTGCCATCAAGGGTGCCCGGGGGAGCAGATGTGGGGGTTAAAGGTCTTGCTCAAGGGCTAAAAGAGGGGCAAACAAAGGTGAAGGCAGTCATAATAACTGGAATAATTGGACTAATTGGAATAACTGGACTGTGACCTGGTGTACAGTATTACCCAACTTGACAAATATGGTCATGTGGAAGTGAATCGAAAGTATCAAAGTTCATGCTCAATAATCCAGATACAAAATGCAACAAAGTTCAGTCAAGGCATCTGGACAGTTTCTTTTTTTGTTGTTGAAACGTTTCATCCTTCATCCAAAGGACTTCATCAGTCCAAGGAGCCGCAACAAACTCAGTCCCATAAGTGGCTTACTACGTAGTGGGCCAATCAGTTTGATGGTGATAAGATGACGGAACTTTGTTGGATGTTTTACCTGGATTATTGAGCATGAACTTTGATTTTTGGAACCACTATGGCTATGGCTGCCTCAAAGGAGTCGATGGGGAAGAGGGTGGACTCCAGAAGCCATCTTATCACCATCAAACTGGTTGGTCCACTATATGCTAGTGTGCTACTTATGGGACTGAGTTTGCTGTGGTTCTTTGGACTGATGAAGTTCTTTGGATGAATGACGAAACACTAAAAAAAAAAAAAAGAAACCATCCAGATGACCTGACTTAACTTTGTTAAATAGAAAGCAGTTTTGAAATTTTTTATTTTTATATTGTGTGACAGGTTTATCCAAAATAAATGAATCAGCAGCAGAAGTTCAGGGTTGTGAGATATAT
>NC_056503.1:21938339-21947497 GCF_014905685.2 Nematolebias whitei
TATATATATATATATATATATATATATATATATATTATACATATATATATATATATATATATATAGTGTGTGTGTGTGGGGGGGTGAGACATAACGGTACTTCATCTAGCTACCTAATGGTCACCAATGGTGTGCCACAAGGCTCAGTTTTAGGTACAATTCTTTTTACAGTTTATATTAATAATGTAGGTCTAACCATTCCTGACACATCCTTGCATCTCTATGCTGATGACCACTCCTATCATTTGAGGAAACTATGCTTTCTAGTTTTTATATTGCTTACAAGTATAATGAATGGGGTGGTCGAAGACTAATCTATAGGGCCTAGACCACCACTGGGCACCCCCTGGCTCCTCCATTACACCTGGTGATAAAGTTGCTCTCTCCACTCAGCAGGATCCATCACTCAGTACTGTCTCCGACAATAAAAAAGGCACCTCCCTCTGTTCTTCACCACAGTGTAACTCCTACCCACTTGAATATCTTGCACCAAAAACGATAAGGTTTACTTTCATTCACTGTTCAGTTCCAGTCCAGAAAAACACTCATCTCCAAAACTACAAGAACTCACTATTTAAATCCCTCAGAGATGGGGGGCATCGGTGTACAGCTTCTTCTTCTTTTATTTTTATTTTTATACCAATTATTTGTGTCTACACAAAGAGCTGCTTCTCACACAGCTGAATCAGTGGCCATGGCACCTGTGCTGTTTGTGCAGGCGGACATGAGTCCATAATCACAACCTGAGGGACGGACGAGCTCATGTTTTCACCTCTTGCAGAATAAAGAAGATGAGCCTAAGTCTCCGTACATCAGCAGCACGCTCCACGTTCAGAGTATTGTGTCGAATAAAGCTGCATGCTAATCCAGCCCCGTGTGGTGGAGTACTTGTTCTTTAGAGACACGCATCACTGCCTTGTGCCAAACTGGACTAAACGGAGGTCATTGTCAAATTACTTCACAGCTCTCTTAGACGACCTTCAGCCGTCCAGCTTTAATGAACGTCTCCTTCCCGTGAAAAGGTGTCCTTGAGAACAATTCTGATGTGTTTCTTTCATCTGTGGTTGAAACGTGCTCAACCTCACAGAGATATGAAACAATCTGAAGACAAAGGAGAAAAACCTGGCGTAAAATATTAAGTGAGGAGGGAATGCTGTATATGTTCTGCTCAGTTGATATATAGTTGGCTGAGTATGCAGGTGCCAAAGACCAAAACAAACTCACATCGCATTTAAATGTTTCAACCACTTTAATGGAGATTACAATCCCTGGATCCTTTAAGGGATGAACTTATAATTAAGTTTGAGTCGAGCGTCTGTATTGATCTGGCAAACAGCTGAAGACTCTTTCTCTGCAGCTCGACAAACAGATCAGGGTGAGACGCGTCTCTGAGTCTGGAGAACGTCTTTATTTATACGTCTCTATTTACATCTCTATTTAGAGTGAGGACATCTGTCCTCCAGGATCTGTTCCTCTACAAGAAACATCACATCTAACCACTTCTGGATTCTGCAACAAATGACTGTCAGTTTTTATGACCAAAGTGAAAGCCCAGAGGTCAGACGTGAGCACATCACCCCTGTTTTATTTTCTCTCCACTGGCTTCCAGTCGATTTTAGAATTAAATTAAAAATTTTATTATTCACTTTTAAAGCTCTCAATGGTCTTGCCCCACTATATATGACTAATCTTGTAGCTGTCTGTGAATATAGGAGAACAATGAGATCATCTAATACATTTCTACTCTCTGGCCCAAAGTCCAACTACAAACGATGGGGTGACCGGGCCTTTTCGGTTGTCGCACCCAGACTCTGGAACCAGCAACCTCAGGACCTGCACTCCATCACTGACATGGAGCATTTTAAATCTAATCTTAAAACCTTTTATTCAGGCAGGCTTTTAATACCTAGTAGGTCTTTGACAATTTTGCCATGTTTTAATTGTAATTGTTTTTGTTTTTAACTGACTGATTTTTTATTCTTGTTTGTTTTTAACTTCTGTATTGTGCAGCACATTGTGCACCTTTTGGCTGCTGGAAAGGGCTCTATAAATAAAGTTTGATTGATTGATTGAACTTTAAATCATGGATCTTCCTGCTGTCTCTACTTTAAGTGTGTGATTTTATGATTATATTGTTTATTTCTCCTGAATCTTACATCATCATCATCATCATCATCATCATCCATCCATCCAGCCATCCATTACCTTTTACCCGCTTCTTCCATTTTGGGTCACGGGGGTTGCTGGTGCCCATGTCCGGCAATCATTGTGTGATGGGGGTACACCCTGGACAGGTCTCCAGTCCATCACAGGGACACATAGAGACAAACAAGACAAACAAACATTCACTCTCTCACTCACACCTAGAAACAAATTAGAGTTATCAATCAGCCTAACATGCATGTTTTTGGACTGTGGGAGGAAACCAGAGTACCTGGAGAAAACCCACGCATGCACAGAGAGAACATACAAACTCCACCCAGAAAGGCCCCCGGACCGGGATTTGAACCAGGGACCTGCGCGCTGAGAGGCAGTAGCTCTACCAGTTGCGCCACCGTGCTGCTGTTACATCATCGTCTTCATCATATTCCTGTTTAACGTTCAGCTGCTCTTCACGGCTTTCTGAAAAGATCAATCATGGTCTCACTGCCAGGAGGGCTTTTCACACACCTCTCCAACCAGGAGCCAAGAAAAATGACTTTACAGTTTTAAGGTCATATGTTTCCATAATATTTCGTGTGAGCACAGAAGGTTAGGGTTGGCTTGTTATGCTGCCATAGTTTTAGACTACTAGAAGACAAATTGACCACATTTCCTTAAATGAATTGTTAAAATTGAATAGTTTTCATTTGATACTATTTCTATCTTAACATGTGATTCTTGACCTGCCATTGTGTATCTGTTCCTCCTTCAAGTTCCTCTCAAACCCAGCCGGTTGAAGCAGATGGCAACTTGTCCTCAGAATGGTTCTGCTAAAGGTTGTTTCCTCATGAGGGAGTTTTTCCTTTCCACTGTCACCTTCATGCTTGCTCATGATTTGAGTTCTGTGATGGAGTTAAACTCAAAGCAGTCTGCTCCTCAGATAAAAAACTGTTAAAATATTATTTTTTATATATGAACGTTTCTGTTCAGTGACCTGAGATGACTTCTGTTGTGACTTGGTGCTATATAAATAAACTGAATTGAATTGAATTAAATATCTTCCATTAAAAACATTAAGGTTTTCTTGCATTCGCTGTTCAGTTCCAGTCCAGAAAAAAAAAAAAAAAAAGCACTCCTCTGCAAAACTATAAACACTTTAAATCTTTCAGTGATGGGGGGACATCAGAGTTCCACTTGCTTGTTTTGAGTTTTAGATCCAGTTAGAGCTGAAGGTTTAAGGTGTGTTTTTATAGCCTGAAATGTTCGGCTATCATGAAGGAGCAATATGCCACAATGAGACAGCTCAAGCTTTTAAAATCTTCATTGTCTCCTGTGTCACACTGAATGTGTTGCAGTTTTATAATACTGCATTGCATTATTTTATTGTTGCAAAAACTTATTTAAAGTCTAGTTTGAATAATTCTGACTCATTACATTTAGTACTATTGTCTATTTTTCTGAAGAAAGTCTAACATCTGCTGAGTGTGCTGTTCGAGTCAAACCACACATAACGTCTGTTTACCTGAAGGAGTCAGCATTCTTGAATTGTGCATTTCTCTGCATCTGCCCCATGTGATCTTGAACTAACAAGTAAGGTACAGATTGAGCTTGAATCCAAATTCACCATTAAAACTCCATACATGTAGAAAACTTTTGGTTGGCACCATTCACAGTCTTCTTTCAGTGAAACTAAACCATGCTGCTACAATGTTTTATAAAGTAGACCAACAGCAAACCTCTCAGGAAAGCATTAATAACCTGCATGTTTGGACACAGGTAGGCTGTAATGTGATCAAACTGGTATTTTATTATTAGATACTGTGTTGTAGTGCTGCTGTAAATGTTTTGACACTATATGTTTAATGCACTAATACGTTTACTGACCTGAAGCTGGGGCTGTGGGAACAAGGAGCCATTCATCAGCGTCCTGACCTCCTCCAGTCTGGACCCAGTCAGGAACAGTGATGCATGGTTCTTGTCGGATGTTCCTCCCCTTTTAGATTCAGGAGTTTAAAGCATTTAGCTGTGTTGTATCTCACTTTCTCCTTGTGTAAGTGTCTGTTTTGCTTCTTCCAGAGGTTGACGCTGCAGCGGTAGTGACTTTCTCCTCCTGTGTTTAATGCTTAATATAGTTCTAGCAAATGTGGCATCTAATTAGCTGTCAGGACTTCCGCGGGGTGGAATGATGGATAATGCGGAAGCGTTGCATTAATAAAACTCAGCCAAGCAGAGTAAAGCAGAGACTTGGGAATATGGATACCTGGGCTCAGGGGTGTTATTTCATGCAGCGGGGCTCTGCAGATGGAGGCGTGTGTTTCAGGTTTAAATGGAGGCCGGCTGTGGCGTAGAAAAGATACTCGTTCACTCGTAGGCTGATTGGAGGACGACTTTACCAGAGCTGTGCAGTCACTGTCATGCTGCTGAGTCATCTGTGATTTACAGTCTAATTGGGGCATAATTCACCAGCTGGTTCATGCTTAATTTGATAAATTATGTTTCACACAAGGAAGGAGAGCTGAATAGAAAGTTTGTCACCAAGATATTTGGACCCCTGTGCTGCCACTTGAGATGGTAAAATGATGCATTTGGACATGCACCCTTGAGTTTAATGTCCACCCCCATCCCCCATTACAGTTACAGTTCTTATTAGAAGAGCAGTGAGTGAGGCAATAAACCAGTTTAAATGTAGTGATTCATCTATAGGTCTACACATAACATGAATGGAAACAGGTCTCTCTTGTAAGTGTGTCCTCATGGCTCAATGAGACTAACCTGTATAAATAAAAGTTGAATGAATGAAAGAATTCTGTCACTGAAGTGTACCTGCGGAGTCAAACATTTCACCACCTCAGCTGGAGACAAAGTTTCTGGCTGCAAACAGAGAAGACACTCTTTGTCAACAAGCTAACAACTTTCAAAAGAGCTAGGAAGAAATGAACTGGCAGCTCATTTAAAGATGTGTGTGGCTTTGGAGGAGAAAGAGGTGCAGCTGAGCTTGAGTTGACAGCTGGTTCTGTGGCTCGTCCGGCTTTCATTCAACATGCATTGAACATGCACTCTCCTGAGTGCATCTGTCTGTTGCATGTCACCAAGTTACGACGCCTCCTTCTCACCCCTTTTCCATTTCCAACGTCTCCATCTTCTCCCCTCTTGTGTGAAGTCACACTTCCTTCTTCTGCTCCATCTGTACCGCCAAGTCTGGTTTCCTGTCAGGTCCATTTGCTGTTTCCTCAACAACATCTCAGGGTTTTTCATGTCACTGTATCTCATCATTTAGCCAGAACAAGCACCAAAACTCTGAAAGAGCTAAAGTTATTAGTAAGTTCTTATACTTTAATTTTAGGAACGACATATATGTTAAGTTGTTGCCTTATTTTGCTCATACAGAATAAATTATGATTGTGTAAATATGCACATCATATATGACAAAACTTCTCTAATACTTAACTTTTGTCATGTGAAATACAGGTGCATCTCAAAAAATTAGAATATCATGAAAACATTCAATTTTTTTTGTTAATCATTTAAGAAAGTTAAACTTGTTACTGATTCATTACACACAGAGTGAAATATTTCAAGCCTTTTTTTATTTTTTGTAATTTTGATTATTATGGCTTACAAATAATGAAAAAACAGAACTCATTGTCTCAGAAAATTAGAATATTGTGAAAAAGTTTCATTTTGAAATTGTTCACATTATACACAGACAATTTCTAGATGTGCCTGCAAATGTGGAATTCCTTAAGTCAATGCATTCCTGAACCAGAGACAACATCAGAAGTGTTTTATCTGGGCTGTGGACTTGAGAAAACACAGTGGATCAACACCAGCAGAGGACATGTCATCCCAAATCTTCACGGACTGTGGAAACTTCACACTGGACTTAAAGTAATGTGGATTCTGGGCCTCTCCACTCTTCCTCCACACTCTGGGACCTTGATTTCCAAATGACATAAAACTTTTACTTTCATCTAAAAAGAGGACATTTGAACACTGAGCAAGATTCCAGCTCTTTTTCTTCTCAGCCCAGGTAAGATGCTTCTGATTTCTGTGGTTCAGGAGTAGCTTGACTTGAGGAGTGAGACATTTGAAACCCATTTCTAGGACTCATCTGTGCAAAGTGTGTATGACAAATAAAGAACCTTGAATCCTTGAATAGTGTGCATGTTTCCACTATGGAACGTTGTCAAAATGTAATTTTCTGAGACTCTGTGTTTTCATTATATGAAAGCCATAATCAACAAACTTACAAGACATAAAAGCTTGAAATATTTCACTCCACGTGCAGTGAAACTAATAATATTTGAGTTTCACTTTTTGAAGTGATGGACCAAAATACTGAACTTTTTCACTATATAATAACTTTTTAGATGTACCTGTAATGTAATGTGACATGATGCAGCAAAGGAAGGTAAATGTTTTATATGTCCAAGAGATCAAATGGAAGGACAAAAAGTATACTACCACCACAGTGTTTCACAGATAGGATAAGGTTCTTATGCGGGAATGCAATGTTTTCCTTTCTCCAAACATAATGCTTTTCATTTAAAACTAAATGTTTTATTTTAGTCTTATCTGTCCATAAAACATTCTTCCAATAGTCTTCTGGTTTGTCCACATGATCTTTAGCAAACTGCATATGTTCTTTTTGGAGAACAGTGGCTTTCTCCCTGCAACCCTGCCATGTTCACCATTGTTGTTCAGAGTTCTCCTGATGGTGGACTCATGAACATTAACACCAGCCAACGTGAGAGAGACCTTCAATTGCTTAGAAGTTACCCTGGGGTCTTTTGTGACCTTGCTGGCTATTCGCCTTGCTCTTGGAGTGATCTTTGTTGGTTGCCCATTCCTGTGGAGGGTAACAGTGGTCTTGAATTTCTTCCATTTGAACACAGTCTGCTGTCTGACCATGGATTGCTGAAGTCCAAACTCTTTAGAGATGTTTTTATAACCTTTTCCAGCCTGATGAGCATCAACAACTCTTCTTCTGAGGTCCTCGGAAATCTCCTTTGTTAGTGCCATTATACACTTCCACAAACGTGTTGCGAGGGCATCCATGTTCTTGAAATCAAACAGAGTGCCCACTCACACCTGATCATCATCCCATTGAATGAAAACACCTGACTCTAAATTCAACTTCAAAATAATTAAATTCAATTCAGTTTATTTATATAGTGCCAATTCACAACAAAGTTGTCTCAGGGCACTTTATAGAAACATTCACATACATAGAAAAGCCAATTAGTAAAGTTCTCTGTCTAAGGAATCCAGCAGACAAGTTGAATCGGCTGAATCAACTGCTAATCAATGAGGTTCTCATGCTTTTGCCACTCGCTAATATGTAATATTGGATCTTTTTTCCAATAAATAAATGACCAACTACAGTATAATATTTGTCTCATTTGTTTATCTGGGTTCTCTTTATCTACTTTTAGGACTTGTGTGAATATCTGATATTTTAGGTCATATTATGCAGTCATTTGGAAAATTCTAAAGGGTTAACAAACTTTCAAGCACCACTGTAGCTCCATCTTACATTACAGATACTATTGTTCTATATTTTCCTAACTGAGGACTTTGTTCCCAGACTACAGGTTTACTTGTGGTTCCTAGAGTTTCTAATAGTAGAATGGGAGGCAGAGTTTTCAGGCTCGTCTCTTGTAGAACCAACTTTTAGTTTCTGCCAGTGAGGCTGACACTTTGTGTACTTTTAAGACTACACTGAAAATGTTCTTTTTTGATCAGTCATATAGTTATAGTTGGTCTGAGTTTCATGAGCTATCCCTTAGTTCTGCTACTGTAGACTTATACTTCTGAAGGACAAACTGACCACATGCCCTCACTCTGCTGCTGTCTTTACTCACTTTAAAGATTTGTACATTAAATTATTGCTGACATTATTCTGTGTGTTCTTTGACTTTCCTTCCATAGAAACTAAACCCGGACTGTAGAAATTACATGCAGACTATAGAAGCTTCACGTGGACCGCAGAAATTACAACTGGACCATATAAACTACTCCTTGACCAAGACTATGAACCTGGAATTTATCCCGATACAAGGATTAAACATTAAAAGTTTCATCAAATGTTCATGGAATGTTGTTTATTGGAGCATATTCCAATGATGGAGCATGAACTGTCTTCTCCTCTTCTGCTCTGGAGCTTCAACCCATAATTCAGCTCGTCTTTGTAGATGTTAGCTGCTTTAAAACACACCTTAATGTAGCTGTCACGGAAGATATGTACACATGTTCCTGGTCAGTGTAGACAAATGTTATTTCATCTCTGTATGTTTTGTGCATCTTCTCTGGAAATAATAACATTGCAGTTCACTGCAACATAGGAGTTTATTGCTAACGGTGCATTCACACGAGGGAAGATATTTACATTCTCTGTTCCTGTTGTGCTTCTTGTTTTAGTTCACAGTGCAGTTGCGTTCCAGATTTTATGTAGCTTTTTCAGTGTTTATGTGCTCCTCCAGCCAAGCTGTTGTCCCATTGTTTCTGGTGAGCTATTTGTTGTATTTTTATTGCCTGTTTCTGCTGTACTTTGTGCTGCCGGGCTCGTCTGGGTCCACTTCATGGTCTCTCAGTAACAGGAGTACAGGTTCTGATGCTGAGACACAAGCAGGTCAAACAAACCAGGGACACTTCAACATGTGACTGCATAGTAGTGGAATTGAACCCCCAACTCTGCGTTTGGAGGACAACTGCTCCAACCACTGAGCCGTGTGAATGTGGGGATGACTGCAGCTTGTCATTTAAAAGTACTTTGAGTGGTCAAGAAGATACAAAATACTAATTTATTTATCAGTTTTCTGTAAATGGTGGCAATTTTAAACATCCACTTTGTTTTGTGTCAATGAAACAACTTAATTATCTGCTATACATATATATAATATATATATAATATATATATTATGTATATATTATATATATGTATAGTATATAATAATATAATATAATAAATATATATATATGTATATATGTATATATATATATATATATATATATAA
>NC_056503.1:21947597-21949879 GCF_014905685.2 Nematolebias whitei
GTCCTCACCTCCTTCTACAGGTGTGCAGTGGAGAGCATCCTGTGCTCCAGCATCAACATGTGGCATGGAGGCTGCACAGCTGCAGAAATAAAAGCTTTGCAGAGAGTGGTGAAGGCTGCACAGAAGTCTGTTGGAGTCAGTCTCCCCATCATCACAGACAGCTACACCTCCAGATACAGGAAGAGGGACACCTACATCATGAAAGACCCCACTCACCCAGCACACACACTTTTTGCCCCGCTCTCCCCAGGAGAAGGTTGAGGAACATTAAGTGTAGAACCACTAGACTGAGGAACAGCTTCTACCCTGAGGCTGTTAGACTCATGAATCTCTATTCAGGATAATCACTGTGAAAAATCACATCATGCTGCTGATCTGTTTCATGTTGCTGCTGATCTGTTTCATGTTGCTGTTGATCTGTTTCATGTTGCTGCTGATCTGTTTCATGTTGCTGTGTTCATTCATACTCATCTTCTCACACAGACTCATGTTCGTGCTGCTGTTGGGCGTATTGTTTGTATACTATTAGTGCGTAACATATTTCTAGTTAACGTTTTTCTTAGTTCATATCTTAGATCTTATTACTGTTTTTCTTTTACATTTTATACTTTTGTTAGATCTAACTGGGACCCTGTGTACACAATTCCATTCCAACACATGTACCACATGTGGTGTGTATGACAAATGAAGAACCTTGAATCCTTGAAAATGTGAAGTATTAAAGAAAAACTAAAGTCCTGTAAAGAGTTAAATAAATAAATCTTTTACATTTTATATTTTGTATTTAAGGCTGAGATAGCACAAAAGTATAGATGAGTTTGTTGTGTGTATTAAGAACAGAATTCTTAAACAGTTAAAAAGCGTGGTGGATTCCTCTGCTAAAGAACACTAACTGTGATAATGTTAAAGGACAATACTGCACAGTACAAGGATTAATAGAGAAGATTAAATGCAGTTTTGTTGTTCGCAAATGTTGGCAAATGAGTGCCACTGGTGTTTTTAAAAAAGAAGGTGTAAATGGACAAATAATAACAATATAATAAACTAAACTCAGATAGTCTAATCAGCGGAATTTTCAGTCTATGAAAATTCAGCTCAGAAAACGCCCTTTGAGATAAATAATAAAATTAATAATATCTTTTTTTATCATTGATTTCTCTGTGTGTGATAACTCCTGCCTGCGAGAAAGGCAGTTATTTTCCCTGTTTGAGTTTGTGTGGGGTGGGTGTGTTTTCATTTTGTAAAAACACCATCCATCTCCCCTCAGAGGGTGTTATGGTTTTATAGGTAAAGGGAAACAGATGGGACAGATTAATCCTCACCATCCATTTAAATAATGAAAGTAATGTCACACGAACAGATGGATTCTCATGACTGAGCCTTTGAAAAGTAATTTGATCCTGAAATGATTACATTTATAGTTTTTCATCACTCGGGTGAGGTCTACACCCATTTTTCCTGTTTTTTTTTCTTCCAATTTTCAAGGTTTTCCATAAGGAGGTCTGTTTAAAGTTTCTTCATTCTTTCCTTTGAGTATCTTCTGTTTTCAAACTGATAAAACACATTTACCAGCATATCAAGTAAGGACAATGTAGTAGATGTGAGTGAGGGAGGAATCAGAGTCAGAGTCAGAGTTTCTTTATTGTCATTCGCACCTCATGTGGTACATGTGGTGGAGCGAAATTATGTACACAGGGTCCCAGTTACATCCAACAATAAAATGTATAAGAAAAACAGTAATAACATCTAAGATATGAACTAAGAAATGCATCAACTAAATATACACTAAGCACTCATAACATAAAACATTGAACATCACCACAAACATGAACATGAGTCTGTGAGCAGATGTGCACGCATGAACACATCAACATTGAAACAGATCAGCAGCAACATGAAACAGATCAGCAGCAACATGATATGGTTTTTCACAGTGATTATTCTAGTTAGAGATTCATGAGTCTAACAGCCTCAGGGTAGAAGCTGTTCCTCAGTCTAGTGGTTCTACACTTAATGCTCCTTAACCTCCTTCCTGAGGGGAGTGGGGCAAAAAGTGTGTGTGCTGGGTGGGTGGGGTCCTTCATGATGCAGGTGGCCCTCTTCCTGCATCTGGAGGTGTAGATGTCTGTGATGGTGGGGAGACTGATTCCAACAGATTTCTGTGCAGCCTTCACCACTCTCTGCAAAGCTTTTCTTTCTGCAGCTGTGCAGCCTCCATGCCACACATTGATGCTCGAGCACAGGATGCTCTCCACTGCACACCTGTAGAAGGAGGTGAGGAC
>NC_056503.1:21949979-21952967 GCF_014905685.2 Nematolebias whitei
GAGCACAGGATGCTCTCCACTGCACACCTGTAGAAGGAGGTGAGGACTGAGCTTCCCAGACCAGCTCGCCTCAGCCGTCTGAGGAAGTAGAGTCTCTGATGAGCTTTCTTGATCAGGCTGGTGGTGTTGTTGCTCCAGCTGAGGTTGTCACTCATGTGTACACCCAAGTACTTGTAGCTGGAGACCACTTCCACTGCAGATCCTCTTATGTTCAGGGGGGTGTAGGTGTTTTTGTTCCTTCTGAAGTCCACAATCATCTCCTTTGTCTTCTTCACATTGATGTGAAGGTTATTCTCTCTGCACCAGCTCTCCAGGTGTTCCACCTCCTGCCTGTAGCTGGACTCATCATTGTTTGTGATGCATCCCACCACCGCTGTATCATCTGCAAACTTTACAATGTGACAGCCTGGATGGGTAGCTGCACAATCATATGTGAGCAGAGTAAACAGGAGGGGGCTCAACACACATCCCTGAGGAGAGCCAGTGCTGAGGGTTATGGTGGAGGAGGAGAGGTTGTGGATCCTCACTAACTGTGGTCTGTTTGTTAAAAAGTCTAGTACCCAGTTGCAGATGGAGGGGCTTAGTCCTAGTGTGGATAGAATAAGGGTGATGTGAAGTTCTCCTCACCTATATGCTAATTTTTGTTCTCATTAAAATGAGCACCAGGTGAGTTTTTAGACCAACCATGGGATAATTAATGTATTCACCCTTTAATAAGTATAAATCAGTCACTGAAGTAGAATTAGTTAATTGCAAGGTACGCTTAATAAATAAATAAATAAATATTCACTAAATGGAGGAGACCAAATTTGTCTGTAAAGTGTTATTACAAAAAAAATTAATCGAAAACAGAATCGAGAAACAACAATAATCAAAATATAAAATACAAATAACAAAAAATAAATAAATAAATTGGAGAATAACTACTTTAAGTAGAAGTAGTTTTAATTAAATCATTATGTAGACGTGAAGTCTCAACAATTAAAGAAAAGCAACAAGGATTAAATATATTTTTATCTAAATTAAAAATAACTATTGTGTCAGAATTGATTTTGTTTTGTATGTGCAAGAATTTAAACTAAGTTTAACCCTTTAATTAAAAAAAAAGTTTATTTTGGTATTTGGTTGAGAGATGTTATTTAATGTGGCCAGATCAAGTCATTTATTAATGCATGTCGGGAAATGTTTTATCAAGTTGCATCAGCTTATATGGCATAACCAGACCCAAAGCTGCATTGATGTCACCAGGTCTCAGCTCCTTACCAGGTCAGCACTGCGGGCTCAAGTTCACTCTTCTTTCCGAGGGGACTGCCGGCCGATCAGAGCAGGATACATGAGGAGAGGACAAGCCAGGCCAGGATGCAGTGCACAAGGTGGCAGAAAGTCAGTGACTGCTTCAGACGTTGGTGAGGAGGCAGCTGATGAGAAGGTCTGCGGGCGATCAGCAACAGTCAGCCGGCTCATCTCAACGTGTTGAAGTCTTGCACTGAACACTATATCTTCTGTAATTACTGTATCTCTTTCTCCTTGGCTTTAACAAAACATGTTCCTGAGCAAAACTGGTTTTCTTTTTCAGGAGTAAACAAAGACGACAATAAGATGGTACACACCAGGAGAGACAGGGAGAAAACCAGAAGAGACACTGTGTCCAGCAACAACCAAGAGCTTCAAAAACACACCGCTGACAACAGCCCAGGTGCCAAGGATGCCGCTAAGACAGTCTGGCGTCTTCAGAACTGCTCTCATTCTGTCCTGTGAACTTTACAGAGTTGTGATGTTGCTGAAGTTTTTTCCTCTAAATATAGAACACAGAAAAAGTTTTTAAAAGTTAACATTTCACATGATTTTATAATAACAATTTCAAATAAAAATCATCATCATTCATGTTTCAAACATGCCTTACTCAAATTAAACAAAAGCTTAAAAGAAATGTGTAAGCATTTATCAGCCTGTAAGTGATTAAGTGTCCAGGACAGTGCAGAAATGTGCAGAAACAATCAGGTCAAAGGTAATTTTAAACAAAACCAGCTCAGAATTGTTAGGAAATAGGACCTGGGGTCAGATGCTATGACCATAGCTGACTTCCACAAGCAAAAATGAAATGACAGTAAAATAAAACTTATATGTTTAAAAGAAAATTTTAGACAAAGTTAACAGAAGAAATCAATACGTGTTTTTATGATATTTATACATTAAACACTTTTTCTTATCACCTGTAATGTTCTCTTTTAAGGTCAGGGTCAAGGTTCTTTAGTGTCATTCGTATACCATACCAATTTATTTCTAAAGCACTTAAAATACAACAAGTAGCCGTCCGAAGTGCTGTACAAAATTAAAAACAAACAAAAAACAGTAAAACAATAAAAACACCTAAATATATATTAAAAAAATAATCAGAACATCATAAGTAAAATAATACAATATTAAGACACAGATGCTAACTCACTCTAGGTTAAAAGCCAATGGGAAAAAAAAGTGTTTTAAACGAGTTTTAAAAACCGAAAGTGACGGGGCCTGCCTGACCTCCAGCAGCAGCTCATTCCACAATTTAAGAGCCAGAGCTGAAAAGGCTCTGTCTCCTCTGGATTTATAAAAGGTTTTCAGGACTGCTAAAAGCATCTGGTCAGAGGATCTAAAAGCACATGATGGTATGGAAAAGTGAAGCAGTTCAGACAAATAAGAGGGATTAAGACCGTTCAAAGACTTAAAATCAAACAATGTGGTACATGAGGTGGAACGAAATTGTGTACACAGGGTCCCAGTTACACCCAACAATAGCAAAAATATAAATTGTAAAAGAAAAACTCTGTACTAAGGATCTAAGATATAAACTAAGAAATACACAAAAATAAGAAATACGCTAAACATAATTAGTACAAATACAATATGCCAAACAACAGCAGCAAATGAAATAATCAGCAGCACGAGATCAGCAGCGCATATCAACAATCACAGTGGCATTACAGTGACCCCCCCCCCCCCCCCCCC
>NC_056503.1:21953067-21954023 GCF_014905685.2 Nematolebias whitei
CCCCCCCCCCCCACACACACACACACACACAGTGATAATCTTGGTCAGAGATTCATGAGCCTAACAGCTTCAGGGGAGAAGCTGTTCCTCAGTCTAGTGGTTCTACACTTATTGCTCCTCAACCTCCTTCCTGAGGGGAGTGGGACAAAAAGTGTGAGTACTGGGTGAGTGGGGTCCTTCATGATGCAGGTGGCCCTCTTCCTGCATCTGGAGATGTAGCTGTCTGTGATGGTGGGGAGACTGACTCCAACAGTCTTCTGTGCAGCCTTCACCACTCTCTGCAAAGCTTTTCTTTCTGCAGCTGTGCAGCCTCCATGCCACACGTTGATGCTGGAGCACAGGATGCTCTCCACTGCACACCTGTAGAAGGAGGTGAGGACTGAGCTTCCCAGACCAGCTCGTCTCAGCCGTCTGAGGAAGTAGAGTCTCTGATGAGCTTTCTTGATCAGGCTGGTGGTGTTGTTGCTCCATCTGAGGTTGTCATTCAGGTGCACATGCAAGTACTTGTAGCTGGAGACCACTTCCACTGCAGATCCTCCTATGTTCAGGGGGGTGTAGGTGTGTTTGTTCTGTCTGAAGTCCACAACCATCTCCTTCATCATGTGACGGTGTAAAGGGCACATATTAAGGAATAAGTGTTTTTATCTTTGCTTTACAGAAATTAAAACCAACTCCAACCTTTTCTAAAACACAGCACGTCTGATTACAGCTTAGGCATGGTGTGGAATGATTACAATTTAGACATGATGTGAATGTATTACAGTTTAGACATAATTTGGACTGATTACAATTTAGATATGATGTGGAATGATTACAGTTTAGATATGATGTGGAATGATTACAGTTTAGGCATGATGTGGACTGATTAGAGTTAAGAGACATTATGTGGACTGATCACATTTTAAATACGATGTGGACTGATTACAATTTAAACATGATGTGGACTGATTACAGTT
>NC_056503.1:21954033-21957375 GCF_014905685.2 Nematolebias whitei
TGGACTGATTACAGTTTAAACATGATGTGGACTGATTACAGTTTAAATACATGATATGGACTGATTACAATTAAAATATGATGTGTTCTGATTACAGTTTAGATATGATGTGGAATGATTACAGTTTAAGCATGATGTGGACTGATTAGAGTTAAGAGACATGATGTGAACTGATTACATTTTAAATATGATGTGAACTGATTACAGTTTAGATTTGATATGGACTGATTACAATTTAGAGACATGTTGTGGACTGAATACAGTTTAGAGACATGAAGTGGACTTATTAGAGTTGAGACATGAAGTGAACTGATTAGAGTTAACATATGATGTGGACTGATTACAGTTTAGATATGATGTAGACTGATTACATTTTAGATATGATGTGGTCTGATTAAAGTTTAGAGTCATGTTGTGGAATGATTACAGTTTAGGCATGATGTGGACTGATTAGAGTTAAGAGACATGATGTGGACTGATCACATTTTAAATACGATGTGGACTGATTACATTTTAGATATGATGTGGATTGATTACAGTTTAGACATGATGTGGACTTATTAGAGTTGAGACATGATGTGGACTGATTACATTTTAGATATGATGTGGACTGATTACAGTTTAGACACGATGTGGACTTATTAGAGTTGAGACATGATGTAGACTGATTACAGTTTAGATATGATGTGGATTGATTACCAGTGATGGGAATAACGGAGTACAAATAAACGGCGTTACAAACGGCGTTATTTTTTTCATTAACGGGTACTCTAAGTCGTTACTATGTCTATCGTTACAACGCCGTTACCGTTACAACCACTAAATGGGGTACGTTATTTTGTCGTAAGCTGTTTGTTTACTTTTTTCCCTTGGTGAGGGTAGGAGGGAGGGGTGAAACAATCATATAAAGGATGATGATGATTGGCTAAGGTAGAGTAACAGGTAAAGAGAGGTAAGCCAATCAGAGGTTTTGTTGTTCAGTTCACTCGCAAACCACACGCTGCAGCTCCAAATCTGAAAAGTTAGCAGAAGTCCTGCAGCAATGGCGAGTCCGGAGGGAAAGCTGGCGTTTTCAAAGTGGAAATACAGACACTACTTTACTCTCCTTGAGGTAAAAGGCAAGAACGTGAGTGTGAAGTGTACATTATGTCCCGGAGCGAAGTGTTTGTCTACGTCCGTCGTAAGCAACTCTAATCTGATGAAGCATCTCACAACTGCACATGGTTCAACAAAACTCGTGGCTAAAAACACTGCTGTTGACAGTACTGATGATGATAGCAGACCAGGTGTGGCTAACGTGAGCTCTGCTAACGAAGAACGCGGAGCTACGCCGTCCAAGCAGTTAAAGGTGGATTTTTTTGCTCCAGCTTCACAGAAACTTGTGACGCAGAATGAACTAAACCGATTGATAGGCAGGTATGTTGTTGAAAACATGCTCCCATTATCAACAGTTGACTCAGACTCATTCAGAACCCTTATTGGCAAAATACCGGGGAGAGCAGGCGTCGGTCCTCCATGCAGAAAGACATTTTCTAAATACATAGATGCTGAGTACGCTAAAATGAATGCCGAGCTGAAGACTGGATTTGAAGAATTAGAATATGTCTCTACTACTGCAGACATTTGGACTGTACATAATAAAAGTTATCTTGGCGTAACTGCCCACTGGATACATCCACAAAGCATGGAACGAAGAAAAGCAGCCCTGGCATGCAGACGATTTAAAGGTCGTCATACACATGACAGTATTGCAACTGAGCTTGACAACATTCACTCATTCTATGGCATAACCCACAAAATAACATCAACTGTCACGGATAATGGCTCTAATTTTGTCAAAGCCTTCAAGAAGTACCAGCCTGTGGAGGATGATGAGTCTGATGATGATGAAGATGAGGTGACATTTGTGAACATTAATGATGTCTTGCAAAACAGTGTTGGTGATGATGATAATGATGATGTAATTACTTTGCCACCACATCAGAGATGTGCATCACACACTTTAAACCTTGTTTCATGTACTGATGTTGACAAGTGGATACTGTCAAGACCAGAAACAAAAGCAATATACAGGAGTGCTACAACCAAATGCACAGCTTTATGGAACAAGGCTAGCCGTTCAACTGTGGCTGCAGAGACTGTTGATGTAATCGCAAGGAAGCTGCTAGTCCCTTGCAGTACAAGATGGAACTCGTTTTATGATGCCCTTGCTCGCATCTGTGAGATCCCTATAGTTGCACTGAACACCATCTCTTCCGAGTTTGTTTTGAAAGCCATCACAGAACGGGAGCATCAGTTCCTCAAGGAATACTGTATGGTAATGAAGCCACTAACAGTAGCCTTAGACATACTTCAGGGAGAAGACAACTGTTTCCATGGCACACTCCTACCCACACTGGAGACATTGATGTTGAAGACCCTGGACCTGAAGAGTGGTCTGCAAATCCTCGTTGACCTTCCAGAGGCAATTGTTACAGTAAGAACTAATATATATTTTTAAACAAATAATGAAAAGATACAATGTAAAATTAAATATATTTGTAAACTTACAATGTGTAATGCTGTGTGTGTGTGTGTATGGATAGTCAGTATAATATTTACTTTGTATATCATTGCAGGCTATCAAAACAAGATTTGCAGAGGTGCTGGAAGGTGAGAATGCCGTCTTGGCTGCTGTGACTCTGCCCAAGTTTAAACTACGTTGGCTGCGGATGCAGGACAGGAAGGACAAGGCCAAGGCAAGTCTGCTAGCAGAGTGCCGGAAAAGTGCTCAAAATGAAGACCAGCGAACAGGTACTACCATCACACCAGCATGCACTGAGTCAGCCATGGAGGATGAGTTCTTCTCCTTTGAGGATGAGGATGACACCTCTGCTACTGCTGAAAGCCAAGTTGCTGATTATTTCAAATCAGGAGCACAAGGGATGGACAGTCTTAATGGATTTCCACTTGTAAAGAAAATTTCACTCAAATACAATGCAGCCACTCCATCTAGTGCCCCTGTGGAAAGACTGTTTAGCTTAGGGAAGCTTGTCTTCACTCCAAAGAGGAACAGACTTTCTGACCAGAAGTTTGAAAGGCTTCTACTTCTAAGATACAATCACTGGTTTAAGGGGTAAGATGGTCAGCAGATGACTGGGTTGACTGAGTGGATAAATGAATCCATCTATGCATGGATAGTTTAGTAGCTAATGTTGGGTTTGTTCAGGTAATTCAGATTTTCAGTACTGTGTCACAATCCTCAGTGTTGGAACCCAATTGCAGAGAGGCGAGCGAGGCAGGAGTTTAAAAATAAAATTTATTTTTAATAACAAAACAAAAGGCTGTCGGTGCAGCAAAACT
>NC_056503.1:21957385-21960645 GCF_014905685.2 Nematolebias whitei
CACAGAAACAGAAAACACACAAAGAGCAGAGGCTTAGGCAGATGGGGGGGCAGCGGGGGCCGCTGACCGTGACATACTGTTTTAAAAGTACTTCGTATTGTTAAAATGGTTATTTTGTTTTTAAGAAAATACTTGAAGAACCAGTTGTGGGTTTGATTTTATTTTACACTACAGAGTTAAAACACTTATTTTAACTGTTTACTTTTATTTCTAAGAAAACACGAACAGTACAGTGTGTACATAAAGCTAAAAACACAATTGTTATGTTATTTTGTTAAACTGTATTTTTGTAATGAAGAAAAAACTTGAAGTATAGTATGTCAACCAGTCATGTTCTGTTGAGGTGCAGTAAGTATTAAAAGTTTTGTGTTAAGTACTTGTCTTTGCAATTCTACTTTAAATTCGTAGATATATCTCAACTTAAACCAAACAAACAAACAATAGTTACTTTAGTTACTTTCCCTGGTAACTAATTACTTTTATAGGGGAGTAATTCAGTTACTAACTCAGTTACTTTTTGGGAGAAGTAACTAGTAACTATAATTAATTACTTTTTAAAAGTAACATTCCCAACACTGTTGATTACAGGTCCAAGTTGGACATTTGGTTGTCCTTTCTATAAGTCTTAACACTAATCCGCCTCTGTCCCACACTACTTTAGGATCTGTGCAGTGATTCTGTATTGCCTAGTGACCTCAAGTGTTAGGCCTCTTTCCAAAACAGATGAAACTGTAAGGATTACCCTTACAGAAACAACTGAGGGACGAATCTGTGCGTAAAATTTCAGCACCTCAGTGCCAATGTACTGACAAACACGCCACATCTTTCTGATCTTAGTTCATCCTCATTTCAAAAACGTAAAGTGATGTGTGTCTATGTGCGGGTGTGTGTGTGTGTGTGTGCAGGTGCGTGTGTGTGTTGGGGGGGGGGGGGATGTGTGTGTGAGAGAGACAGAGACTAAGAGAGAGCGAGAGCTCCTTTTGTTCTCTGGGTTTATTGAAGTCAAGGTTAAGTAGATAATTTCATCCTGATTGTTGATGTGAGGGTCTGTGTTTCAGCGGACAATCATAATAATTCACATCTTTCACATCAGTTTTTAAAATGATGCATTAATGTGGGGAACAAAACAAGTTTAACATAAAAATAAGGTTACAAAGGAACTGAAAATTGAACTGGCTCTTCACTTCATCCAGCAGCACGTGGACTCCCCAGGAACCTACGCCAGGATCCTGTTCGTGGACTTCAGCTCCGCATTTAACACCATCCTCCCTGCTCTGCTCCAAGACAAGCTCTCCCTGCTCCATGTACCTGACTCCACCTGCAGGTGGATCACAGACTTCCTGACAGACCGGAGTTAGTGCGTGCGGCTGGGGAGAGCAGTCTCGGACACTCGGACTGTAAGCACAGGATCTCCACAGGGCTGTGTGCTTTCCCCCCTGCTTTTCTCCCTGTATACCAACTGCTGCACCTCCAGCCATGACTCTGTGAAACTTATTAAGTTTGCAGATGACACCACCCTCATCGGGCTCATCTCGGACGGTGATGAGTCTGCATACAGGAGGGAGGTGGACCGGCTGGTGACCTGGTGCAGGACCTCAAGTGGGAGCTGACCATCAGCTCCCTCATCTAGAAGGTCCAGCAGAGACAGTACTTCCTGCGACAGCTGAAGAAGGCCAAGCTGCCGGTCAAGCTGATGGTGCAGTTCTACACGGCCATCATCGAGTCCATCCTCAGCTCCTCCATCACGGTGTGGTACGCCGGGGCCACTGCCAGGGACAGACTCAGACTGCAGCGCGTTGTGCGCTCAGCTGAGAAGGTGATCGGCTGCAGCCTTCCATCCCTCCACGACCTGTACGTCTCCAAGACTGTGAGGCGAGCAGGTCGGACCACAGCTGACCCTGCTCACCCTGCACACGGACTGTTCGAACCACTCCCCTCAGGCAGGAGGCTTCGGTCCATTCGGACCAGAACCTCCCGCCATAAGAACAGTTTCTTCCCCTCTGCTGTTGGACTCCTGAACACTCATAATGCTACCTCATAATTTCTGCTTTGGTCACATTACATCTGTATTATAATTGAATACTCCATCTGTACTGTTCTCTAAGCTTTTTTATTGTTTTCTATTGTATGGGTGTACATATGGTTATGTTATGGTTTTAATTTTACTTTATTTGTGGGTGTACACAGGTCTTATGTCTTATGTAATGTTCTCATTTTTACTTCATTTTTACTTTATTTTACTTTATTACTATTCACACCTTATGTCGAAGCAAATTCCTAGTTTGTGAACCTCGTTCATTGACATGGCAATAATAAACTGATTCTGATTCTGAAAACAAAAGCAATTATGAACAGAGTATTCTATGTTCAAGTTTAATACAAACAATATTCAACTTAATTGTAGTCATATTAAGGTGCCTATGATGATTTAGTTATGTTTTAACCAGATGTTTACCACAGCAGCAGTGAGCGGCTGCGGCTGCAGCTGCTTCGTGTCTGGATAACTCATAGACAACTTATCATACTTTTTCTCAGTGAACAAATTGAAGAGAACAGGTTGGCATGTGATCTGCAGCTCAGTCCTTCTGATGTGATGTTCCTCCTTTATCCACATCTAATTTTTCTCCAAACACAAATGTAACAGTTTTGCGAATAGTTTATTTTTGTAAAGTCCAGCAGAGAAAGAAATGAGCAGCTGAAGAACTTCTGTACCTTTAGAAGATAATCCAGCAAATGAAGTGCTCCAGTTTTCTTGTTGCTCCATCCACATGACTGCTGATGGTCACCTTGGAGAAATCTCCGCTCCTCAGGTTGCTTTGGACAAAAATGTTGATTACTGTGATATCTGGACCAACACCTTCAACCTCCTGTGGTTCTGATCAATCTTCAGAGCTCACAGGGACGGCAGGAGGTTGGCGTGGCAGAGACCCAGGTATCCTTGGCAAAAGTTGTGCCGGTCAAAGCTGGACATCTTTTCCTTCTTCCTGATGCATGCTCAATAATCCAGGTAGAAAAATCTAAAAAAGTTAAATCTGGTCCTCTGGACATTCAAAAAAAACAAACAAAACAAAGCAAATCAACAAAAAATGTAGAAACGTTTCGTCTCTCATCCGAGAGACTTCCTCAGTCTGAGGTGCTGTTTTCAGCTCAGTCTCTTAAATAGCACCTTCTCAGAGTGGATCACCCAGTTTTGCTGCTGACAACCAAAACGAACTGATCACATGCTCAAGAAGGACCATCAGCCTAACAATGGATCATTA
>NC_056503.1:21960745-21973381 GCF_014905685.2 Nematolebias whitei
AAAGATGGCCTCCTTTACTCCTCTCTCAAACCATCGTTCCTCTCTGTGCAGGATGTGAACATCTTCATCCCTGAAAGAGTGACCGCTGGCCTGGAGATGAGTGTAGACCACAGAGTCCTGGCCTGATGATGTTGATCTTCTGTGCTGGGCCATCCTTTTGGCCAGTGGCTGTTTAGTTTCCCCGATGTAAGACTGATCACAGCCCTCCTGACACTGAACAGCATACACAACATTGCTCTGTTTGTGCCGGGGGACTGGATCTTTGGGATGAACCAGTCTTTGCCGTAATGTATTTTGGGGTTTAAAAGCCGAAACGTTTCTACATTTTTTTGTTGATTTGCTTTGTTTTGTTTGTTTTTTTGAATGTCCAGAGGACCAGATTTAACTTTTTAGATTTTCCTTCTTCGTTCTTCTGACAGTGCTAGAAAGCTGGCTGAAGAAAAAATGGGAGCCGATTCCCGGTCTCACCGTAATTTATACGGACCGGGGGTCGGACCAACACAGACGGTGGGCGCAGACTAAAGTTTTCAGTGCTGCGCTGCGTGCGAAGGGATAAACCCACTAGCGATAGCCTTAAAGGGTGAAGCCTATACGAAATAGAACAAAGTCTTTCTTTGTGTTACAAAAGAGTTAAATCTTCCTGCAGAGTGTTTAATCATTGTTAAATTGTTGGCAAAAGGAGACATTAAATAAGCTTCAGCTACAACTTTACACTAATATTTGTAAAAAAAAAAAAAAAGAAGTTGTAATTATTATGTGTTTGCAAAGGTTAATTAACTATAACAGCCATTTTGAATAAAGCAGACTAAATGTTGATCAGCTGACGATTAAATCTAATAATTAAAAAAAAATCTTCTTCTTAAAGTTTTTTTAAAGATTGACTACACACACATTCAGGTCTCTCTTGTAAATGAGTCCTCAAGGCTCAGTGGGATTAACCTGTATAAATAAAGGTTGAATGAACATGCAGAAACATTAACAGAACAGAGCTTCTCCTTCAAAACACTGAACTGTCTCCCGTTTTATTCCTTCACTCTACATGACCGATTCACATAAAATAAATAATAAAATAAAGAAATTCTAACTACTAAATAAAGATTAATAAATGACCTGAATAATTTAATTAATCTAAATATTACTGATGTATGTGTTTGATGATTTTAACAAGAATTCACAAGTTAGTTATCATTTCTAAACGTCAGAACAAAAGTTTATGTCAACCCAGAAGTCCAGGTCTAGCATTGCCTGCTTAAATTTCCATTGTGTTTAAATACATAAATTTAAGATGTTTGACAGGTTCTAATGTTCTCTTTATCTGCTGCCATGAAACACAAAGTTACAGATTTCGTTTTTAATCCCTTGTTCAACCATTGATAAACAACTGCTAAGTTCATGGTAAAAGCTGATGCGTTGCAAACATGTTCCTAGTTTTTAGTATTCTAGTATTCTACATCACTTTACAATCTAGCTGTTGTATAAAGAGGGTGCTGAATGTTGTCTATATTGTTCTTCATTTTATGAAGAATCCTTCATTGTACAATCATTTCCAAAGGTTCTAGAGGAGTCCCCAGAACCGAGCCAGCCTTCTTTATGAGCTTGTTGATATTTTTCAATACACTTGCTTTGGTGCTGCTACCCCAGCAGATGATGGCAGAAGAGATAGCGCTCTCTACAACAGACTTATAGAAGATATGCAGCATCTTGCTGCAAACATTGAAGGACTTTAGCTTCCTCAAGTACAGTCTGCTCTGCCCCTCCTTGTAGATGGCTTAACTGTTACATTTCCAGTCCAGTCTGTTATCCATGTGAACCCCAAGGTAATTATACTTCTCCACCACTTCCAGTTCTTCTCCCATGATGGAAATAGTGTTAGACCTGTTCCAGTTTCTCCTGAAATCTACAATCATCTCCTTTGTTTTGTTCATATTCAAGATGAGATTATTGTTTCCATACCATGCCACAAAGCGGTCCACCAGTTCCCTGTACTCAGCTTCTTGTCCATCTCTGATACACCCGACCACTGCAGAGTCATTTGAATATTTCTGCAGATATCAGGAGTCTGTTTTGTACTGGAAATCTGAGGTGTACAGAGTGAAAAGGAATGGTGAGAGTACAGTCCCCTGTGGTGCTCCTGAGCTACTGACCACCTGGTTAGACACACAACCCTTCAGTTTCACAACCTGTGGTCTGCTTGTCAGGTAATCTTTGATCCAGGTGATTGCTGAGGCCTCCACTTGAACCTTCTGGAGTTACTGACAAAGCAAATCAGGCTGGATTGTGATAAATGCACTGGATAAATCAAACAGCATGACCCTCACAGTGTTGTCTGCCTTTTCTAGATGACAGTGAGTTTGCTGAAGCAGGTGTATGATGGCATCTTCAACTCCAAGTCCACGCTAATAAGCAAACTGCAGTGGGTCCTGATATGTGCTTGTTTGTCTAGTCAGGTGGGTCAACAGAAGTCTCTCTAGGACCTTCATGATGTGGGATGTCAGGACAAGAGGTCTATAGTCATTGAGGACTGATGGGCAAGTTTTCTTTGGTACTGGAACAAGGCAGGAGGTTTTCCATTACAATGGAACCTTCTCCTGGGTCAGGCTAAGGTTGAAGAAGTGCTACAGGACCCCACAAAGCCGCTCTGCACAAACATTCAGGACTCTGGGACTGACACCATCTGGACCTGCAGCCTTATTCTGGATCAGTCTCTCTCTGCTTCCTCACCTGACTTCTAGAGACGCAGAGGGGGGAGGCAAAGGAAGTATCAGCATCTTCTGATTTGGTTGAAGACCAACATGTAGAAGAAGAAGGGTCCATGACTGAGGTGGTAGATACAATATTTGAGGTGTGACAGGACAGCCTTGGGTCTATCAGGTTTTATCAACGTCGACACCCACGTGAGCAGACCGATTCAATAAAGACAGAGTCAGGACTACAAAAGGTAAGTGAACTATATTTACAGGTGAATCTTGCCGTTGCAGCTGTAGGGGAGAAGAGGAAAAGGTGAGTATGGGTTCTGGTGTCTCTTTGAATGTTTTAATTCTTGAAGATAGAAAGCTGACTCCTTACTGTTTGTGTTGTAGGAGGTAGCCGAGAAGGAGAGGAGAGGTCCTGGGCTTTGTAGGAGATCCAGTCGTGAGGAATTTGGCGGTGGAGAGGGGAGCAGGTTGACCCAGTTGAGAATGCCTTAATGGTGAATGTTGAAGGGACACCGTTGATCCACAGATGGAGTCCAGTGGAGCGATGAGATCCTAGGAAGGATCTGAAGAGGCAGGCCGTGGAAGGTCCTGAAGGAGTCAGAGTTGGTGAGAACCAGCTGTAACAAAGGTTAGTCAGCTGTATACAAATTACCATTTGGTAGAAGATGTCCCAGCACTGAAGAGGTGTCTGGCAGGTGTTTAAATACCCCATCAAGCAGTCCTCCTCAGAGCAGCAGCAGGTGGAGTGGGTTGAGGTAATTGGCTGTGGAAGGAAGAGTGAGTGACAGGCAAAAACCCAGGAATCCCACAGGGTCAAAGGAGGGTGATATATCTGATTGGCTGTGGGTAAGAGAGGAAGATGCTGAGCTTGTTCCTGAACTGAACCTATTGAAGAATGTGTTCAGTTCATTGGCTGTCCAGGCTTCCATCCTTCTGATCCTCCTTCTGCGTGATACCTGTGATCTTTTTCATCCCTGACCAAATCTCTCTGATATTGTCCTGCAGGAGCTTGCTCTCCAGCTTCTTCTTGTACACCTTTTTGCTGTTTCTGATCTTGACTTTTGGTTGGTTCTGTGTACTACTCAATAAGTTCCTGTCTCCCTCCCTGAAGGGTCTTTTTTCTGGTTTAGCAGTTCCTTCAGGTCAGTGGTAATCCAGGGTTTGTTATTGGGGAAGCATCTCACTGTTCTGGTGGGGATGGTGTTGTTTACACAGAAGTTTAAATAGTCAGGCACACACTCAGTCATGGCATTGATGTCCTCTCCATGTGGTTGGCACAGTGGATCCCAGTCTGTAGCCTCAAAACAACCCCGCAGGGCTTCTTCAGCTTCCGTTGACCATTTTCTCACTGTTTTCTTTATTACAGGTTGTCTCTGAACAAGAGCTTTATATTTTGAGCAGAGAAACACAAGATTGTGATCTGATTTGCCAAGAGGGGGTCTTGCTTTAGCAAATTAAGAATCCTTGACATTTGCCTAAAACAAGTCCAGCATTTTGTCATCCTCCAATACAAGAGTTGGGGGTTCGATTCCACCAGCAGTTACATGCCAAAGTGTCCCTGGGCAAGACACTGAACCCCTCATTGCCTCCGATGCGTGTCCTATCGGAGTATGAATGTGGTAAAGCTCTGATTAGTCTCTTTAGAATTATTTGTTTAATTAGCTTTGTAGAGATTTAGTAGAGTGCTGTATGAATGGATAAATGAGGGCACAGATTGTTATAAAGTGTTTTGAGTATCTTGATAAGATAGAAAGGCGCTATATAAGTACAGTCCATTTACCATTCATTTATTTTTCTCAATTTACATGCTTTCTTTTATGATTGTCTACTGTTGTCATCACTTTGTTAAAAACAGGTCTCTCTTGTAAATGAGTCCCTGAGGCTTAATGAGACTAACCTGTATAAATAAAGGTTGAATGAAAAAAAAAGTTGTTTTACAGCATGGATGTGTTCTGAATGTCAAGTTTAAGGGATTCTCTGACTGAAGATGTGCCTTCAACGTGGGTCTGAGTGGGAAAGCGAGTTTGTCTGATCATGACTGTTAAAACTTGGAGCCAGCTCAGTGCTAAAACTGTTCAGCCATCCAGGAAAACAAATCAGCATGCAGCTGTGCCCGTTTCTTTATTTATTCACTCTGCTCAGTGGTTTTTATCTGTTAGCCCAGCTGTTGGAGTGAGACAGACAATAAGCATCAGTACCTCCCTGCACAGTATGATGTGTACATTTATCGAGAGGAAAGGCTTTAAAGAAACCAACAAAACAGAACTAGGAATAATGTTTGTTGCTTTGCCCCAGTACAGCCTCATAATGCTGCAAAGCCTCAGTTCAGCTGAGCTTATCATGCTTAAAATATTACAGTAAATAACTGAGATGAGGGATTTCCTCAGATTTGGGCAGTGTCTGGTTCTGAAAAATCGGGCTTTAGGACACATCACATTTGCCCTTTAGGAAGAACTTCAGCTGCTTCAGTAAACTGAGGAAAGGAAACTTATGTGGGACTTTTATTGAACTGGCTGTTATTGCTGCATTGATTTTTCATGCTTCTGTTGGAATTGATCAAACCCAAAACACATAGTCCAGAACTTTTTTTTTTTTTTTCAGATGCCTGCAGCACTGGTTAGGAACCTGCATCAATAATGAATATTTCCACTCGTTCATCCTGGCAACATTTGGACCTTATCTGGGTCTCCTCCTGGTGGATCCTGAGGCGCTCTGAGGCCAGATTGGATTTATAATCCCTTTGGCTTGTTCTGGTTCTGGTTCGGCTAGGTGACCTGGTTGTTTAGATACTGTATATCATTTTCAACAGTTTTAAGACAAACTAAACAGTCTGACATTTAAACATGATACTTTACAAATATAAAATATCATCAAACTAGCTCAAGTCACATTGAAAAAAATCTAATATTTGTAGTTTAAAAATGCTTTTTAGTCATTATTTTATCTCTTTAATGTGATTTATTGCTTTAATATTTTATCCTACAATAAATAGTCATGTGTCAAATTGGCTGTTAATTACTACATTTGTACGTTGTGTAGATTTTTCTCTTGGTGAGTTTTTGCAAAAACTAAAACGTTTTTAGGTTTTAACATGTCAATATTTTATGCCTAGCTGGCACGTTCAGGTTGATCCATGTCCAATACATGATCACCACACCTGTAATCCTAGGGAGTGTCTGTTGTTTCCAATATGAAGGAAGTTTTACCCATTTTTGACAAAACAAAGAACAATTTGGTTTTCAGGAAAAACAGCAAGAAAATTGATCCTTTCTCTCCAAAAGAAAAATTCCTTTAACTTCTTATATCATATCTAGTTTTTGTGGGAGTTCTGGTTCTCTTCCAGCCACATTCACTTTCTCCCACAGCTGCAGCAGATACCAATCAACCACCACCTCACACCTGAACCTGATTTGGAGAACTACTCTGCAGGAGCATAAAAGCCTCTGCCAGATACTCCTTCAACACTGGGACATTATCCTGCCAATGGTAAAGGTAATTGACAGTAACTAACTGTCTCTGATGTTTTGGCTCTAAAGACTTTGTGATCTTCTATAGCGACTTCCAAGTCCTAGATTCTTCTAGCCTTCAAAGGCCTCCTTGCTCCTTCAGACCTTGACCCATTCTGATTGTGTCCCAACTGCTACTGAAAGCTTTCACCCTGAAGACCAGTCTTCAATCTAAACTCAAACCTGATCCTCTCTCCAATGATACTCTCCTCTCTCCAATCCAAAGACCTACTGGAACCAGAATGTTGCAAACCTCTCCTCAGACTCCAACTACAAAGACATTTTCAGTAAGACCTTCTTACTCTTTCTCTGAATGAAACATTATTCAAGAATTATCCAAATACTTGCTGTCCCATCTTCCCTTTCAGCCCAAAAAGACCTGCACCTGTAAATACATTTTATTTTTGTAACTCTGCCTCTTACTTAGTCTGCCACATGGGGTCAAACATAACTAAAAACATATTAGTTTTTAATGGTACTTTAAAAAAAAAAATTAAATTGCAAATTATTCATAATAGATGACTTAAGAATGCATATCGCTCACCATATTGCTTGCAACAGTTTTTCCATACAGTATCACGTTAGTCATGTATGTGTTGCCTGATGTTTAGCTGTGGTGGCCATGTTGAATTGGGTTGACTTCAAAAGGTAATGAGTTGTAGATGTTCAGCCAAGATTACTTCAGCCTCTGTTTCACCCATAGGTGTCGCAACCATTACATGTGAAGGGGACAAGTCCCACCCCACATAAAAAAAAAAAAACGTTCATTTGGACCCCCCCACTTTTACTATGAAACATTAGTTCAGGTGGCGCAGTTTCTCTTTCTTCGCGAACAAATCCATTCCATTTGATTAATAGGATAATACTCAATCTAATAAAACTCCACTCCAGGTTTTCCTGGTTACCTCCACCTCTACACACAGTAGAAACTGTGCAGGCAGCTGCTGCTGAGTCTCCTGCTTCGGTAGAAAATGTGCACAGATGCAGGAGATGGAGACACCTCTGTGTTGCTCACTCACCAGTTTAGCAGCTTAGTGCAGGCAGTTGTTGACCAGGGGGTTGATCATCAACATATATTCAAGTTAGGAGGATGCTTGAGTGCAGCGCTACGTCTGTAGCATGTTCTCTTAGCAGTAACTGTGACGCTGTAAGACACTGTAGGTGTAAGACGCTGTGTGTTCAGGTGCATTAAAGTGGAAATGTGTTTAAAACCCCACACCTTATTGTCCTCAAGCTTCGTGAGAAACCTCATTTAGATGAGTAGTGTTGAACACAAGTAAAAATGTCTAGTGGTGATGTTTTTATTTCTCTATAAACACAAATAGTGCAGATCTGATGCTCTGTATTAAAGTGTATTAAAGTTAAAATGTCTCTAAAACCCACAGCTGAATTTACACAAACTTGGTGAGAAACATGTTTTAAATGTGTGGAATTAAAGCAAATCTAGGTGAAATGTTGCTTTTTTTGTACATTAGTGTACATTTCTTTTGCGCACACACACACCTACACGCATCGTTGTGTCCCCCCCACATTACGGATGCTTCTGACGCCCTTGGTTTCACCGCTCATCAGTTCAGCATTATTTGGTCTCCATGTCCTCAAGGTGTGTATTTCCTGTTTTGTATATTCCCTGAAATAATCTTGAGCTTTCTGATTAATTTAGTTTTGCTGCTGTGACAGCCTTTATGTTGTACATTGTCTAATTAATAGGGTTTATTTTTTTTTTTTTTTATTAAATCTTTGAGCTCCTTGCATCTGTCTGCATTTGGTACCAATCCTTTGCAAACTTCACAGTAACACTGTGTCTGAGGATATGATTAAACTGTCAAAGTGGCAGGAACTGAGAGAATTTGTTGATTAAGTGATTCTGTGATTCTCCCTTGTTGGAGCTCCAAGGTCAAAGTATGTCTCTCAGATTCTGATCTGATAATACAGATTTGTTTCGAAGAAGCAGAGAAGTTATTTGACTCTCCACATCTTAGTTGCATACGTGACTGATTGGACCTCTGTTTCACTGAGGTGAGTCAGATCATTTGGCTCAGCTGGCTCATGAGGGAGTCAAACTGCACTTAATTTAGACCCACACTTTGCTTTTTTAATGTTTCCAAATGCGTCAGTATTTCAGTCTGAGTCCAAGTTTAGTTGATCAGTTTAAAGTATCCAAAGGATGCTACGCTACATCATGTTGCCCTGTTCACTTCCTGTGAGCGAGGCTGAAGCTTTTTTTTTTTTTAAGTCTCACACCCTTCAGCTAACAGAAGGGAGCTGACCACCATTTTTCACTGGAGGTTATCATAAATTATTATGATGGAAGAGCTCAGCGCAGACAAGCAAGCAAACTGGAGGCAGATACATGAGGAATTGAAGGACTCTATAAAAGAAAACAAAAGGGCTGGATAAACAAACTCCCAAAACGTAACTTCTGCATTATTAAATGACTTGCCGTGATGAGAACTTAATGGCTAACACAAATGAGGCACATGTGTGGACAAGAATTCAATTAAATTCAGTGTATTTATATAATGCCAAGTCACAACAGAAGTCACCTCGGGCACTATACAGAAACATTCATAGACAAAAGTAAGCTAACGTTGTTTATCTGAGGAGCAGATTGATCTGAGTTTAAATTCATCGTAGACTCATCTTGAGCAAGCATGAAAACAGTGGAAAAGGATAAAACTCCCTCATGTGAAAAACTTCTAGCAGAACCAAACTCAGGACAAGCGACCATCTGCTTCGACTGGCTGGGTTTGGTAGGAACAGATACACAATGGCAGGTTGAGAATCACATGTTAAGAAGGAAATATCGAATGAAAATTATTAACATTTAACAATTCATTTAAGGAAATTAGGTAAATTTGTCCTCCAGTAGTCTAAGCCTATGACAACATAACAAGCCAACCATAAAAATAGGATTTATCAAAGTAATGTCTTAAGCTCATTCTTAAAACTGGACAGTGTGTCAGCCTCACGGACAGAAACTGGAAGTTGGTTCCACAGAAGAGGCGCCTGATAACCGAAAGATCTTCCTCCATTCGGCTTTTGGAAACTCTAGGGACCGCAAGTAAGCCTGCAGTCTGAGAGCAAAGTGCTTTGTTAGCAAAACACAGAACAATAAGATCTCTAATATAAGATGGAGCTAGGTTGTTGATGGTTTTGTAGGTTAGAAAGATTTTGAATTCAAATCTGAATTTGACAGGGAGCCAATGGAGAGAAGCTAAAACTGGAGAGATATGATCTCATACTAACTCCAGTTAAGAGACTGGCAGCAGGATTTCAGATTAAAGACTTTTTAAACAAGTATTTGGACACCTGGATAATAAACCATTGTAAGAGTCCAGTCCTGCATAATTTTTAGACAAGATGTTTTTAATTTTAGCAATATTACACAGGTGGAAGAAGGCAGTTCTAGTAATGTTTTTAATGTGGGGTAGATGTTTACATTATCAGCGGACAGTCAGCGAAAAACCTCCACTCTGGAAGGTGGATTCAGAAACCTCCGGATTCAAGGGGGGGGGGGGGGGGGGCACTGGTGTCGTGTAAATAATAAGCAGAACCGCAGAGAGAAAGCTGCGGATTCACTCAAAATATGCGCCGTGTAAGCAGCCCCTAAATGTTTCTGGTAACTGTTGATCAGTCCTTCACCCTGGCCTGGATAAATTTTAGCTCATTCGTCCGTACAGAGCAGCTTCAACTCTAGGATGTAGGTGGGTTTTCTCACAAGAACCGCTCACTTCAGGTCCTTCTACAACATTTATATTGGATTAAGGATTTTGACTTAGTCATTCCAAAACATTAACTTTATTCTTCTTTAACCATTCTTTATTAAAACAACCTGTGTGCTTAGGGTCATTGTCTTGCTGCATGACCCTCCTTCTCTTGAGATTCAGTTCATGGACAGACGTCCTGACATTTTCCTTTAGAATTCTTTGATATAATTCAGAATTCATTGTTCCATCAATGATGGTAAGCCGTCCTGGTCGAGATGCAGGAAAACAGGCCCAAACCATGATACTACCACCACCATGTTTCACAGATGGGATAAGGTTCTTATTAATCCCATTGAGCCTCTGGGATTCATTTCCAAGAGAGACCTGATTTTAACAAAGAATTATGACAACAGTGGATAACGACGACAACAATAGACAATCATAAAAGAGGCATACAGATTATTTATTTTTTTTTTTTTTACAAACTAAAATAAAATGGCAGCCAACAGGACAGTCAAAAGGAAAAAAATGTAGTGAAAAAACAGCTAGATTATAAGGCGGTGCAGAAAACTAAAAACAGGAACATGTCTGCATCGGTTCTTGCCATGGACTTAACAGATGTTTAAAGCCACTTAGAGAGGTCAAGGTCAAGAGCTTCAGATCTTTTTGCAAGCTATTCAAGGAAACAGGAGCAGAGTTATGCAGGAATGCAGTGTTTTGCTTTCTCCAAATCTAGTTCTTTTTTTATTTCAACCAAAAAGCTTTAGTTTGGTCTCATCCGTCCACAAACATTCTTCCAGTAGCCTTCTGGCTCGTCCATATGACCTTTAGCAAACTGCAAATGAGCAGCAATGTTCTTTGTGGAGAGCAGTAGCGGTCTACTTTCATCCTGCCATGCACACCATTATTGTTCAGTCTTCTGTTAGGAGAGATCATTTCAGGTCTCTCTTGTAAATGAGTCCTCAAGGCTCAATGGGATTTGCCTGTCTAAATAAAGGTTGAATGAATATTGCAAAATAAAGGTTGAATCATATTTCTCCAGTTTTAGCTTCTCTCCATTGGCTCCCTGTCAAATTCAGAATAAAATTCAAAATCTTACTTCTAACATACAAAGCTCTCAACAACCTAGCTCCATCTTATTTTACAGATATTATTGTTCCATATTTTCCTATCATAGCACTCCACTCTGACTGCAGGCTTACTTGTGTTTCCTAGAGTTTTCAAAAGCAGAATGGAAGGATGAGCTTTCAGTTATCAGGCTCCTCAATGTGGAACCAACTTCCAATTTCTGTCCAAAAGGCTAACACATTGTCCAGTTATAAGACTAGACTTAAACTGTTTGATAAAAACTATAGTTAGGGCTGGCTTGGTTTCCTGACCCAGCCCTTAGTTATGCTGCTATAGGTTTAGACTCCTGGAAGACTAACTGACTTTGTTTCATCAAATGAACAATTACAAATGCATACAAATTAATAGTTTACATTTTGATTTATTTCTATCTTAACATGTGATTCTATCTTTCCTTCTAGAGAAAATCATGCTAAAAAAAACCAAAAAACTATTAAGTGGGATTTGAACCCATGCCTCTATGGGGTACTGCAACCTTAACACAGTGCCTTAGACCACTCAGCCATCTTGACATGCATGATGTTAAGTAAAGTGATGTGTAATGAGCTGTATGAAAAGTCAGTCTTTGAGGCAGCTGTGGCTGAGTGGCTAGAGCAGTCATCCTCCAATGCAAGAGCTGGGGGCTCTATTCCACCAGCAGTCACATGTTGAAGTGTCCCTGGGCAAGACACCGAATCCCACATTACCTCCGATGTGTGTCCCATCAATGTATAAATGTGATAAAGCACTGTTTATGTTCCATACAGAAATAGTAGGGTGTTGTATGAATGGGTAAATGAGGGCACAGATGGTAGCGTAAAGCACTTTGAATTTCTTGATAAGCTAGAAAAGCGTTATACAAGTGCAGTCCATTTACCATTTAGAAAGTAAATGGAACATTTTTAATGATTCAATCATGCACCTGTCAGATAAAGCTGGAACAGTTTGTCTCTTTCAGTCATGCTTAAACCAGATAATAAATACTGTAAGTGAATGCATATGCATTGTACAAGACCTATTGGATACCAGATGTTGACATAGGAGTCTCTTACCAAAGGACATACAGTAGAAGTAATCAAGAGATACTGCCAGAAGTGGAATACGAACCCACACCTTGCCTAGACACTGTACCTTGAAAGTAGCACCTTAGACTGCCCAGCCATTCTGATATGTACGGTATCCACTAGTGAAGTGTTATGGGCTGTACAAAAAGTATGCCATTAGAAACTAAACAGTACACTTTGAATAATGTTTCATTCTTACCCCTGTCAGATATAGCTGGAACCTGATTTAAGTCTTTTTCAGTGATGTTTCAACCAGACAACTATTGTAAGTGAATGTATGCTTTGTACAAGACCTGTTGGATAAAGAATCTTGATAGAGGAGTCAGTTACCTGGGAACATACATTAGAATCAAGAAAAAAAAAAAAAAAGAAGTGGGATTTGAACCCAAGCCTCCAGGTGAGACTGCAACCTTAAACTACCTTAGACCAATCGGCCATCATGACGTGTATGCCATCTAGTAAAGTGATGTGAAGGAGGCTGGACAAAAAGTTAGCCTTTTGAAACTTGTAGATGAACAGATGCTCAGATATATTCATCATTTAACACGGATTC
>NC_056503.1:21973481-21980992 GCF_014905685.2 Nematolebias whitei
ATTACTCAGTTAATAAAATTGATTAGTGCACTGCAACATCTAAAATGATTTGAACTAAGACACTTTGATTATCAATATTTGTAAAATAGTAATGATAATAAAAAGAGAGTGTTCTTTTCACTTGAATCTTCAAGAAAGAAAGTCTCAGGATGGGTGAACCTGTATTTCTGAGTTCAAATGAATGAAATGACAGTTCCTGTCCCACAAGGTTCTTAAGGTCAAGATTTTTGACCTTAGACTTAGTTTTTGACATGGGCCTAGTCCACTACAAACTAAATGTTAGTCATGGAGTTCCTCAGGGCTTCAGTGCTTGGGCCAATACTCTTTACTTTATATATGCTTCCATTAGGTAAAGTTATTAAACAGCATGGGATACATTTTCATTGTTATGCTGATGACACACAATTAAATTTGTCCATTAAACCCAATGAATCCAATCAGGTACTTAGACTACAAGCATGTCTTAAAGACATAAAAACCTGGATGACCCTTAATTTTCTCCTGTTGACCACAGACAAGACTATAGATAGAGAACTTTACTAATTGGCTTTTATGTTTGTGAATGTTCCTGTAAAGTGCCCTGAGACAACTTTGTTGTGATTTGGCGCTGTATAAATAAACTGAATTGAATTGAATTGAATTGAATTAATGGTACAAAAACAATGGGCCAAAACAACATCAGCACGAACATGAGTCTGCGTGAGCAAATGAGGACTAATGAACACAGCAACATGAAATAATCATCAGCATGAGATCAGTATCATGAATAGTCAGCAGCACATAACAACCAAGCGGCTTTATAGTGATTTTTTTTCTTCAGTTTTTTCACAGTGATTTTTCACTGTAATATTCACAGTGATTTTTTTTTTTTTTTCAGGCTTATTCTGATTTTGATTTTAGTTTCTAAGGCCTATTTTTTGTACAGTCCATTACACAATACTGTATTTGAAAGCACACACGTCAGGATGGCTGAGTGGTCTAAGGTGCTGCATTAAGGTTGCAGTCTCCCCTGGAGGTGTGCATTTGAATCCCTCTTCTGTTTTTCTTGATTAATACTACTGTATGTCCCCAGGTAAGTGACTCCTATTTCAAGATCTGGTATCCAAAGCTGAAGGCTTTGTATGTTAACTGGGACACAATATGGATGATTAGAAATCACAAAGAGCAAGGAGGCCTAGGAAGGCTAGATGAGTCCAGGACTTGGAAGTCAATACAGGAGATTACAAAAACAGGTATTCATAAACAGTGTCAAGAGACAGTTTAGTGGCTATCCATTACCTTTACCATAGGTAATGATAATGTCACAGCACTGAAAGAGTGCCTGGCTGAGGCTTTTATGCTCCTCCAGAGTTGTCCCTCAAATCAGGTTCAGGTGTGTAGTGGTGACTGATTAGGAAACTGATGCAGCTGTGGGAGAGAGTGAGTGTGGCTGGCAGAGCCAGAACTCCCGCATAAACAAGGTATTTCAAATTTCCGTTATTGTTAATTTGGCTTTTTACACTTTTGAAGTAAATAGGAACAAACTTAAGAGTGACCAGCTTCTGTTTTAAGCAACAAAAACAATGGTTCTGGTGAAATGTTCCTCATAAAGATGTTTACCAGCATCTATTACCATGGTAATAGAAGTTTGTAGAATATGTTACCATGGTGACAGATCAAGGAAGAACTTAACAATCTTCATGATGCTCAAGTCCTAAAAATGAAGCACAAGTTCCCTCAATAAAATAATCCTGATTTCCAGTCAGGCCGTTGCTGGAACAGGAAGTAAAAAAAATAAAAAAATAAATAAAACGACAACAATTGCTTGAACAAACAAAAGAAAAAATATTTTATTCTGGTGTTTTCTGAAGGAAACTTCACTGTCTGTTACCTCTTATTCCAGATGAAGTGATAAAGTGAAATCATCCCATGATGAGAAGGGACAGCTTGTAGACACTTTAGTCAAACCTTGTAAATCACATCATGCACAACCTATTAGTGTTGTGAAAGACTCTCAGATACTACCACACTAAATGTTGTTCTATAGAGTTACAAGCATTTTTGAGTGTTGTCTAAAATCATTTGGCAGTGGTGGCCATCTTGAATTGGATTGACTCCAAAAGTGAATCAGTTGCAGACGTACAGCCAATAATTACTTGGAAGTTTAACAAAATCCATTCAGTGGCTCAGGAGATAGTTTGCTAACATGTCAAACAAACACAGGATTCTAGTATCTTCTGCACAAAGCACTTGACCACAGTCAGTGGAGCCACACCTACCCATCTGTGCCAACTCTTGGTTGACAAAATTTCTGTGCATTTAAGGACCTGGGAACCAGTTAATCTCTGCTGGAACATTAAATTATCCATGGGTAACTTAAGTGACAGCCTAAAAGTATTTTGACAATGAAGTTAATTAACCTTGCTTTCCTTCTATTCTTCCAGTCCTGCTTCTTGTGAATCCATGGAAATAATCCCAGAGTCACCTCAACATCTTTGTCGTTAACCTGCAAAGACAACAACTTTTCTCAGTACTGAATTTCGTCCTGCCCCTCTCCAACTTGTGTACGGCTCACATCCACTCCTTCGTTGACCACCTTTTGGATCCACCAGCCTGCTCTCCTATCCTGCAACAACAAAGAATCAAAGAAAGATTAAATATCAACTGAGAACCCTTCCTAATTCCATATATAATCACTTGTCATCTCTCTTTCTCTTGTAGCAAGATCATCACCCGAATACTGTAAATAAAAAAACAAGAGTTTTTATGAATGCCTGAGTTTCCTTTCCTTCGTCTGCTCTACTCTGGATCAGAAAAAGTATTGAAATCATGTTAACATGCAAACATAAATTAACATATTAATCAGAGCCTTGTCAGCAGGAAAAGTCTTCTCAGATTAAATCTTCTGTTTGGTTCTGAGTTTTAAACAAAATATACTGCTGGTGTTATTGTGCACCTTCAGTGTGTCTAGTTTACCATTAAATCATCCTCTATGAATTGTTCATGAACATCTGTTTTTTCAGCTTTAACCAAAGGGTTGTGTTGAGCACACAAGGGATAACATGAAACTAGAAAACTAACAGACATTGGATGAGCGATCCATGTGCATGCAGTTCAGGTTGTCTGATAGGAACATGTTTTTTAAAAATATCACCAAAAGGTGGAATTTTTTTTTTTTTTTTTTTAAACACAGACGAAAAAAGGACAGGGTTCCTGTTCTGCAGAGAAATCTCTTTGTAAGAGCTCAGTTATGCAGCTGAACCAGAAAAAAATCTAACCCAGGGGATGTATTCATTGATCCTTGTTTTTCCTTCAGCCTCTGCTGCATCTCTTCCCAGCAGATCAGCTGCTTTTTCACCTGAAAACTCATCACTGTGTCCTTGTGGAAACTATTTCTAATACAGACCTTTGGCAGAAGGGCCAGTCAGACCCCTACGGACCACTTTTACCTCACCTCTGTCTGCAGCCTCAAAGCATCCTCACACAGCCTGCTTCTAGATGCAATAAGGTGTTTATTACAGCACATGTACTGAGTAACACACACTCATACAAGCATGATGCAAAGTTATTGGTTTGAAGCAGTGGAATGGGTTAATGTTTGTGGTGGTTAGGGTTAACTAGTAGGCATAACTAAGCAAAATGTGATTTTTGCTAACCGTTATTTTGCTAACTAAAAATATTAGCTTTGCTAACATTAAACCGCTAAACAACAAAAAAAGTAGCACAAGCTAACGCTAAAGCGCTAACTTTTATCATACACTGCTGTCATTGACACTGTAAGACTGTCTGTAATGTGACAACGTCGTAAATGAACACAACTCAAAACGGTTCATAAATTACAAGTAAATCATCCATGTCCCATTCAGAGCTGAGCTTTCAGAACTGAAGCAGAGTGATGAATTAAATATTTTGGATGTCTCCCTCATTCCCTCGTCATTTGCTACAATGACTTAACTCATGGGCGGCACGGTGGTGCAGTTGGTAGAGCTGCTGCCTCTTAACAAGCAGGTCACTGGATCAAATCCTGGCCAGGGGGCCATTCTGGGTGGAGTTTGCATGTTCTCTCCGTGCATGTGTGGCTTTTCTCAATCCGGTTACTCTGGTTTCCTCCCACAGACCAAAAACATGCCTGTTAGGCTGATTGGTAACTCTAAATTGTCCCTAGGTGTGAATGAGAGAGTGAATGGTTGTTTGTCTCGTTGTCTTTTTGTGTCCCTGTGATGGACTTGCGACCTGTAGAGGGTGTCCACCGCCTCTCACACAGTGACTGCTAGATATGGGCACCAGTGACCCCTGTGACCCGAAAAGGAAGAAGTGGATGAAAGATAATGGATGGATGAATGAACTTAACTCACTTTGGTGATCCTCTTTGTGACTACTTTTATAAACTAACTACAAAGCTGCTGAGCATCATCAATATTATTTCAGTAAAAAAGCTGTTTGTATTAAAACAAAGATGCATGAAATATGTGAGAGAGTCACTTCCCAGGGACAGTTTGATCATTGCAAAGAATGCTGGGTAGGAATTATGTATGCAGTGGTAGGATGGTAGCACAGAGGTTAGAGAGGGTGGGCCTGTGATCCTAGGGATGGATGTCTCCCTCATTTCCTCATGTCATTTACTACAATGACTTAACTCACGGGCGGCACGGTGGTGCCTCAGTTGAGGTGATCATCTGATTAGGATGCCTCTTGGATGCCTTCAGAGGTTTTCTGGGCATGTCTCACTGCTAAGAGGCCCTGGGGAAGACCCAGAAAACACTGGAGGGTGGTGTGCCTTCACTGGCCTTGGAATGCCTTGGGGTCCCTCAGGGTGAGCTAGAAAGTGTCGTTGGGGAACGGGATGTCTGGATTTCTCTCCTGGACCTGTTGCCTCTGTGATCTGAATACAGATAAGTGGTGGAAGATGAAGAAGATGAAGCTTTAGATATGTAATGAAAAACATTTAAACAAGAAGAAAGACACAAATACATAAAGGATACAATATCAGTCAAAGTCAAAGTCACTTTATTGTCAAAAACTGCAATATGTACAGGACATACACAGGATTGAAATTACATTACTCTCAGACCCCAGTGCAACAATAACCATTTAACATTAAAACATTTAATAAACATAAGCATAAAATGAAATACTAAAAGCATGAAACTGTCTTAAATTGTACTATACCGGTATAAAAAAAAAGTGTATTTATAAAAATAAAATGAAATGAAGTGAATGTCCTGACTGATATTTGTAGTGAGTGGCAAAGCAGCATATGAAGTGAATGTACATAGTGTATGTATGAAGTCCTTGATATTGGTGTAGGTAAAGTGACATATGCAATAAGGCTACTTAAAAAAAATGTCAGTGGTAGTGTAATACCATACCATACCATACCACTTTATTTATAAAGCACTTAAAACAGCAACAAGGCCAACCAAAGTGCTGTACAGACAAAACAACAGGTAACACACAAAGCAAAATACAAAATGAAGTAAATCAGAATATAGACAAAAACGATGCAGATAATGACGAAAAACCAGTGTGGAGCATACAGGATCAAAACACAGATCATCTTGTGTTGAAAGCTATTGAATAGTAGTGAGTTTTATACGGGATTTGAAAACCGAGAGGGAGGGGGCCTGTCTGACAAACGAGGTAACTCATTCCAGAGTCTTGGTCCTGCTACAGAGAAGGCCCTGTCACCTCTGCGCTTAAGACGAGTTCCTGGAACTGTGAGGAGCAACTGGTCCGCTGACCTCAGGGAGTGTGGTGGGACATACGGTTGTAGCAAATCAGAGAGATGGAGGGGGGGGGGGGGGCGACACTGTTCAGTGACTTGTAGACATACGTGAGTATTTTGAACTGGATTTGAAAGTGAACCGGTAACCAGTGCAGTGAGGCCAAAACTGGTGTAATGTGCTCTCTTTTGCCTGTACTGGTTAAAAATTGTGTTGCTGCATTCTGGACCAGTTGTAGTCGTGCAATGGAGGTCTGACTGATACCAAACAGGAGCGAATTGCAGTAATCAAGCCTAGATGTAATGAATGCATGTATTACTGTCTCCAGGTTATTTTTGGACAATATGGGCTTCAGTTTAGACAGCCACCTCAGTTGGAAGAAGCATGATTTAACAATCATGTTTACATGATTTTTAAGTTTCAGGGAAGGGTCCATTATCACGCCCAGATTAGTGACTCTTTGTTTTTCTGACAGGGTCAGAGCGGAAAGGTCAATGCAGTGGTTTGTGATCGTGCCGTTGGGAGGGAACAACATGATTTCAGACATCTTTTCATTGAAGCTTAAGAAGTTTGAATCCATCCAGTCCCTGATGTCAGCCAGGCAGTTGAGCAGCGGTTGAATAGAGCATGTACCATTGTGTCTTGGGGGGAAGTAAATTTGACAGTCATCGGCATAGAAGTGGAAGGGCATGTTTTGTTTCCGGAAAATAGCACCAAGCGGGAGCAGGTATAAAGAGAATAGGAGGGGACCCAGTATGGACCCCTGCGGAACCCCCCATTTAAGCTCTGCCTCTGTGGAACTAAAATCTTTGATGGAGACACAAAAGGATCTGTCAGTGAGGTAAGATCTGAACCAATTGAGGGCTTATCCTGTGACGCCCACCCACTGCTCCAACCTAGCAATAAGGATCTCATGGTCGATGGTGTCAAAGGCGGCTGTGAGGTCCAACAGGACAAGCAGCACAGAATCACCGGTATCTGTGAATCTGAAGATGTCGTTAAAGACCTTCAGCAGGGCAGTTTCAGTGCTGTGGAGAGGTTTAAAGCCAGATTGGATGCAGGTGAACAGTAGTATGAATGTAAACAGTAGTATGAATGTAAACAGTAGTATGCATATGAACAGTAGTATGAATATGAACAGTAATGCAAATGTAAACAGTAGTGTGAATGTAAACAGTAGTATGAATATGAACAGTGGTATGAATATGAACAGTAGTATGAATGTAAACAGTAGTATGAATATGAACAGTAGTATGAATATGAACAGTAGTATGAATATGAACAGTAGTATGAATATAAACAGTAATGCAAATGTAAACAGTAGAGCAAATGTAAACAGTAGTGCAAATGTAAACAGTAGTGCAAATTGAATGAGCACATGAGCATATGTTGACTGTATAACCCGTTTTTTTAATGATGCAGAGTTCAGTGTTAAAAAGTTTTTGTCTTTTGTGGATATGTGTGAAAGTTTTGTGTGTTAAGGTGATACAAGAGGGAGGGGAGGCAGAGCAGGCAGAGAGTTCAGCATCCTGACTGCCTGATGAACAGAGCTGTCTCTCAGTCTGCTGGTTTGAGCCTGGAGACTCCGCAGTCTCCTCCCTGATGGCAGCAGGCTGAAGAAGCTGTGTAGTGGGTGTGTGGGTGTGTGGGATAACCCGCCATGCAGAGGGCTTTCCAAGTGAGACGGGTACTGTGTAAGTCATGTAGTGAGTGGAAGGAGGTGCCGACGATCTTCTCGGCTGCTCTCACGATGCTCTAGAGTGTCTTGCGGCAGGATGCAGTACATGCACCTTCAGCCTGCTGCCATCG
>NC_056503.1:21981092-21982189 GCF_014905685.2 Nematolebias whitei
ATATATATATATATATATATATATATATATATATATATATTTCATCTGGTGATGGATACAACTGATACCTAAACTCTCTAGGATCTGTCACTCTGTGCTGCCTCGGAGAAGAAATTAAAAACTCTTTCTGTTCTCCTCCACAATGTAACTGCTGCCCACTTGAATATATTGCACCAAAAGCATAAAGGTTTATTTGCCTTCCCTGTTCAGTTCCTATCCAGAAAAACTCTAATTTCAAAAACTACATTCAATATTCTAATCCTTCAGTGAAGGGGCCATCAGCACAACGCTTGTTTCTCCAGTTTACCCTTGAAGGCCCAATGAGGGTTTGTTGTTGGCTGTATGGATCTGGTCAGAGATGCAGATCACATTTTGAGGGCGGGGCTGTTTGGATGAGGCCTTCAGGGCTGATAAGTGTGACTGTCGGCTGACATTGGCTGCTGCTTGAACTCATTACACTAATGAACATGGGGGAGGGAAGGGAGGGAGCGTGAAGGATGTAAAGTGAAGGAGAGGAGAGGGTTGGGTAGACTGACCTTTAGAAGACGAAGGGAAAGAGAGATGTGAAAGCTGCAGGTTAGCTTTGTCAGCATTCTGTGGAGCTGCAGGGCAGACGGGCGAGCAGTCGTCAGGCTGGAAGAAAAGTTCACAACGCTGCGGATGATGGAGCTGCCAAACGAGACGTGCATCAAGATGAAGCTGCTCTGAGCACGAGTCATTTCAACTGTTCCTCATTCCTTTACCATGAAGAGACTGTGTGAATGTCAAATACAGAACAAATTTCTTTAAATGAGTTTATTGTGGGTTCTCAGCAACATCTGAACATGTTCTACTTTGTACTTTGGATGGACAGGTTGTGATTATGACTACATTAGAAAACATGGTCGATAAAAAGAAAACAGACACATACTCACTAAGTTAAGCTTATTCAGAAAATAATTTTATATTATTATAAAATAACACAATAGCTGAACATCAAATTCCACTTTCATCTTTCTGCCAGAAAACAAATTCCTGTATTATACATATAAGGAGGTGCCAACGATCTTCTCGGCTGCTCTCACGATGCGCTGGAGTGTCTTGCGGCAGGATGCAGT
>NC_056503.1:21982289-21984360 GCF_014905685.2 Nematolebias whitei
ATATATATATATGTATATATATGTGTATATATATATGTATATATATATATATATATATATGTGTGTGTGTGTGTGTGTGGTGGCTGTCTTGGCTTTGGATGTGGCAACCCAATTTTGATAAGTACCTTTGTCACACCAAGTTGTAGCCACACAGCAAAATAGAAATCTGAATCTCACTTATTTTTCAAGTAGTCATGCTCACAACACTTACAGACAGACGGTCAGAGGGTATTTCCAATTCACCCTCCTCGCTCTGTAATGGGGGACAGTGAAAATCCTTGCATTACAAGGAATGCCTATCACCTCTTTCACACCAGAGTTTTAGACTAAAATCTTGTCGTGATGATGAGGAACAGAGTGATAGTCACAATCTGATGCATCTAACAAATTTGTTCTCAGAGTATGTGTTGTGGATGACTCTCAGCTACTACCATATCAAATTTCAGCTCAATACCATTGAAATTGGCTGATTATAGACGTGTTGTGTTTGCCAAGGTTGGTAAGCTGTTGTTCCCATCTTGAATGGGATTGACTTCAAACGTTAATCAGTTGTAGATTTCTATACAATATTTACTACATCAGTCTTCTACACCTGTTCCTGAGATATTTTACTAACAGTATACAAACAATTAAATCCACAGACATGACTGCCCCTTCGGCGGAGGGTGTCAAACAATCAGTTTGCCTCAAACACCCTCAAATTTATCTCAAGCTGAATCAGGTGCTTTCAAAACAAGCATCACAACTTTTTTTAACTGATCATTTTTATTCTCGTAAATTTTCCTTTAGTTTGCATCTTGTTATATTTCATGATCTCTGTACGTTTGACTCGTTCTGCTTGGCTGTCAAGGACTGCGGTGGTTAGATTTCAGCAGACAGCTCTGTTTGGTTCTGATCCGTCTGGGGAGGAGAAAGAGCTGATTGTGGGTCGGCTCCGTTCAGATTCAGTGTTCACAGATAAGATAGCCCTCGGAGACACGCTGCCTGCGAGTGTATTGTCTTCTGTTTCTACATCCAGCTGATCGTATCTGGGTCAGAGTATTTGGCTAATTAGAGGGTGGAATGGGTTCTCACTGTTCTACGATAGCTGAATGAGCTACAATGAGTATATATTTCAAAGACAATAGGACTGTGACTGCAAATCCCCCCTGGGTTTTTATACCTCCATCTATAAAAGCCTATCTTCTGCTCATCAGCGCTATAATTTCCTGCAGAAATTGGGTTTAGGCACTTGGTATTCAATAGAGGATGTTTATCAGATGATGTGAGCCTGTGCAGTCTGATCTGCATGTTTCTGAGGGGCTGGCATCGTGACTCCAGCATCTGAAGGCAGGAAGGGCTGGGTAAAGATTGGATTTTGTTTTCGAGGGCTTTTGCAGCCTCTCCTTCCAAAACTCCAGTGTCAAGATGTTGAATCTCTGCAGAGGCTCTCTCACTTACAAACAAGATTTATAAAAAGTCCCATAAAAATGCATCCCCATGGAGCTAATGGAGCTGATCAGAGCTTATTTGTGTTCTGCAAAGGCAGAGTTAGAAATATTGCAGGTGGTTTGGTATTTTATTGGGTTTCAGTGATAAATTTACTGGACTAAGATTAATAAAAGTCTGTTTAGCAAACATTTTCTGTATCTGAGTTCAATTATGTTTTTGGTTTTTTTTCTTCTTGTTGTTTAGTCAATGGCAGCATAAGTTAATAACTTTTTATCCTCTGAAAAATTATTTACCACCATTTGTGTTGTGCTTTGGTGCCATGGTCTTTATGTCCACCGTTGTGAAGCGAAGAGGGGGAACTGGAAATACCCTCTGTTCATATGTCTGTCTGTCCACACATGTTGTGAGCATGAGAACTCAAAAAATAAGTGATACACCGACTTCCATCTTGGTGTGTGGCTACATCAAGGCGTAAGAAAGTTTCCTTTTGAAAATTTGGTTTTAACATTAAAAACCAAGGTAACCACCACCATACACACACACACACACCTATATATTATACATACATACAAATATATATACATATACATATATATAAATATACATATATATATATATATATATATATATATATATATAT
>NC_056503.1:21984460-21984802 GCF_014905685.2 Nematolebias whitei
CATACATACATACATCTATATATATATAATGTGTGTATATATACATATATAAATTTGTACTGAATATATATATATATATATATATATATATATATATACATATATACATTTGTATATATATAAAGTATATGTGTGTATATAAACATACATATATTCATATTTGTGTATTTATACATATGTATATATATATGTATATACATATGTATATATATGTATATATGTATGTATATACGTATGTATATATGTATGTATATACGTATGTATATATGTATGTATATATATATGTGTATGTATATATATATATATATGTGTATGTATATATATATATATATATATATATAT
>NC_056503.1:21984902-21991018 GCF_014905685.2 Nematolebias whitei
TATATATATATATATATATATATATGTGTATATGTATATATATATATATATGTGTATATGTGTACATGTATATATATATATATATATATATGTGTATATGTATATATATATATATATATGTGTGTGTGTGTGTGTGTTTGTGTCATGCTCAATAATTCAGGTAGATAAATCTACCTAGGTTCAGTCAGGTCCTCTTTCCGAGTTCTTCTTTGTTGATATGGTTCATCTTTTGTCCAAAGGACTTCTTCAGTCTAAGGAGCTGCTAACAGAGTAACTAGCTTTTCAGTACTAGGAGGGCTGTGATCAGATCATACCTGTACATTGGGGGCACTAAACAGCCACTGGCCAAAAGGATGGCCCAGCACAGAAGAGCAACATCATAAGACCAAGCCTCTGCGGTCTACACTGATTTGCAGGCCAGCAGTCATTATTTTAAGGATGAAGATATTCATTTCCTTGTCAGAGAGGAACATTGGTTTATGAGAGGAGTGAAGGAAGACATCTTTGTGAAGAGAACCTGTCCATCATTAAACGGGGGAGGCCTCCATGTCCAACTGTCCTCCTCTTACTATTGCATCACTCAGCCCTCTGTGAATATCAAGTGGCCATCAGGGCACCAACGATCATTTGTTGGGCTAATGGTTTTCCTTTTGAATGTGAACAATTAGTTTTGGCTGTCACCAGCAACCTGGATGATCCCCTATGAGAAAAACACTAATCTTCGAAACTACAAAACAATCACTAGTCAAATCCCTCAGAGAAGATGGACATCAGCATACTGCTAGTTTTTAACAGTTTACATCGCTGTACGTTTACTCCCATGAATCACTCCAGCCTAATAATGTGACCAAGTGAAAACTATCAGCAGGCTGTGAAGTTCTCGTTGCTTCAGGCTTCACCATCTGTTCTTAAAGATGGAGCAAATCACAGATGGCAGGTTTTATAAACTGGATCCTTTCAGCCACAACGCATGCCTCCTGACAGTCAGAGAGAGGGAAAGATTCAGTACAAAGAGATGGATCAACTTTAAACTCTAAACATTATTTAAAAATAATACCCGTTTGGCAACAGCACAAAATGACCCAGTGAAGTTTTGTGTTCTAAAGTGTTTTTTTTTTTGTGTGTGTGTGTGTGTGTGTGTGTTTGTAAATATTAGCATAAATCAAAATTTAGTAAAAAGTCAGTGTGAAAGAAAACAGCTGGAGATTGTTTTATTATTTATTATTATTTATTCATTCATTTAAATATAACTAAACAAATGCATTAAAAAGAAAAAAAAAACATTGAATGAAAAGGGTGCAGAAAAAGAAGAACATTTTTATATCTGCACATTTTTTAAAATATATATAAAATAACTACAAACACAGCTTGAGATGAATTTTTTTTTTTCCTGAGGTTTGAGTCTAATTTTGTTCTACACAAACACACATTCACAGCACCACTCGTGCCAGAATATATTGTATTCAGCACCTTTTATTATGGTTATACAAAGCAAAGGCAGAGTTATTACCATTTTCAGCAGCATTTGTTTAAAATAAAAAAGCCTTCTGACAGCCTGATCTCTGATGAAAGAGTAAAACACTAGCACAGACAGAAAACATGTGGTCCTATCATGACCACAGGTAGATGGACCCAGAATGCATTCTGACTTGAGGAGTTTCAGAGATAAATGTGCTTTAATTTTTTATATGTTCTTCTTCTGTCGGTAAATTTACTTTAATAACAAGTTAAAACGTGGCAGCAAACTTACTGCTATAGAATCTCAGAAGGTAAACGAAATTGCGGAAGATGACCAACAATGCAGAACTGGTGAGTGGTGATGCAGAGACTGAAAAATACAGGAGGGGGAAATGGATTTACCAAAGAATACACAAGAATCTCCAAAACAACCCTAACCCTAAAGTACTTACAGACTGGACAAAATCTGGACCTAAAAATTTAGAATTTCATGATTTTTTTTTTTTTTTTTTTTGTCAATCATTTCAGAAAGTGAAACTGATATATTATTTATTCATTACATAGAGTGAAATGTTTCAAGCCTTTATTTCTTGTAATGTTGATGATTATGGTTTAGAAATAATGAAAATCAAAACCCAGCACCTCAGAAAATTAGAATGCAGTTAGTCCCTCGTCTATTGTAGGTGTTTGGTTCCAACCCCGCCCCCACCCCGCCCACAATAAAAGAACAAATTAAACTAAAAAGAACAATTACTTCTCCCAAATCATTGCTTCAAACAGTCATAATCCCCGTGTTCTTTTTAATACCGTAAATTCCATTTTAAACGTGCCTCGGTCTGCCAGCATGGAGGCCTCTGTTGACATCTGCTACGACTTTACCAGATACTTTGCTGATAAGGTAGAGTTGATTAGGTCATCCATCCCCCAGTCCACAACTGATCGCTCTGTCTTTGCCCCTTGCTCAGCTGTCTTCAAACAGTTTGAACCCATTTCTAAACAAAGTCGTTGGTCAGATGAAACCCTCCGGTTCCCCCGCTGACCCCATTCCTGCATCGTTTTTCAAACAAGTTCTACCCACGATTGGACCCTCTGTTCTTACTATTGTGAATAGTAGTATTGTGACAAGTGTGGTTCCCCATGTTTTCAAACATGCAGTAGTTCATTCGTTAATTAAGAAACCTGGACTTGACCCTTCGACTTGCTCAAATTTCAGACCAATCTCAAAACTTCCCTTCCTGTCCAAAATCCTGGAGAAAATAGTTTTCATTCAATTGAACAAGTTTATGAATGAGAACAGAATTTTCGAGATTTTTCAGTCTGGATTTAAGCAACTCCACAGCACTGAAACAGCTTTAGTGAGGGTTTGTAACGATATTATGATATCAAATGATTCTGGTCAATTTGTGGTACTTGTGCTCCTGGACCTTACTGCTGCTTTTGATACTGTTGACCACAGTATCCTTATATCATGGCTGGAACAGTGGGTCGGGATTACAGGTGCTGCATTAGAATGGTTCCGCTCATACCTGTGTCAGGAGTTTTTGTGTCAAGTTTGGTATTAATGTATCCGCCTCATTACCTCTTTCTTGCAGAGTCCCACAGGGTTCGATTCTTGGACCCCTTCTGTTCTCACTTTATTTGCTCTCACTTGGGTCCATCCTGAGGAAACATGGTATTTCATTCCATTGTTATGCTGATGACTGTCAGATCTACCTGCCTGTGAAACCAGCAAGTGTTTGCTCCATTCACCCTCTGCTAAAATGTCTGGACGGTATTAAGGCCTGGTTGGCTTCAACTTTCTTAAGTTTTAACGATGAGAAGATTGAAGTCATTGTCTTTAGCCCTAGCTCAACTGCTGCCACTGATCCTGTCAACCTGGACTCTCTTCAGCCATATCTTAAGCAGTCTGGTAAAAATCTCGAGATGGTTTTAGACTCTGACTTCAAGTTTGACAAACAAATCAACTCTGTTCTGAAGAAAAGCTTCTTCCAACTCAGAAAGGTAGCTAAGCTCAAGCCAGTATTGTCCAGACCCGACCTTGAGAAACTAGTCCATGCCTTTGTCATGACCCGATTGGACTATTGCAATGCACTCTATGCTGAGGTCAGCCAGGCCTCCATTTCACGTCTTCAGCTCATCTAGAATGCTGCTGCTCGGCTTTTAACCGGAACTCGTAGGTCTGAACATATTACACCAGTTCTGTCCTCCCTTCACTGGCTCCCTGTGAGTAGTAGGATAGTCTTTAAAATTATTCTGTTGACCTTCAAATGCTTAAATGGCCTCGCACCCCTTTACCTCTCTGAGCTACTGGAACCTTACGTTCCCTCTCGGGCCCTGAGATCATCCGATCAGCTGCTTTTGGCTGTTCCATAAACAAGACTGAAGCTCAGAGGAGATAGGGCTTTTTCAGTTATGGGCCCCAAACTCTGGAACAACCTGCTCCCCAACATCAGGCTGGCCACCTCCGTTCCTCACTTCAAATCCCTGCTTAAAACACATCTGTTCTCGCAGGCATGTCACACAGTGTAAATTGATTTAGTGTTTTTGTTCTGTGATCCTATGTTTTAAATGCTTTTTATTAATTTTCCAGTTATTATTATTAGTGTATTGTATTTTTTTCTCTTTAATTTTACTCCCATTGATTGTTGTTGTTGTTAAGCACTTTGATAACAGGTTCTGTTTTAAATGTGCTCTAAAAATAAAGTTGACTTGACTTGACTATAAGTGAAAATCCGCAAAGTAGTGATGTTATATTTATTTTAGTTTTTATTTACAGACCCTTTCTAAAAAAATGTGAATATCATGAAAAAGTTGTTTAACTTCCATGATTCCATTCAAAAAGTTAGTCTTTAATAGTTGATAGATTCTTGGACCACAATTTAAACAATTTCAAGTATTTTTATTTTTTTATTTTTACATAATTTGGGCTTCCAGCTCATGAAACCCACAAAAACAGGATTTCAAATGATTAGAATACTGTGGAGAAATCAATCCCAATTTTGCAGAGCATGAATGTTTTAAACTGAGTGTGACACTAATTATCTACTAAACTCAAAGCACCTGCACATGTTTCCCCAGGTGTCATTAAATTGCTTCAGTTTGGTTCAATTGTCTCAGTTTGGTTCAATATGGGGAAGACTGCAGACATAACAACTGGCCAGAAGACCATCATTGATACCCTTCATAGGATGGGTAAGGAGGCTGGCTGTTCACAGAGTGCTGTGTCCAAGCTTAGCAATGGAAAGTCTAGTGGAAGGGCAAAATGGGGCAGGAGAAGATGCACCAGCAAAATATATGACCGTGAGCTTCAGCAGATTATCAAACAGAGAAGATTCCAGAATCTGGCAGAGATCCAGAAAGAGTGGAATGAGGCGGGAGTCACAGCTAAAAACCACCACATTCAGATGCATCCAGGAGATGGGCTACAACTGTTGGGTTCCTCGGTCCTCCTTTCCGATGAACGTAAAGTGTGCCTTTCATTTGAAAAACAAGGTCCAAGGGTTTGGAGGAAGAAGGGTGAGGAACAAAACCCATACTGCTTGATGTCCAGTGTGAAATATCCACAGTCAGTCATGATTTGGGGTGCAATGTCCGGTGCAGGTGTTGATAAACGCTACTTTCTTAAATCCAAGGTCACCGCAACAGTCGACCAGAATGTTTTAGAGGACTTCATGATTCCTTCTGCTGAGGATCTGTATGGAGATGCAGACTTCATCTTCCAGCAGGACCTGCCCCCTGTCCATGCTGCCAGAAGCACCAAAACCTGGTTTGATGCCCATGACACAGTGCTTGACTGGCCAGCCAACTTGCCGGACCTAAACCGCATTGAGAATCTATGAGGTATTCTCAAGAGGAAAATGAGGGGCACCAGACCCAACAACAAAGAAGAGCTGACAGCATCAAGGAAATCTGGGCTTCCATAACTCCCAGTCAATGCCACAGGCTGATTGCCTCAATGCCATGTCGCATCGAGGCAGTGATTAAGACAAAAAGATTCCCAGCCGAGTATTGAAGACTGACATATCGTTTTGAAAGTACCATATTTTGATTGATTAGTTGTGATCCTAATTTCTTTTTTTTTCTACAAAACTGAGTAGTGTGAGCTGATGTCTTCACAGTATTCAAATTTTTTGAAATCCTGTTTTCGTAGGTTTCATGAGCTGGAAGCCCAAATTATGTAAAAATAAACAAATACTTTAAATTGTGGGCCCTGAATCTATCATCTACTAAAGATTAACTTTTTGAATGGAATCATGGAAGTTAAACAACTTTTCCATGATATTCAAATTTTCTGGAAAGGGTTTGCATATTTAAGGCTTTAGAAACCCTTCCCACACTTGCAATGTTCTAAACTCTTAAACCTATTTCATTAACGCGGTGTGATTTGTTTTTGTCCGGTCTGTTCTCTACTCTGTTGGCCATTTTAGTTAGCTTCTGCTGCTATTTGTATCTGTATTTCTATTTTATGTTTTCCTGTCTGCTGTGCATGTTTGTTTCTTTTGTACAGCACTTTGGTTGGCCTTGTTGCTGTTTTAAGTGCTATATAAATAAATTGGTATGGTATGGTATGGTATTTTACCAACATACGTACAGTACTGTTTAGGTAGCTACTGTAGATGAACAGATGCTCAGATATATTCATCATTTAACACGGATTC
>NC_056503.1:21991118-21995014 GCF_014905685.2 Nematolebias whitei
AAGCGATTTATAAAATCCTGGCCAACCAAAAATGGGAATGAGTCAACATGGGTCACGTGTACCGGGTGGTACAGTGTCATATTGCCAATCTGCATGTGAACCATTGCTATAGCTGTCAGGGTTGTTTTCTTTTCTGAGAGACCCTGCATTTCTATAGCACATTCAGAGAGAGGTATTATCCTGTTAACACTGGCAGCGGCCGTCCTCAGCTCCTCGAACAGTTTAGCTGACATAATTGTTATGTCAGCTCCACCGTCCAAGAGTGCTTCGTGTGTGAGGACACCTTCGAGTGTTACTGACAGGTACGCCTTTTTGGCGACCCCCCTTCTGATAAAGTTACACAGAAACCTTTTGGGTTTTTTCTGACGCTTCTTCACGCGTTCAGCCTTATCTGTGTAATCTTGGTTTGTCTGAACCGTCAGCACAGCAGAAGCTGTTTCTGAGTGTTCAGCTTGCGATGACTCGTCATCGTTCGTGTGTGTGTTTACCCCCCCTTCTTCCGATGAGGGGTTGTTTGAGGCAACAACAGCAATGTCTTGGTGTGTTCCACCGACATCTGTTATGTTGTCATTCGCGCCCTCGGATGTAATAGGAATTACATTACTGCAAAGTGCTCCTGGTTGGGTTCCCGTGTCAGTGTGTTTCAAAGTTTCTAACAACCTGCGTAGTTTCTCTGTCTCTTCCGAGCTCAGAGGTGTAGGGCCTTGTTTCTGGAACTTTTGTGATTTTTTTCGCCTCGGTTCGTTTCATCCGAGGTGGGGGACGGTCAGGTACGTCTCGCGGGGGTTCCTTTGCGTACTGCCCCTGATGATATGGTTTCTCATATCGTTGCGTCCTGCGCTCACCCATTTTTCGATAATCACTGGCTTCCTCTGAAAGAGGAGCCTTTTTGTCCCAGCGTGCACCTTCAGGATGCAGTTTGTTAGCTTGAACAGACTGTTTTCTCTCTTTCTTCTTATGAGGAGGCGGCGAAGCACGTCGTCCTTCTAGTTCAAGAGGGCGGGGTTTAACCTTTACACTAGGAAACACTTCTATGGGCGTCTTAGCATGAGAACATGCTTCAAACACATTCACAGCACACTGCTTAATCTCACTGATGGATTTTTCTCTGAAATTTGCCATCATTTGTACTGATTTTTTAAAATCAGAGTGGAGATTTTTGCTGAAAACAAACTTAAAACCATCATCTTCTTCCATTCCGGTCTCATTTCTGTTACCAAAATAAGCTTGGAAGATTCTTTTGTAATAAACTTTTGGATGTTCAGTTTTTCCCTGCGTGACCTTGTCTGCAGCTGGGAAACCAGCAGGTCCCGTGCAGGGGTCGTACTCTCTGATCAAAGCTTCACACAGAAGGTTGTAATCCCTCTTCGTTGCATCTGGTAGACGCTCGATGAAGGTGAACACCTCTCTGTCCGAAGTGAGCCGTATCAGACTGATCTTATCCTCTGTCGTAGCATTAGGATAAGATCTCAATCTGAACTCCAGATCTTTGAGATACGCTTTTGTTCCAGCTGACCCCATGGGACCGGGAACAAAACGTTGTACATATTTTGAGATCTTCTGCAAATCATCCATTGAAGGAGACTGTATCAACGGTCTAACTTGTGTGACTGGTGGTGCAGACTGGTCAAGGCCTGCCCCTACCGCCCATGGTGGGGGTGGGGGTGGCTGATAAGAGTTGGTAGGAGGAGGTGCATATTGGTGCAGGTCCGTCCCCACCCTCCGAGATGGGGGTGGAGAGGACTGCATGGTGTCAGGAGGAGGAGGTGCAAGTGGGTGCAGACCCGTCCTTATCCCCCGGGTTGGGGGTGTTGAAACGGGGCTAAGGTGAGGAGGTGCAACAGCACCTGTCTGGGGTGGTTGTAGCTGACCCTGTTCGTTTCCGAGTCTCAAACCAGCTAGCTCCATGTCAGAAATCAGGTTTGTAGCTGTAGCAAGCCTCTCCTCACAAGCTGTTAGGCGCGCCTGTATTGACTGATTTTCACTTTGTAATTTCAGCCAATTTCTGAGTATTATCTCCTTGTCTGCTTTGCAATCGTCCCGCTCCTTTAATGCCACCTGCAACTGTGCTTGTAACATATTGTTATCTGCACACGCGGCTTCGTACACCTGCTCCTTAGCCCTAATCCTCTCCTCATATGATTGAGCCTGTTCTGACAGCTCAGTCTTTGAGAGGTCCCTATCAGTCTGAATTTGTTGTTTCAGCAACTCAGATGCATTCAACAATTCGTCACACCTCTCCTTTTTAGACTCATATCCGTTGAACAGCAAGGTATTTCGTTCAACCAGACGGTCCAGTTCCGCCTTCAAAAGCAGAGCCATTTTTGCCAACCGTTCACGGCTGGATTTTGTGTCCTCCTTCACTTTAGCTGCTTTAGATAAACTCTGCAGCTCCTCACGTCTTTGATCATCATCAAGGTTTTGCAATTCCTCCAATTGGTTACCAACAATTGAATTTGTTAAAATGTGTAACGCTGTCTGGACAGCATCTCCGGATTGTAAGGGGTCAGTGTTTTCATCTTCGTCCGCCATTATCTGCTATTTAGAAATTAAATAGGAGATGTAAATGTTTAGGTGGTAAAAGAAAATCAGAAAAATCTCTTTTTCCTGATAAGTTTACTCTTATTTAGTGATTTATCAATTAAACGTGCGTTACCTTCTAGCAAATGAGTAAACTTTTTCCAACTTTGTGAATATCTGTAACTGTATCTCATTTAAAAGTTTCTAAATTTTTATTCTGTACCTGTTTCTCAAGGATTTATCAGTGACTAAAAATTTTGTTGGGTAAATGCTCTCTGCATAAATACCTTCATAACTTTTAAAATGCAAGATAACAGAGTCTATTCAACTTTGAGGAACGGTCAATAACTCAAAAATGCCTTTAAAAGAATAAAAACGTTTAATTTCACTATTTAACCCTAAAAACGAAGTGAAACCTGTGATCCCACGTCTTCTCCACAAGATGTCAGTACAACCTCAACAATTTTAACTCCGACACTGTTCGTGTTGTCCACTAGGGGAGCTATAACTTCCTGTGGCGTTCGGTTGACATCCTGTTGTTAGCCGCTTAGCTTAAAGTTAGCTTCGGCTAAACTCGGTTAAAATCAACGATTCTGAACGAATTTTTTACACAAACGTGGCAAAATTATAGCGAGTATGCTTCTAAGCACCTAAACAGCGTGTCAAAATCACTTTAAAGCGCTTTTTTAGCTTTAAAAAGCAGATTTTAGTTCCCTATGAAAACGAATTTCGTTTCCGGGTGGCGTGATTGACACGTCCCTCATCCAATGAGAACGTTACACACGGTCTTTTTCAACCAATGACGCAGCGTTAAAGCAACCAGCATGCTAGATTCACGTGAACTAAAATTCGTCAACTTTTCGTCTTTTAAACTGTCAAAATGCACTTTTTCTGTTAAAAATGTAACGAATCAACTCCCTGAGCTGCACGGAGACGGCGCTCCGTGACAAAACGTCTTTCTAGCTATTTAAACAACTCGTTCGAATTTTCCAGAACCGAGCCGGTCCACAGAACCGAACCTCCGTCCGTTCTGACCTCAGTTTAAACAGAACGCAGCGTTTTTCACAGCTCATCAGCTCTTAGTCACACGTAACAGGCGTACAATGTCAGCTTTCATAAAGACTTATGACACAATTTCAGCTTTCTGTGAGCTTCCTGAGCATCACAGCCCAACACTTAGAACATGCAACGTTTCGCTTCAGCGGCGCAACATGAGCTGCGGTTCAGCACAGCTGACAAACTGTCACTTTTCATATACATGCCAACACGTAAAATCAATGTTTACACGGTTACAGTCCATTTATGAGCACGTAAACGGGCCACCAGTTATGTAGATGAACAGATGCTCAGATATATTCATCATTTAACACGGATTC
>NC_056503.1:21995114-21996921 GCF_014905685.2 Nematolebias whitei
GATTTTTGACCTTAGACTTAGTTTTTACATGGGCCTAGTCCACTACACTACTAAATTTTACACACCAGCTCTACAGAACAGGAACAGCTCTCGGTTTTCGGTTCCATTTCTACAGACCTACCATGCTGTGACAAAACCCACAATCAATGTTGTTAACTCTTAAACCTACTAATTTTAAGAACATACTTATGTCCAGGTGAGAGAAGTGATTTAGAAAAATAAGAGTGCCATTTTCTCCATTCTACTACACCTTTGTTATTTGCTCCCGTTAAAATCGGTAGCATCAAGTCACATTACTGATCAATAACAAGTTAACACAGTGTGTAGATATTCAACCACAAAATTCATAGTTGAATTATTAGATTCAACAGCTGAAGCAGAGTTCATAGTTGCATGGAATTCTTACACAATATTATACCAAATGAGAAGGAAACTGAATTTGCCTTTAAAGTTTTATTACAAAAATAGCACAAGCACCATGGATTGTTTATTTAAAATACATTAATTTTAATTATTTAGCACCTGTGTGCATTCCACAGGTGCAGGGAGAAGCTCCCTCATACAACCTGTCATGATATCTGCTCTCTGCCACCTGCGGCTCTCTGCCACTCCCACATTTCTGCTCTGTGCGGCAACAGCTTCGTGAAGGGTTAACCTTTTGCTGTCCAGATGCACCAATCGACGTTTGTATTCCAACTTAAAATTCAAAGTATGTTACATCATAGAATTGTCAAATTGACAAAATATAAATGTGGTTAAAGTTCTTTTTTTATGTTAGAACCTCTGTGTTCAATAGTCACCATGTAATTGATCAAGAAATCCATTTCTGCCGCATCTGCTGCATGAAGAGTTAACCCTTGATGTCCTGCTGCGCTTCTCTTCTCTACAATTTAAATGCACGATCCACTTTTTTCACTTCCGATCCGATATCTGCGGTTTGGTGTCTGTTGATATCGACCCGATATTGATCTGATACAGAAAAACTGTGCTGATTTAACAAAAATGGCTAAATCATGTCATCTGGACCTGTTTCAGAAACAGGTCCAGATGACATGATTTAGCCATTTTTGTTGTCTACCTGGATGTTTGAGCTTACAAACCCAGTGCTGAATTAACTTAAACATTTGTTTTGTTAAACGCAGACATGAATGTACTGAATTACAAATTCATTGAAAACTCTGCACCGTAACAGCACACTTAAACACACCAAGAACTTCACAAGCTTGGTCAAACGTAAAAACAACACAACTTTAATTTGTTCAGTCAGTTCGCTAGCGCGTGACGTCACTCAGAGCACAAAACATAGAATTAGAGTGAGCAGATCTGCCCAGTCATGGATCGGTCACATTGTCACCAATACCTGATCCAGAAGTTTAAGCAATATCGGTGGCAATATCGGTATCGGTATCGGATTGGCGCATCTCTCTATATGTGTATGTAGGCTAATGTCACAGCTCCATGTCCTTGAAGAAACAAGTGGAGAGATGGCTGCAGATGTACAAGGACATTCCACCAGCCATTATGTCTGAGAACCCTGCTGCTGGTGGTGGAACCAACACAAGACTTATCCTTTGCTCTCATTTTCTCATATTTATACGTTAAAGCTTTGCCTACACCCAGCAAACGTGTGTTCTTCACTGCATGAGACACTGTCTGTCCAGAACGCTCACACATTCTGCCTGAGAAGCAGATATGATCATTTTCCTCAACAAGAATCATTTCTGATTTTATGCTGTACCTGCATGCTAATCTGGACTGGATTGTACAAGTTGTTATTTTTTGTTTGATATATATATATATATATATA
>NC_056503.1:21997021-22005800 GCF_014905685.2 Nematolebias whitei
CTTAGTTCATATCTTGGATCTTATTACTGTTTTTCTTTTACATTTTATATTTTTTGGATGTAACAGGGACCCTGTGTACATAATTTCATTCCAACTCATGTACCACATGTGCTGCGAATGACGATAAAGAACTTTGCATCCTTGAATATTCTACACCAGGTTATCCCATCAGTGGGAGCTCAGTAACATGGCTGCAGCATCAGGGCATGTGAAAATATGTTTTCATGAGGTTTTCAAAAATAAAGCTCTCTTGTGAAAGTGTTTCACTGTGAAAGGAAAATGTATAACATTTATATTAAAGGTCATGAGTTTGATATTTATATACTGGTTGAAAATAGCCCTGTGAGAAATTCATAGTAAAGTTAATAAAAAGTAAAAAGTTTGTAGAATTTAATTTCAAATAGATTTTTTTAACCCCGCCTCTAAAAAGTATCGGAATCGGGAATCGATAGGACTCAGAATTGAAATGAGGAATTGTTCAAATTCAAATGATGCCCAACCCTAGTTATGATAGCATTTGAACAAATTCTGACAAAATAAAAATAATGATTTTAGACTTTATTAGAAAGAATGGTGTTCATAGACCTCACTAAAATAAATAAAGAAAAACATGGACAAAATTAAATGTGTGGCCAATTTTTTCCACAAAAGACATTCCAAGGGTCAAGGCTCTGTTTACACCTAAACAATCTCTGGGAATGTTATTGTCTTTTCAATAGTGATTGTGGAAATATCACAAGTTTACACATTTACTCTGTGCTTGTCGAGTCTGCTGTTGTTTCCATGCCAGGTCACTGGGAGGCGCTGTGATTTTTGTATTTCAAAGACAAATGCACAGGCACGACAGTCTCTAGCAAGAAAACGGGTTACATTCAACTTGGTGAATCCACAAGTGTTTGGATCGAGCATGAGGTTCGGTCACTCCTACACAGGAAAAAGACCGAGCAGCACAAACAGCTCTCTGTGAATGACTCAGGTGACTCAAGTGAACCGGGTTACTTTAATGAGTGATTCAGATTAACCCGGATCCATAATGTGAATCAGATTTACCTGCTCCATTCCAGATTCAAAAAGCTTCGGTTTTGAGAGGAAACAATTGCAGTTGTCATGTAGACAAATATCAGAAACAAAGCAGAAATATTCCAGTTTCTCTTAAAGAACGGCACCAAACAGAACCTGAGTCCCATTTCACCACCTGGATTCTTGACACTCACATCTCAGCCAGAAGACAGCATCAAACTGCAGTTGAGCGCAGCTGCAAATAAATGCCTTGCTATTCCACATCCGAGCCTTTCTGTTCCCAGTTCTGATGCCGGGTGAAAACAAGCTGTGCTGATGCTTCACTAAATTGAAATTAGAGTGTAAAGAAAGGAAACATTTACATAATCAGTGCAAAGTCTGGAAAACATTCTTGATTGGACCCTAATCAAACGAAATGTGCAGAGAAGTTGTTTTCTTGTTGGGTTTTGATTTTACGAAACAATCTCCAGCAGGAGGCTGAAAAATATTCCTGATGTAGCACAGGAATACACGAGGCATGACCAATTGATTGAATATTACGTGCCGCTGAGCAATCATGCCTTTTCTGTGTTTTGTGAATCACTGAAGAGATTTTCATGAAACTTTCACAGGATAATTGTTGGATGAACTGAATAACTTTCGAGGACACCTAATTCAAGATGGCTGCTGCACCCAAATGACCCTAAAATGTGGATTAATGTCTGAAACAGTCAATTTTACAAATGCTGAATAATGGTAGTAGCTGAGCATTGACCAACTAATGCAATGCAACACATTTCATCTTTCTATCTGTCTGTCCGTCCATCTGTGTCCATTTCTTTACCTGTTTCTTCTTTCCAGGTTCCAAATTCTTTACTTAAAAAAAATTGGAATTATCCATTTGAGAAAACCTTGTATATCTGTTAGCAAAATATTTCAAGAACAACTGGATGGATTTTAATGAAATATCATGATGGCCACCAAAGCTAGTTCACTTCAGCCCAACACAAAATGGCTGTAAATCCATGAATTATACAGCTATTTGAGATGATTTGTGCTCCTTAGTGTCTTTCTCTCTTGTGGTCTGCTCCTCCAGCTCCTGCTGCTCCCACATGTTCCTCATTGTCTTTCCCCAGGTGTTAGTCATTGTTTGTTCGTTGGTGTCTCTATAACTTCAGTGTCTTTGTGGTTGTTTGTGGATTGTTCTCCCAAGCCTGAGTTCCTATGTGTCATCCTGCTCCTGTGTCTTCCCTGTAAATGTTGCTGCCACATCAGCCTTTTGTTTTTGTTTAATAAATTGTTTGTCTTATTTCACCTCCGAGTTCTCTGCTTCTGTCTGCACTCTGGGTATGACTCCAATACACCACCAAACTGAGATACAATTGAGCTTAAATGTGTTGTGGTAGTTTAGGTTTGTGTAGGTTCTGGGTCCAGGTGAACAGACAGTGGCCGGGTGTTTTGCCGTGTGCTCTCTTTGTGTATATTTCTTATATTTTGGAGTCTTACTTTGTCTTTTCTTTCTTTCTATCCTATAAAAAAAAAAAACCCTACACTAGATAGTCACTAGAATAAATATTTCATAATAATGGTGTGGAGAGGATGGCTGTAAGGGGAGAAGGGAGGCCATCTAAAAAATAATAATAATAAATAAATAAATAAATAAATAAATAAATAAAGTGTTGTGGTAGTAGCTGACAGTCATTCACTACACATAATTTGAGTGCAAATGCATCATTCAAATATTGCTCATAATATTCTTTATAAAGTTTGACCCAAACAGCTCCAACTCTGTTAGTTTCTCATAAACACGTTTAAATTTAAACTCTGGTATGAAAGGCAGCGAACAGTTTGCTTCGATTTACAGGGACTGAAAATTTCAGATAAAACCATCAAAGTTTAGAGTTTCACCAAAGCAGCAGCCATTTGAAGTTGCTGATTAAAATTATTTTACAGCGAGAAGAGAAGAAATATCTGCTACAGCCAAAGGTCTACAGAGAGGAGCAGGAGGTGAGCTGCACACAGAGACTGAATTTGAGATGGTGTTTTATCAAAAGAAATATTAAACTAGCCTATTCACCTGCACAAAAACCTGTTAGAGAAGGGGCAAGGGTTAAATAAGTCGAGGCTTTCAGCAGGGTTAGAATGGGCCTCTTCCTCTTACTGTACATTCAGCCAAGGCTGCTGCTCGCTAAACCTTTATCTACACTTTGTTCATTGTCATGCTTCTCCAGGTTATATACCAGGCAGTATGGAGCTATTTGTGCCTTTTTATTCTTACTGTATATCTTCTCAAATGTAAAAGTAAATGTCATTAAAGTTACATAACAGGATCTATTTTTCACAAACTATCTGAAATGGATCACAGTCAAGCTGAGGTGAATAACGTTTCAAATGGAGTGGAGAAGATTTGTTCTTCTGACACTGGTTAATGATAGGCAGCAGTAGTGTACGCTTTTATGCATACCTTGTGCTAATACATTTTGTTTCTGTTATACGCATCATCTGTAATTATCTTCTGTGTAAGGTAGAAAGCAATAATTATGACTTACCTTGATGTGGCACAATATTTGGTCCTTTTGGCACTTTTTGTCACATTTTTGATGGACTTTGTCAGTACCAGTCACAGCTACAGTATGGTTGGGAGTTCCTCCTTCTTCTGCAGGACTCCGGTGCTGGTGTTGTAGAACCTGCTGCAGTTTCCCCAGCAGACATTCTCCAGACGAGGACCTCGGCTAAAGAGCGGTACTGGAGCACAAGTTGTCTGGTAAGTATGTGGGGAAGATGTGACGGTGTTTGCCAGAGGATGAAGTGGCAGGGTCTCCATCGTATGTCACTTCCCACTATTATGTTGGGGAATGTCCAGTCACTCCACGGCAAAATTGACAAGCTTCAGACCAATGTGAGATATCTGGAGGGGTATAAACATGCCTGTGCTTTGGTACTGACAGAAACTTGGCTCAAGGATCATGACTTGTAATTGGACTTGGAGATGAGTTGAGCCCATGCTTTTGGACAGAGACTCAACGGTGACAGGTAAATCACTTGGAGAAGGACTGTGCCTTAAAGTGAATAAAAACTGATGTAACATTATTGTCATCAGAGAGAAAATGTGTACTCTCGACACATTGAACTTTTGTCTCTGTCTCTGCCCTTTTTATATTCCAAGAGAACTCATGCAGCTTGTTATTACACTTGTTTACATTCATCCTAAGGCTAACATGGACCTATCTACTCAAGCTTTCCTGAAGATTGTGCAGCAGTTTCAGAAGATCTCCCGGATACTCCAAACCTTATCGTGGGAGATTTTAATCACTGCAGACTCGGGAAGTCACTTGGTATTTTTTATCAATATGTAACATGCTCAACTCATCTTACGAGATGTTTGGATCTGTGTTATGGAACCGTGAAAGATGCTTTAAACTCTTGAAGCTGAGCCCCATCAGACCACAATGATGTTGTTTGTTTTTTGCTCCACACTACAAACCAGTCCTGAGGAAACACAAGCCGGAGCAATGTTTGGTTCTGGTTTAGTTGGATTCTGTTCAATATCTTCAAGATTGTTTTAGTTGCCCCATTTGGGGTATGTTTAAAAGTACATGCACTAGTTGGATGAATTTAGTTGGTTTCTTTTTATGTCCATTTTTGTAAGGGATCAGTTATTCCCAGGAAATCTGTCACCATTTTTGCTAATAATAAACCTTGGATTTCCATGTAGTGTTCTATGTTCCTCAAGGATGGGTCAGGTCAGAAGGATTCAGCACATGCTGTCCTCAGAGACACTGGACTATATGTAAAATAAGCTCTTTCTTCCCCTCTTCCCCACCAACTAGACTTCACTGTAACATTGTCCAAACTTGGTACTTTTTCTGACCCTAGTCAGATCTGGTTTTATGTCCAAGTTTGAACTAACCTTTGTTTTCCTTATGTATTTCGTAGCCTCCATATACTCAATTTCTTGCCCCTTGGAACCTTCTTGTGACTTATCCTCGGGTCTTGTGTCCTCTTGGATTCAGCCTCTGGATCAACCATCTACAACCTATGTTGTAGATGGTTGTCATACTGTTATGTGGTAGTTATCTCCTCCTACATGTCACTATGTGAGTGCAGCTACAGCGTGCGCTCTCAGGACATTATTACATGCAGTATTCCCTCAGTGTGGACTGAACAAGGCAAAAGGGTCTTCTCCTACTCTACTCCTGTTTCCTGGAACACCTCGCAAAAAGAGCTGAAGCTGTCGACTTTGACTTCTCTAAATGGCTTCAAATATAAGTTCATGGCAAAAACCAATGCAGACATGTTCCTGTTTTTAGTATTTTATATTGCTTTATAATGTAGCTGTTTTTGTTTAATTTTTTTAATATCATTTTCTGCTATTTATTTTTCAATTTATATGCTTTCTTTTATGACTGTTTACTGTTGTCATTGTTGTCTATTGTTATCATCAATCTTTGTTAAAAAACAGGTCTCTCTTGCAAATGAGTCCTTGGGGCTCAATGTGACTAACCTGTATAAATAAAAGTTGAATGAAAAAATATTAATAAAGTACTGTCTAAACACCTCACCATTCAGCCTTGAAACTCATCCTGCCACTCACTCTCTCCATGCCTCTTACTTGGTCACTTTGGGTTGCTCCTCCATCCTGGAATTCCCTGGTCATTTCTCTGCAACCTGCAAAAATTATGAAACAAGTAAACCAAGGATTATGCTCCCTGACGAATTATCCTACTTATAGAACTATATTCACCATATTTCCTCTCCTACAGCTCCCTCCTGTGTTCCTGTTTGTGCACTTTGTAAATAAACACTTTTTTACACTTCTTGGTCTCTCGCGTTCCCTGTGATGGACTTGCGACCCGTCCAGGGTGTACCCCGCCCCTCGCACAGTGATTGCTGGACATGGGCACCAGCGACCCCCGTGACCCAAAATGGAATAAACGGATAAAGATAATGGATGGATGGATGGATGGATGGATGGTCTCTCGTGTCTCAGTTTGCATTCTGGGTATGTTATTGTCAATACAAACGTGATAGGTCCCAGTGAGTGAGCGTCAACTGGGTTCTCTCTGATGTCCTTTTGTCCTTTACTGGTTCCTCTTAGGACTGCATCTAACATCCTTTTATTTATTTTATATACGAACGATTGCTGCAGCCAGTATCCACAGAATCACATTTTAAAGTTTGCTGATGACTCTGTCATCCTGTCTCAGCAGTGATGACCCAGACACTGGGCCAGTGGTCAGGGACTTCATGGAATGGTGTGTCTTCTTTTTAAAGTTAAATGTTTCTAAGACAAAGGAGATGGCCATTCTTCAGTTGCTGCTCCTGGTTATTAATGGTAAAGCTGTTGAGGTGGTGCATCAGTGTTCTCGATGACAAACTGACCTTTGACGCAGAGAAGGCTCATCAAAAAACATATTTTTATTGGAAGCTCTGTAGTTTTAATGTTGATTCTACTTTTATGAGAATGTTCTGTTAATGTTTACAGTAATTAAGTCTCTCATAACTTTTACCTTCATCTGTTGGTTTGTATTTTTAACTTTTAAAAACAGGAACAGACTCTTGGGGATTGCCAGGTTGTGCAACAAAACTGGGGGCATAGCCCTACAGAACCTCACTGACCTACAGAAGGTGAGATCAGTTAAAAAAAATGCCAGACTGATTCTGGCAGATCCTGATCATCCACTCCATGGTGACTTCAGGTTGCTTCCTTCCAGACACACGTATCTTTCTCCCAGATATAGAATGAACAAACTGAAAGACTCATTTATCCCTGTAGCATTCAGGCTTCTCAATGAACAATGGTGAATATTTGTATGTTATTTTAGTCTTAATGTCTTGTCAAGAATGGATGTTTTATAATCTACTGACTGTGAAATAAATTTCCCCTTCTGGGATAATAAAGTTTATTGTACTTGAGTCCTAGCTAAATACTAACACTTTCTTGCATTTTGCTAGTGTTTTGCTACTTGGAGCTGTTTTTCTGTATTTTGCAAGCATTGGACTTTTTTCTGCTAATTACACCTTTTTGTAGCACTTTTTTGGCTCTTTTCTTGTTTTTGTGCTTCATCCAGCTATTGATGTATTTAAATAAGCTTTAGCTTTTATAGGAACTTTCAGTATTTAGCAGTAAGTGCTCACACTGCATTTTTGCTGGAAATTGTTATTTTTTTCTTTTTCATTTTGAATTCCTTCCCTGTGTAGCAGGAGAGTTTATGGATGAAGTTTCAGACGCTCTACTTGATTACAGTCTGGTGACTCCTCCACACGAGTTGAAACCATTTGAAGAACTTTGATTGAAAGCCATACAGGTCATTCTCACCAGTTTGTGATGTGATGCACACATTTCCTTTCAAATGCTTGCTTTTTCAAGATTTATCTGATGATTTTAAACAATTTTTGCTAGAGGATAATAGTAACACAATCAAGTTTGTGTAGTCACACAGCAGCGATTTTTGATGGAGGATGAGGTGATAAAAGCTGTGATGGACCATTGATGGAAAGGTCTGATGCATAAAAAGGGTATAATCCCTTTAGGACAGGATTAAGGCGAGCCTCGAACATGTAATTTTGGAGTGGGACACCAAAATCAAATGGCATGTTGAAAAAATATGCTATCTTAAGAGAAGATTGAGATATAAGCCTACTTTAGTTAAGGTAGACTTGCGCCAGTGTATATAAAGGGGACCATTGCCCCTTCTCGCTCCTCCCTCCTTGATGGCACCCCTGCTGAATAACTGATCAAAAGCTTTAATCCCAGATTTTTTCTAAATATAGAAACCATTCTGTCCAATAAAAGCAATATCCAAGATATCCTGGTCATTGAATCCCCTCTTTTGGACCTACTGTTTATTTATTTTATAATGTGTTTTTTTTTGTGTGTGACTCTCTCAGACTGACAGGCAGAGTGGTGTGACTGATGTGGCACATCTGGTCTTCTGTAGGAGGATGAAAACAGGGTTTTATCTCCCTCCGTGAGTGTCAGGAGCTCAGCCTCTTACACATGCAAGGGTGTCAGTCTCTGATTTGTGGCTGTCTGAGGATTTGTCCTTGAATCGCAGGCATCAGACATCTGTTTGTTGATCCGTCTGAGTCTCTTGTATGCTGAGGACGCTGTCCAACTGATGGCCTAATTCAGTGTAAATACAGTCCATCGTCAGCCTACCTGCTGCTGCCATCAGCAGCTGTGCAGTGGGCAGACTCGGCATCCCTCAGAGAAAACACTCTAACCTTCTTTTCTCACTTGAATACAGACATTAAAAGTGGATTCAATAGGCTTCACAACATCAGTAATATTTTTTACCTTTGGCTTCATTCCTGTAGTTATGGATGGAAAAACATGCAAAAAAAATTGCTGGGTTTCCTAAACGTTTTTAGTCAGTGGCAGGATTTAGTGAATTTGTGTCAGCTCACAGTTAAAGTTTGTGTGAACCCAGACTTATTGCTGCCAAGACACAACATGAAAAACAAACACACCCATTTCACAATGTTTCCTACACCAGGGTGGAGGAAACATGATGACAAATGTCCTGCAGCCAGCAGAAGAACAACGCCCCTCTGAGAGGAGGAGCAGGAGACAAGATTCAATCCATTCTGCTCTTTATAACGCTATCTACCTTTATATCTGTTTGTCTGTCTGTCTACCTATCAATCTTCTGATACCATACTTTGATTTCAGACATATCCTTACATAAACATCACACCATCTCGCTCGCTCTCTCTCTCTCTCTATGTATATATATATATATATATATATATATATATATATATATATATATATATA
>NC_056503.1:22005810-22006506 GCF_014905685.2 Nematolebias whitei
ATATATATATATATATATATATATATATATATATATATATATATATACACACACACACATATATAGTTATATATATATACACACACCCACACAGTAGTCCCTCGTTTATCGTGGGAGTTAGGGACCTCGCCTCGTCGCGATAAGTGAAAAACCGCAAAGTAGGGATAGTTGTAAAAGTTCAAGTAAACTTTATTGTCATTACCATCTCCTGTGGCACTTGAGATGGAACAAAATTATGTACACAAGTAGAAGTAGTAATAAGTAGTAGTTTATTTTAATATTTATATACAGGTATAATTTGGTGTTTTAAACCCTTTCCACACTCTTGCAATTTGCTCTTTGCTTTGCAAAAAAACTGTTCAGCAGAAAACAGCGCCCAGAGGTACTACAGTACAGCATAGCATTGACTTGAGGGAAATGTATTCCGTCTGAGTGGCGATTACAGTAAAGTTGGAGGATAAATGAAGGAAAACTACATAATGGCGGCACCTGTCTGAATTTTAATTTTTTTGTCTTTAAGTTCTTCACGTCCACATGAGTTCTGTACAGTGGTATTACTGTACAGTCCACAAACGTGTGTAAAAAAAAATACTATTTTTTAGGACGTACATAAACCGCAATAGAATGAGTCCGCAAAAGTCAAACCGCCGAGTACCGAAAGACTACTGTATATATATGTATATATATGTATATATA
>NC_056503.1:22006606-22009231 GCF_014905685.2 Nematolebias whitei
ATATATATATATATATATATTTAATGTAAAGCCTGATACAACCCCAATAATTGTGTGTTGTGTTAGCCTTTGCATGGAGTGGGTGGATTCAGTGGTGTCTCTGTGGTATGGCACTTTTGTCATCTTGAAAAATGACGGCCATATTGAAATTTTGATGACTAATGTGATTTTCTAAAAATATGACTTCACAACAACTCTTGTATCAAGTTCTGTGATTTCATCCACATTCGAAAGGTTATTTCATTGATGTGCTAAACTTTTATACAAAGCAAGTTTAACTTGTCTCTGGTTTCATTAAGAAATCTGGTTTAGCTAACTCTAAAAATAAAAATAAATAAAAAAGCTGGACTTCTGTTCGCCAGTTGAAGATTTGTTTCCCATGTGGTAACCTTTCTTATTTTAAGTTCAAGTCCAATTTATTGTCATTTCATCCCATGTGGTACATGAGGTGGAATGAAATTAATGTACTCAGGGTCCCAGTTGCACCCAGAAATGGAAAAAATATAAATTGTAAAAAGAAACAGTGTATAAGGATCTAAGGTATACGAGTCAAATGAATGCTAAATGATACGCTAAAAGATCTAAGATATACGCTAAACACTAACAATGTAAAACAATAAGATGAAACAACAGCAGCCTGAACATGAGTCTGTGTGAGCAGATGGGTGCAAATAAATACAGCAGAGTGAGATAATCAGCAGCATGAGATCAGCAGCATGGATAATCAGCAGCATAGATAAGGCACATATCATCAAGTAAAGTGGCATAAGAGTGATTTTTTTGTTTGTTTGTTTTGTTCAGCAATTATCCTGGTTATGGATTAATGAGTCTAACAGCTTCAGGGTAGAAGCTGTTCCTCGGTCTAGTGGTTCTACACTTAATGCTTTGCAACCATCTGCATGATGTGGGCAGTACCAAGCTGTAAACCAAGTCTAACAATCAGAAATCATGTTTGTGATAAACAGAGCTGGTGATGACCTCCGTCCTGCTCTGAGGGCCTGACAGGTGGAAACGATGAGCGTGGAGGTTCGATGTGAAGTGCAGTGTACCACTGACTCAAAGGCCAGCCTCAAACTTGTGAACTCATCCAGTAGTGTGGTACTATGACCTAAATTTACCAAGAGAACATGAGAACAATTTTTACATGCTCAGATATGTGTACTGACACTGTGGTAAATATACACAACTGTACAATCTGACCCTCATCATAGTGGAACAAAATGTCATGATGAAGTCACTGAATAAACTTTATAGGCTATAGCTAGCTAGCTATATAGACAAACATCTGGATTAAACTTTCATATAGCTAGCAGCACGGTGGCGCAACTGGTAGAGCTGCTGCCTCTCACCGAGCAGGTTCCTGGTTCAAATCCCGGTCCGGAGGCCTTTCTGGGTGGAGATTGTATGTTCTCTCCGTGCATGCGTGTGTTTCCTCCGGGTACTCCGGTTTCCTCCCACAGACCAAAAAAACATGCATGTTAGGCTGACTGGTAACTCTAAATTGTCCCTAGGTGAGAGTGAGAGAATGAATGGTTGTTTGTCTCCATGTGGCCCTGTGATGGACTTGCGACCCGTCCAGGGTGTACCCCGCCCCTCGCACTGTGATTGCCGGACATGGGCACCAACGACCCCCGTGACCCAAAATGGAAGAAGCGGGTAAAAGGTAATGGATGGGTGGATGGATATAAAAACAACCACAGACAGAAATATAGTATGCAACTCCAAACATACTTTACTTTGTAACTTGATATGAAAACAGCATTCAAAGAGATTTTTTGGCACTTTTCTGCTCGATTTGGTTTCTTTCAGCATCCTCTGTTCCTAGTGATCAATGCATGAGCTTTAAAAACATCAAGTGTGAAAATGAGTGTAGGACGCGTGTATTTCTGCTCAGAAGAGTTACATTAGCAGGTCCGAAGTGGATCAATACCAACCAGCACGGTCCTGGGTGTTGTTCTGTTCCCTCCAGCCTGTCCTCTATTTTCAGGTCTTCTCCATCCATCCATCACTGTCAGATCATCAGACTGACACCGTCAGCCCACGTTGCGGCTGCCTACGAGGCATGAACTTGTCTGAAAGTGTGTGAATGTGCACATGCACCCACGCACATGTGCCCATGTGATGACGTGTTTGGTGCCGGGCCATGGAGCAGAACCTGACAGAAGAGCAGCTGCTGCTGTGTGCAGTTTGTGCTCTGACTGGATCCTGTCAGGCAGCAGTTTACGGAGAGATCACAGCTTTTAATACGACATCAGATTTACACTTCACAGCACAAACGTGCTGATTTCAGCCTCACCAAAGGTCATTGTCATACACTGGCACAAAGAGCAGGAGGCTGCAGCTGAATAAAGTTTGACCTTAAACATGAAAAATACATTATACAAAATTTATTAGTGTTATTTTCACCTAAAAGAACAAATATGTTAGATAGTCTGCATTAATAAAAAGTGACCTTTATATATTTTGTGTTCATTTTTATTTCTAATGTGAAGAACAGGTATTCAGTGTTTTTTCGCGTCAGTGCTTTCATGTTTGAAGCAGTCACGAATTTCTGTTTGTGAAAGTGCTTTAGTCTTAAAAGACTCGTCTGTAAATCCCAAATAATGGTGTGTGTGTGTGTATATA
>NC_056503.1:22009331-22044432 GCF_014905685.2 Nematolebias whitei
TATATATATACATATACATATATGTATATAATTCAGTTTATTTATATAGCACCAAGTCACAACAGAAGTTGTCTCAGGGCACTGAACAGAAACATTCATATATAAAAATGTTAACACTATTTATCTGAGGAGCAGACTGCTTTGAGTTTAACTCCATCACAGAACTTTCATCTAGAGCAAGTGTGAAGGCAACAGTGGAAAGGAAAAACTCCATCATGAGAAAGAAACCTCCAGCAGAACCAGGCTCAGGACAAGCAGCCATCTGCTTCGACCAGCTGGTTTGAGAGGAACAGAAAGGAGGAACAATTACACAATGGCAAGTCAAGGTTCTTTATTGTCATTTGCATTGCATGTTGTCCATGAGGTGGAACGAAATTGTGTACACAGGGTTCTAGGTACATCTAACAAAAGTATAAATTTGAATCATGTTATGATAGAAATAGTATCAAATGAAAACTGTTCAATTTGAACAATTCATTTAAAGGCATGAGGTCATTCTTGTGCTCTAGTTGTCTAAGCTTAAGACAGCATAACAAGCCAACCCTAATTATAGGATTTATCAAAAAGGAAAGTCTTAATCCCAGTCTTAAAACTGGACAATGTGTCAGCCTCACAGACAGAAACTGGAAGTTGGTTCCACAAGAAAGGAGCCTGATAACTGAAAGATCTTCCTCCCATTCTGCTCTTGGAAACTCTAGGAACCACAAGTAAGCCTTCAGTCTGAGAGCAAAGTGCTCTGTTAGGAAAATATGAAAGAATAAGATCTGTAATATAAGATGGAGCTAGGTTGTTGAGAGCTTTGTAGGTTAGAAGTAGGATTTTGAATTAAATTCTGAATTTGACAGGGTGTCAATGGAGAGAAGCTAAAACTGGAGAGATATAGAATTTATACTTTACAATTTATACTTTTTTTGGATGTAACTGGGACCTTGTGTACACAATTTTGTTCCACCACTTGTACCACATGTGGTGTGAATGACAGATAAAGAAACTTTGACTTTGATATGATCTCTCCTACCAACTCCAGTTAAGACTTTGGCAGCAGCATTTTGGAATACAAGAAGACTTTTAAAAGAAGTATTTGGACATCCAGATAAGAGTTAGAGAGGACATGGAGGTAGTTGGAGTGAGGAGAGAACATGCGGGACAGAGTGAAATGGAGAAGGATGTCACTGTGGCAACCCCTAAAGAGGGAAAAGCCGAAAGAAGAAGAAGATTTAGACACCCAGACAAATAAACCATTGTAATAGTCAAGTCTAGACATGACAAATGCATGAACCAGTTTTTCTGCATCATTTTTAGATAAGATGTTTCTAATTTTAGTGATGATACACAGGTGGAAGAAGGCAGTTCTAGTAACGTTTTTAATGTGGGGGATAAAAGACATGTCCTGATCAAAAATAACACAAAGATTTTTAACATTAGAGCTGGAGGACAGATTAACCAGAGTCAGAGTTTCTTTATTGTCATTCGCACCTCATGTGGTGGAGCGAAATTATGTACACAGGGTCCCAGTTACATCCAACAATGAAATAGAAAAGAAAAACAGTAATAACATCAAACATATGAACTAAGAAAAACATCAACTAAATATACACTAAGCACTCATAACATAAAAAATTACATTGAACATCAGCACAAACATGAACATGAATCCGTGTGAGCAGATGAACACGAATGAGCACATCAACATTGAAACAGATCAGCAGCAACATGATGTGATTTTTTCACAGTGATTATTCTGGTTAGAGATTCATGAGTCTAACAGCCTCAGGGTAGAAGTTCAGTCTAGTGGTTCTACACTTAATGCTCCTCAACCTCCTTCCTGAGGGGAGTGGGACAAAAAGTGTGTCTGCTGGGTGAGTGGGATCCTTCATGATGCAGGTGGCAATCTTCCTGCATCTAGAGGTGTAGATGTCTGTGATGGTGGGGAGGCTGATTCCAACAGTCTTCTGTGCAGCCTTCACCACTCTCTGCAAAGCTTTTCTTTCTGCAGCTGTGCAGCCTCAATGCCACACGTTGATGTTGGAGCACAGGATGCTCTCCACTGCACACCTGTAGAAGGAGGTGAGGACTGAGCTTCCCAGACCAGCTCGTCTCAGCCGTCTGAGGAAGTAGAATTTCTGATGAGCTTTCTTGATCAGGCTGGTGGTGTTGTTGCTCCAGCTGAGGTTGTCATTCATGTGTACACCCAAGTACTTGTAGCTGGAGACCACTTCCACCGCAGATCCTCTTATGTTCAGGGGGGTGTAGGTGTTTTTGTTCCTTATGAAGTCCACAATCATCTCCTTTGTCTTCTTCACATTGATGTGAAGGTTATTCTTTTTGCACCAGCTCTCCAGGTGTTCCACCTCTTGTCTGTAGCTGGACTCATCATTGTTTGTGATGCATCCCACCACCGCTGTATCATCTGCAAACTTTACAATGTGACAGCCTGGATGGGTAGCTGCACAATTAAACATGAGCAGAGTAAACAGGAGGGGGCTCAACACACATCCCTGAGGAGAGCAAGTGCTCAGTGTTATGGTGGAGGAGGAGAAGTTGTGGATCCTCTCTAACTGTGGTTTGTTTGTTAGGAAGTCTAGTACCCAGTTGCAAATGGAGGGGCTTAGTCCTAGTGTGAATAGTTTGTCCATCAGGGTTTGGGGGATCATGGTGTTGAAGGCGGATGTGAATTCCACAAAGAGCATACGGACGTAAGAGTTTTTCTGCTCCAGGTGGTTGAGCCCAATGTGGACCACAGAGGAGATGGCATCCTCTGCTGATCGGTTCTCACAGTATGCATATTGATGAGGGTCCTCGTTGATGTTGATGGTTGTTTTGATGTGAGTCATGACATGTTTTTCGAAGCATTTAGCAACTATCGGGGTGAGGGCCACTGGCCGATAGTCATTCAGACCAGTCACTGTAGAGCTTTTTGGGACTGGGATGATGGTGGCAGTCTTCAGGCAGGTGGGAACTGTCTCCTGGGTAAGTGAGGTGTTAAAGATGTCTGCCAGCACCTCGCAGAGCTGATGCCATCCAAGACAGGCATAAACAGGCCATTTCTATCATTTGAAGAAACTATGTTTCTAGTTTTCATATTGCTTAAAAATATAGTTCCCTTAAAATGATTTTGGTGCCTGAAAATAAATATATAGAGGCCAAAGCCCCCATTGGCCATGCATTGGCTCCACTGTTGCACCAGGTGGTGGATAACGTTGTTCCCTCCACTCTCCAGAATCCATCACTCTGCAATGCCTCGGACAAGCAAAAATATAAATTAAAAATACTTCCCTCTGTTGTCTACACAGTTTAACTCCTACCCAATTGATTATCTAGCACCAAAAAGAATAAGGTGCATTCACATTCCCCATTCAATTGCAGTCCAAAATAACACATCCTGAAAACGGCAGTCACTAATCAGACTCCTCAATGATGGGGGACATTGATGTACCACTTTGAAATTTAGCTTCTATAATTCTGAAGTGCTAGAGTCAGGTTTTTGTATACGATAAATCACCACAAGTTGTCAGAATTGGTTTTTCATGTCCAATTTTTGCTGTTTTAAAATTGGTTTTGCTGTGATTTTCCTTGTGTTCCATTTGTTTTGATGTCTTACTTACATCTTTGGTCATTTCCAGTACTTTACCTCAGTCACTTGCTGCCTCTCTGTCCTGCCACACCCACTCATACCTGTTCCCTGTCTGCATGCCTGCCTCCAATCAGTCTCAGTCCTTATAGCCCATCAGTTTCATCTCATTCCTTAATCTGCCATGGCTGTGCTTCATGCCAGGTCCAGTTGTCCTTGTGTCTTCTAGTGTTTATTTCATTATCTGTAAGTTATTGCTGCTACTTCAGCTTTTAGTTTTGTATTGAGTTTATTAACAAACCTATTAGTTTTTACTTGAGCTTCTCCAGTTCATTCTGTATTACTGGGTTTTACTCCCATAAAATCTAATAATTTTCTTCCAGATTTTGCCAAAACTTTGAGCTCACTTATTGTTCAGTGTGTTTCAAAGTGAAAAATGTAGTATTTTCTTGCAGTTCTGTTTCTTCAGATTGTCTCCAACAGTAGTAGCTCAGCAATGGTGAACCGTAACTACAGGAGCTAAGCCTTCAATTGTAGTATTGTAGCAACCTGATCAACACAACCTTTGAAAATGCAGCAGAGTTGCTGGTTGATTACACCAATTTACTTTCAGTTTCACAATCCAGAACTATTCTGAACAGGAAGTGCTTTACCTTGTTTTTTTTTATGTCAGGTGCTACATCTGACTTATGGTGTCATTCTTTTTACAGTAACAAACAACAACCTGAACAGAAACACCAACCCAACAGTACAGAACCAACAGGGACAACCAATCTGAACACATCTGAAGACGTCCACCCATTTCTGTATCAACACTACCCACCAGCATTTACTACTTCCTTCACTGCCTTCTAGGCCTTCTTTGAAGGTTTCCCACTGCAGCTCTGAAATATACTGCCTTAAAGACAAAGGAAAACATTACCAGGGGTTGTTAGTGGGTTTACTTACAGTGACAAGGTGCCTGAGTTTGTCTATACTCACAGTAGTTTTTTTGTCACAAACATGCATATTTACACTCTAGTTAAAATCTCACAGGAGTAACATAATTGTGTCTGACACAGCCCTGACACTACCCTCTTCCATTCTCACTTTGCCGTTCCTCATCCCCGGTGAGTGTGTGCCTTTAGGCCATTTTGCAGCACATGAAAAAACACGACTTTGTGAGTCAGCTTGGACCAAATTCATCTCAGCTGCAGACAACTGAACAGTTTGCTTAAAAAAGAAGACATTTAAAGGGAAAACAGCACACAGGTCAACACAAACTAGAAACTTGAATTCGAGTTCTTGCTGTCACAGTGTCATCTTGAAAACATGTCTGCAGAATAAATCAAAAATGCATTACATTTGAAATGTTTGATCAAAGCCAAAGAAAATATTAATTTTCTGATATATTCACCTTAAATGAAGACAGTGCTCAATAAAAGCAGCTAAAACCATTCGTACCAAAAGTTGTTACTCAAATATCTTGAGGCTTCAACACTGTTTGTGAAATACATTTTGAAATTATTTTTATTATTAGTCTTTTTCTTTTTTTTTTTTAAATCAAAACTCAAATCCAACATTTTTCAGTCAGGTCATCTGGACAGTTTCTTTTTTTTTTTTTTTGTGCTGAAGCGTTTCACCTTCAATCCAGAAGGCTTCATCAGTCGAGGAAACCCACAACAAAACTGATTCTTCCACCAACAGCTTACTCCAAAATGGAACAAACCAGTTCTGCTTGTGATAAGATGGTCTCTTTGGTACGCCCCTCCTCCATTGCCAGCCCTCTTCCTTGTTGATAGTCTTGTCAAACTAGTTGAAAACAACAAGTCCGTGCTCAATAATCCAGGTATAAAATCCAACTCAAATGTTTGCTTCTACTTTGATTTTATGGGTGTCTGTCAGTGTGTGGTTTGAAAAAAAAAAATCACCTATCATCCTCCAAGGAAAAGTATTTGTGTACCAGTTCCCACAGTTGTCTTCATTTGGCAGCCATCGTAGAGATGCATTGTGTGAACACAAACACTAATCTCTAAGTCAGTTAGAACATCACAAATGAATGGACCTCTGATGAGGCTGGTGGGGTTTGCTCACCAGGCCTGGCTCCAGCCTGCCAGCATGTCAGGGGCTTTTCCATTTGTTTTCTTCATCCTGAGTGAGTGTGTATTTGTATGGCCTGGTCCACTCACCTCCCATCTTTATCTTCTGCTGAACCCCAAGCTCTCTCTTGTGTGCACTTATCAGGTTTGAAAAGAAACGCCGGATGGCTTGTGGGAAATAAATTGTACTCCTTCAGAAAAACAAGAGGTACTCACAGCCATGAAGCTCGGACAAATTTAAGACACCCATGACATACTTCCAAATACAAGCATGCATAAAACACATTTAAAACCTACTGGCTCATGTTTGCCAATCAACACGATGGTAGAAAGAACTGACAAAAAGTAATCAGTCCTCCCAGGAAGTTGTGATGCATTATTGCAACCATTAACACAAATTTTACCAATTCCCAGCTAATTTTGCTCAGACTTGGAATTTTTACCAACGTTGTAGACCTCTGCAACTTTTCTGCAGATTTGACCAATTTGCTAAGCTCCCTGTCGAGTTTCACTTACATGAATCTGTGCCTGCAAGATGACATGTCAAACACTAGAGCATCCATCCATCCATTTTCTTTTGCCTGCTTCTTCCTTTCATGTAATGGGGGTCACGGGTGCCCATGGACAGGTCGCAAGTCCATCACAGGGACACAAATCAACAGCAGCTATGGCTAATTCCAGTGATGAGCTCCAGGAGTATTAAAGCTGAAGTTGAAGATGTTGAAGTGATCTCTCCTCTGTTGGAACATTTTAATACCAACCAGTATTTTAGTGACAGCCCTTTGTGTCAGTGACGTGCGGTGAGGTTTGTGACAGGTGAGGCTTTCGTCTGGAATCAGATGGTCACATAGAACCCAAAATAGAAGTTTATATTTCAATTTAGCATTTTTTTAAAGCGTCTAATTATGCTTTAATCAACTCCCAACTCCTCTCTTTTTAAATAATAGCAATAATATTAATAATATAATAATAATAATAATAATAATAATAAAACGTATTATCTTACCTTTATTTTAAGAAAAATGAGTTTGGAACAATTATGATGAGTTTAGAAATATCGTTTAGTTTTGAGATATGATCTTCTATTTTGTCTAAACAAATTTAAACAAGTGCACCGATTTGCTACACACCCCTGCCCCTCTGCGTCACAGAAGAACGCACAGAGAGTGCATCTTCTTCATTGTCTCTATGGGGCAGCACTGCCCCCTATCGATGCGGCAAGGTATATTTTGCCGCACCTCTGTGAATTTTCAGCGTGCATTATGACCAATTAGAAAGCATTAATATGTCACACACTTTCATTCAATATATTAGACAGACTGTAGAACATCAGGGGAGTGGTGGTGCAGAGGTTAGAAGATGGGCTTGTGATCGGAAAGTCGCAGGTTCACCTCCCGGTACCGTCAACATCAAAATGTGGGTGGAAAAGTTGAAACAAGCTACACCTCCCGCCACCCTCATTCGCCCCACTCTGGGCCCCTGAGCAAGGCCCTTAACCCCCACCGTCTGCTCCCTAAACAGGTCTCTCTTGAAAATGAGTTCTCGTGTCTCAATGAGACTACCTGGATAAATAAAGGGTAGATGAAAAAATAAAATAAAAATCAGCATGTGCAGCACATGTGTAATCAAACATATTGGTGATATAAAGAGAGACAGTAATGGACATGCTCCAACTGCCTACTTGATATATTGTATATAACACAGTGCCCCCAGAGGTGAACTAGAGCACTGCACCAACTCACCCAGCAAATTTATTTCATGTTTGAACAGGCAATGCAGAAATTCTGCGATTTTGACCATTGAAGTGTTGAAATAATTCAGAAAACACTTTTATAAAACAGTTTTATAGAACAGTCAAGTGGTCAAATGTATTTTCTCTTATCATTGTTAGTATTTTACTTGTCATGATGACAGGTGAAGCATAGCCTCACCTGCCTCCCCAGACTGCACATCACTGCTTTGTGTATACTTATTGTTAAGATTAAGTATAACCAGACTTTCGATGTCCCCCTAGTTTTAGTCCTACTTCCTGATTAAGTCTTCCCTGGATTTATCTGTTTTCCTCTGTGCCTTCAAGCTGAAATATACCCAGGAACACCTCCAGCCATTGTCCGTTCTGCCACTCTGTTGCCTGCCTTCAATCCACTTGCCAGTACCTGTTCACCTACCTGCCGCTTCACCCCCATCATACTTACCTGGAATCCTCCACCCTCCTCTCTGTGCCACCAGACATACAAGGAACCTGTAAGAAAAAATAACTATTACTACTAGTTTTCTGATAATACCTTTTGGATACCAAACTTACAATCTCAATCTTTTATAAATCCTCCCTGTGATAAATGGAGAATAGTTTGGCTGGAAAACTGCCTGTGATCATCGATCGCCTGTTCTGCTACAAAATAAGACACCCCAAAGAGATTGAATTAACTAAGGTTCCTCCATGTATCATGATGTGTTTCCTGTCTTCAGTAACAATAGAGCTCCATCCCTACCATGTCACAAACTGTATGACTGTTCCACTGATCTCCTTCTTGGTGCCCCACTACCCAGTAGTAGGTTTGTAACAGTCATTATGTATATTATTGTTGTAGCACCTTTTAAATGCAACACATGGGCACCTCCTTCATTTGATATGCCATAACTCATTATAGAAGTCAGTAGTGTAGCTAGGAGCTGTACATCTCTCTGATTTGCTACAGCCGTATGTCCCACAACGTTCCCTGAGGTTAACGGACCAGTTGCTCCTCACAGTTCCAGGAACTCGTCTTAAGCGCAGAGGTGACAGGGCCTTCTCTGTAGCAGGCCCAAGACTTTGGAACGAGTTACCTCTGCTTGTCAGACAGGCCCCCTCCCTCTCGGTTTTCAAATCCCGTTTAAAAACCCATTACTATTCTGTAGCTTTCAACACCAGATGATCTGTGTTTTGAACTTGTACGCTCCGCACAGGTTTGTCGTCATGTTTATTATCTGCATCGTTTTTATGTCTATATTCTGATTGACCTCATTTTGTATATTTCTTTGTGTGTTACCTGTTGTTCTGTCTGTACAGCACTTTGGTTGGCCTTGTCACTGTTTTAAGTACTCTATAAATAAAATGGTATGGTATGGTTTGGTATGGTATAGGGGCCAGATTCTTTATTGTTGCCATGAAGAACCAGACTTTGAGACCCTGAATGGATTACAGAAGTTTAAATCACCCATCCATTATCTTTACCCCTTTCTTCCCTTTTGGGTCGCAAGGGTCACTGGTGCCCATATCCAGCCATCACTGTGCGAGAGGCAGGGTACACCCTAGACAGGTCTCAAGTCCATCACAGGAACACAAAGAGACAAACAACCATTCACACTCCCTCATGCCTAGGGACACTTTAGAATTACCAATAAGCCTAATATACATGTGTTTGGTCTGTGGGAGAAAACTGGAGTACCCGGGAAAAACTAACGCATGCTCAGAGAGAACATGCAAACTCCACCCAGAAAGGTCCTCGCCCGGGATTTGAGCCGGGGTGACCAGTTTGCTGAGAGGCGGAAGCTCTGCCAACTGCGCCACTATGCTACCCTTGGTTTAAATCAAATAATTGTTAAAAATGATATATAATAATAATACTAATAATAATATCTTCCCCTAATTGACAAACAAACACCATCTTCTCCAAACTGGATTTCCTTAAAGGCTATCACTTGGTGAGAATTAGGGAGGGGAACAAGTGGAAAACTGCTTTTAGAATACCACTCAGCCATCTTGAATATGTGATCATACCTTTACAACTCCCTAATGACGCCACAGTTTTTCAAGCTACGGTCAACAATGTCCTCTATGATTTTTTTTTTTTTTTTTACATTTGTGTTTTAATACCTAGATATTTTGATATAATCCAAGGACCTCAGACAATATAACCATCACATCAGAGTGGTCCTTCAGTGACTCTGTAGTGAACTTAACCTGATGTCAAGACTAAGCCTAAGGTCAAAACCCTTGACCTTAAGAACCTTGTGGGACAGGAACTGTCATTTCATTGATTTGAATCCAGAAATACAGGTTCACCCATCCTGAGACTCTCTTTCTTGAATTAATCAAGTGGAAAAGACAATTCTCTATGATCATTACTATTTTACAAATGTTTGATAATCAAATTGTGTTAGTTCAGACAATGTTTACATGTTGAAGTGAACTACTCATTTTTATTTACTTAAACAGTAGTAATGATTTTTATTCCTCATTCAAAGAAGAAATCAGGGTAATATGCATTTCTTGATTTTTCTGTCTTCAATGAGCAAATTTGTAAGTGTGTTAAAGTTCGAGGTTCGGTCAACTAAAAAGTTTACTGAAAAGAAATGTCATGTTTAACTTTCACAGCAGATACTAGGAGGAGTGGCACCACGAAGTCTGGTCTTTCCATGATATCTTTCTGTCTGTTTTTAAACAATCCTTGACTTTCCATAACACCTTACATCACAAACCACACCTCTGTTCTGGTCCATCCACGAATCAGAAAGCTCTCAAATGAACCGGAAGTAGAGCCCATTTTAAATGTGGCAACTTCCCAGTTCAACAGTAGAGTTGAGAAGAGATGGGTTATAGAGTTTCAGAGAAGTTTTTCAGAGCTTGAAAGAGTTTCCTGGAGAAGAGTTCCAGAGTTTAACTCTCTGAAGAGAGTTAAAGAGTTTGGGAGTTCTTGGATGCAAACGCAGGCATTCAGGAGGCTTCTATTAGGAGCAAGCTGAACCAAGAGACGATTGTGGGAATTATAACTTCTGTTTGGATAACTTCACACGACTCCTAAGGTTCTTAGCTGTCCTCCCGGAGACGCTGAAAGAGTCAAAAGGAGAACTCTACACCGACGCTGATTCTATCATCTGCAAGGTAAAAGTTCTATTTCGACCAAGCGTACCGTTGGCCAAGCTGATTTTCCAAAGAGCGTGTTGTTCTGGTACTACAGATAAATTCCCTCACACATCTCTCTGTAAGATAAATCTCCATTTTCTATCTTTAAACTCTCCTTTCTGCTAGAAAATTAATCCAGATATTTTCATTAATGTCTGTGGTAAAGCAACGGAAAATCATGGCCGTATGGTTTTCTTGTTTGTAAAACTGATTAATTGATGTCTGCCGTTTTAGCTGAAAAGTGAAAACAATCGCCGTATTGTTCTCACTTCCTGTAAAACTATGCTGTTGTTATTTTCATATTTTGCCAAATTAATGTAAATGTTTGATGTTAAACTTTGATTCTGTAAATAAATGACCGCATTCATTTTGATGGGTCAAAGATAAATAACGTCTCTCGTTACATTTCTGTTAAATTCAATGCACGCATGCTACACAGTCAGAAAAATGAAGAACCCGTTTAATGTATGAATATATCTCAGCATCTGTTCATACCACAACTCTATGGGAACCAACTGTTTGTTAAAGCTGATAATTGACACTTCCATGTCTCATTAGAGTATAATTTTTGAGAAAAGTCCGGACTGATCCAGAAAAGGTGAAGGCAGTGGCAAGGTGGCCAATCCCTGACGATTGATGGTAGCTTCAGCTCTTTTCTGTGGTTTGCCAATTTCAGTAGAACGGCAGCATCTCTCACCCAGCTGGCCTCCACCTAAAGAACATTAAAGTAGACACTTCAGGCCACCACAGCTTTTGGTGAGCTGTAATGAACTTGACCTGATGTCAAAACTTGACCTTAGGATCATATGGTCAGAAACTGTCATTTCATTGATTTGCATCCAGAAATACAGGTTGACCCATCCTGAGACTTTCTTTCTTGAATTAATCAAGTGGAAAAAGACAATTCTCTATGATCATTACTATTTTACAAATGTTTTGATAATCAAATTGTGTTAGTTCAAACAATGTTTACATGTTGAAGTGAACTACTCATTTTTATTTACTTAAAACAGTAATAATGATTTTTAATCCTCATTCAAAGAAGAAATCAGGTTACTGATGCATTGTCTGATTTTCTGTCTTCAATGAGCAAAGTTTGTAAGTGTGTCGAAGTTCAAGCTTCGGTCAACTGAAAGTTTACTGAAAAGAAATGTCATGTTTAACTTTTACAGCAAGATACTAGGAGTAGAGACTCCACGAAGTCTGGTTTCTTCGTAATATCTTTCTGTCTGTTCTTAAACAATCTTAATCTTTTCCTTGACTTTTCATAACACCTTACATCACAAAACACACCTCTGTTCTGGTCCACCGACCAATCAGAGGCTCTCAAATGAACCGGAAGTAGAGCCCATTTAAATGTTGGCACTTCCTAGTTCAACCAGAAGAGTTCAGCTCGAGGTTCAGTCTTGAATCGTGCCAGTCTTGAAGATGGAGTAGCAGTTCCAGAGAGTTTGGAGTTCCAGAATGCAGAATGCTGGAATTCAGGATGCTGCTGAAAGAGAATCAAGCTGAACCAGAGACGATTTGGGAATTATAACTTCTGTTTGGATAACCTCACGACTCCAGGGGTTTTTAGCTGTTCTCACGGAGACGCTGAAAGAGTTGAAAGGAGAGCTCTACACCAACGCTGAAACTATCGTCTGCAAGGTAAAAAGTTCTATCTCAACCAAGCGTACCGTTGGCCCAAGCTGATTTCCAAAGGAGCGTGCATGTTCTGGTTAAAACAGACAAATTCCCTCACACATCTCTCTGTAGATAAACCTCATCTTTCCATCTTTAAACTCTCCTATCTGCTAGCAAATTAATCCAGATGTTTTTCAGAAATGTCTGTGGTGAAGCAACGGAAAATCATGGCCGTATGGTTTTCCTGGTTGTAAAGCTGATTAATTATGTCGTTATTTTTCAATTCTTGCCAATTAATGTAAATGTGTGATGTGTTAAACTTGATTCTGTTAATAAATGACCCACTCGTTTGGTGAGTCAAAGATAATTAACGTCTCACGTCCACATTTTATTAAATTCAATGCACGTATGTTATACAGTCCAGAAAAATGAAAGAACCCGTTTAATTGATGAATATATCTCAGGATATGTCATACTACAGAGCTAAAAATACTTTTTCTTCTGCCCAATCCTGTGTCACCCTGACCCAAAGAATCCGTTTATGTTGAAGGTGGACACCTCTGACTCAGGAGTCAGGGCAGTTCTCTCTCTGAAATCAAGCACACCCTTGTGCTTTTGTCTACCATCACATCTTGGGGGTGAAAATCACTAGCACAGAACTTGACCTGGAAGAGGAACACCATTAGGTCACACTTGTAAGTGTACCACTGACTGCAGCTCCTCCTCCAAGATGGCCACCAATTAACACCAGCTCTCGGCCATCCACCTGATGAGGCTCAACCCTACATAAGGATGCAGTCAAGTGATACTCGTCGCTGGAGCATTGTGCTCTGTTGGTATTTATGCTTTTGGCCAGTATGCTCTGCAAACAAAACATAATTATCTTGTTCTTGTGCTCACAGTAATATTGTCTTCTCGGATCCTGCCCTCCAGCCATTCGCCTGCCAGACCTGCCTTGCCTGTCCTGCCTGGTCCTTCATCTCTGGAGATCCTCGTGGATCTCACACTATGCCGCACAACAGCGTCTCCACCTGTAAGAGACCCAAACAAATTATCAACAAACGTTCATTCTCTCAACCTGGACCCAACTGACCCTGTTCTCCTTCCCAGGCGCTCCAAAGAACCACCTGTAAATAATTCTCACTGTAAATAATAAACACTGTGACTTTTTCTAAGCCTGAGTCTTGTTTCGTTATGGTCTCGTACAAATCTGGGTTCCTCGAGACATAATAACACTGATTGTGATTTATAATTTCATACAAGATTCACTTGAACTAAAAGTTAAAGGAGGACCAATTCAGAGTGAGAGAAAGAAAATGGACATTAGTTTAACGATATTTTAACCCTCATGCATGTGCATTAGGTTAACCCTCATTAGGTCAAAATGATTCTCAGTTTTAAAAGTGATGCCTAAAATACAAATAATCTTAAAAAGGTTTTAAAATAGTCTGCGAAACATGTTTGATATTTGTTAGCAGACATCAACAGCTTGTTGTTGAACATTTGTAGGTTGTTTCCTTCAGAGTTGTTGGCATTGCAAACAAAACACTTTAGGTCTAAATGCTTTCTTCCATCTCAATGTGTTTTATGAAAGGACCAAAGAGATATGAGGAGGTTGACGTCAACTTTACTGACCTCCTGACCTGTAAAGGGATTCTGATTTCACTTATTGTTTTTATTGGTTAAATACACCAGTAAATAACTTGCTGCTGTTCTGCCCCTGAGCCACCAAGGTAGGGGCTGAGGTGAAATGGTTAATATATGTAAACCTGCTGCACAGTTTGAGGGCATCATGTAGTGATGACAGATGGTGTTTTACATCAATGTTTCTTGTGATTTAGTACTGTCTTCATTTATGAAAGGCTAACAATATTGCCACTATGATAATAAACCACCACAATCTATTATACTAATGCCATGGAACCACCAGGCACCATCATGTGTATTGGGATGCCCGTGGTCCCAATTTATGATTGAAAACATCACCAAAACCCTTAAAGACCATCCACATTCAAGATGATTGAATAATAGACACATCTTCATCCAGTCAGAAGGGGGTCCAAGTAAAACGGCTTTTGACGGTAGCTTTTAATTTTTATATTTATTTTAGGAAAGACATGGACATGACATCCAATAAGTTCGGCTCATGTGACTAACTGTTAAGGTCAGTGTTTTTTTTATGATTTTTGTGATACATAGTCTAGAGCAAGGCTGCGTGAGAACAGAAAACTTGATATATATATATATATATATATATATATATATATATATATATATATATTATTGTTGAATATTGCAATGAGAACATCAGTTGTATGACATCTAGCCCACCTTTTTATCATTTTCTCCTCTTCATCACTTTCAAATTAACCTGGTGATTCTCCAGTTATCAGACTGACTGACTGATTATTTTAAATAAATACACGGTATTAGAAATATATCAGTTTACTACAGCCCCAATACTTTGTGGTATTGACACAGTGATGAAAAGTTTTTGACATATTGTGCAGCTTTAGTAAACATTTAAAAACCTGTAGTATTGTTTAATTTCTACCCTGATGCAGTGATGAACTGATGTTTGACCATCGTTGGGATAAATACACGATCCAACAGAAAAAAGAAGACTCCTAACCAGGCTCAGAAAAAAACACAAATTTCTCTAGAAGTCCCATTTAAAATCTGCATTTTAAAGTCCTTACAAAAACGAGAAATAGCTCGTGTTTGGTGGAGTATATAAATCCATCTGACCATAAATCACTATGTGGCACACAGGTGCTCATTATGAAAGCAGAACACAGAATGAAGAACCAAACACATAAAAATAACAGTGTTAACTGTGAGAGACAAGACAAACACCTGACACATCCAGACACGCTTCAGTGACCGGTGATTAGAACTGCAGCCTTTTAAATTAATGACAGGTTTTGTTAGAGCAAGACTCCATTAAAGACGTATTTTTGGCATGTTCTTGTTGAGTTGAACCCAAGTGCATATAGACACAGGGAGCTCGGGGATAAAAATAAAGAAACTAGTTTATATAACCAAAAAAACCCAAAAAGGTTGATGTGGCAACAAACACAAAATAGAATAACACGAGGAGGCACGGAGAAATAGAGCATGAATGGCTGTGGGAAGCATAATCTACAGACAACCAGTAAACACAAAGACACTGAACTTAAAGGGACACTAATGAGACTTAATTACAAACACCTGGGCTGATTGGAGCAGGTGAAGCAAGGAGTCAGAGTTTCTATATTTGTCATACATGTGGTACATGTGGTGGAACGAAATTGTGTACACGGGGTCCCAGTTACATCAAACAATAAAATGTAAAAGAAAAACAGTAATAAGATCTAAGATATGAACTAAGAAATACGTTAACTAAAAATACACTAGTAGTACAAAAAGGAGCTGGCACATGTATGTAAAAACACTGGTAAAGGCAGTAAACACAATAACGAAAACAAGAATCTAAAGAAAGAACAAGACAGACACAGTTTCTCATGATTTTCAGCATATTGCTACCATTAATCTTATCAAATGTTTGCTGTTAAAGCACAAAGTATATTGTTCCAAATAAACTTTGACACAAATCACAGATAATTCAAAATAAAATTTCTGATCTGTTCATTTGTTGTGAGTTTGTCCATGTCAAAAAGACATCTTATGCATAAAGATAAGACAAATTAACAATAAAGGAGTTAATTATAAGCCTTATAACTAATTTATCTTGATTAATCACATTTATCAAACTGTGATATTTGACTCAATAAGCAAAGATTTTTAATTCTAATAGATTTGTTTTATCCATCCATTATCTTTATCTGCTTCTTCCTTTTTGGGTTGCGGGGGTCACCGATGTCCATATCCAGAAGTCACTGTGCGAGAGGTGGGGGACACCATGGACAGGTCCATCACAGGGACATATAGAGACAAATGAGACAAACAACCATTCACTCTCTCACTCTCACCTAGAGACAATTTAGAGTTACCAATCAGCCTAACATGCATGTTTTTGGTCTGTGGGAGGAAACTGGAGTACCTGGAGAAAACTCACACATGCACGGAGAGAACATGCAAACTCCACCCAGAAAGGCCCCTGGACCGGGGTTTGAACCAAGGACCTGCTCGCTGAGAGGCAGCAGCTCTACCAACTGTGCCACCGTGCTGCCCATAAATTTAGTTTGACAGCTGAAAAATGAATAAATATAACAGAACTTAAACAACAAAAATGTTTATTTTTACCATATCTAATAAGTGTTTGGTACATTTGAAGATTAGTGTAAGATTTGGTGTTAATTGATTATGATGACAATTATGGTATAATGATAAATACCGGCAACAATAAATGACAATAAATAAGTTGAAATTGTTATTATAAAGCTAAGAGTCCTTTGTAATCCATTTCAACAGAGAGTTTGTTAATTAGTCAAATGTAGACTTATTTAGTCTCTGAAATCATCATTTGGACCATCCACCTGTGGACAGCAGAGACTTGTCTTCCTACCGGCAGGACGACGGTTGCGTTAGCATCAGTATCGGTTTTAGCCAGCACGTTTTCTATTTAAATCAGACATGGGCAATATGTGGCCCGGGGGCCAAAAGTGCCCTTTTGATGATCTCCATCAACCCACCAACATCCTTAGTAAAAAAAACTAACAACAGCTTTGATATAAATTGAGGAAACTGCATTTTAATAATGAAACTAAATGAAGTTTAAATTAGACATCTAGAAACATAATATCTTTAAAAACCTATTAATTAAAATAGGTAAAAACTATACAATTGCATTGTGTTTTGTTGTTATTGGGTTTTTTGTGCATATTTAGGCTAAGAAGTTTGGTACGAACAGCAGCATCCTCAACAACTTTTATAGACGCACCATTGAGAGCCTGCTGACAGGCTGCAGCACAGGGTGGTACGGGAACTGTACCAGTCAGAGCCGGAAGGCACTACAGAGGGTGGTGCAAACAACAAAGGACATCACTGGGAGCAGTCTCCACATCATCCTGGACATCTACCACAGCCGACGTCTGTGTAACGCATGCAGCATCATCAAGGACCACACCCACCCAGCACAAAGAATCTTTTGTCTACTACCCTCAGGCAGACGATACAGGAGTCTGTCTTTGTGTACAAAAAGACTAAAGGACAGTTATTATACACAAGCTGTCAGATTACTGAAATCTCGATAAATAACACTGAACAACTGGCAATAACTAACTAATAATTCAACCTCAATGTCACTACCTGTGCAATAACCTGTCACACAACCTGTGTAGTATATGATAATTATGTGCAATAAATAAATAAATATATATATATATATATATATACATATATATACGTATGTATATATCATGTGCATTTTAACTTATATTACTACCTTGAAATACTTATTCATTCAAATTCACCCTGCTTGCACCGTTATATTCTACCATGTTGTTGTGTATTATCTCTCTTTAGGACATTGTAAATATTATAATAACTTTTTCACTTTTTGGTACTGTTTTGTTTGTGTACCCTTATTACATGCTTTTAGTATTTGTTGTTTGTTTGTTCTTTGATTTTTTAGCCAGTCAAATCGGTTCTTCTCATCCTAAGCATTTCATTGTACTGTTAACCTTGCATATAACAAATAAACACAACTTGAACTTGAATTAACGAATATGTTGTCAAAAAAGTCAGTTTACAGAGAGTATGTCTTAATTTTTTAAAGAGTATTGGGGAGACGTATGTTTTAACAAGCATGCTGACTATTCAACTAGAATAAGCCTGTCTTCAAGAAAATTTATTTCCAGTTCACTACATGGCCCTTTGATTGCTTTACATATCTTGATTTGGCTTTCTGAAAAAAAAAAAGTTCCCCACTTCTGATTTTAACTGTTTGCTTTAGGTGTTGTGCTGATTAATTCCTTTGGACACAATTTACGCATGACTATGTTCCAGTACTGTAGTCTACGTGATATGCGATTATACAGCGTATAGAAAGAAATGCTTGGGAATTTACGCATAACCAATTAAAAATGCCCAATGATACATAAGGTTCCCTCTATGCGGCGCAGTTAGGGCAACAAATGCCCAAGCAAAATATCTAGTTATCTCCTGCTTTATAATAAACTTTTATAATAAACTGTCAACCGAACAATCTGTCTGTATGTAGAGCATTTGCATGCAGAGTGGAGGAAGGATGGATCCCCACAAGCTGTGTAATGACTGGAGCTTGGAGGTTGCCCTGCCTCTACCCCATCTCTGCCCCCAAAGTCAACCAATGAACTCACAGGCAATATTTCATTCCAGCCAATCAGCATCTTCTGAAGTTTCGGTGCTGACGTGCAAAGAAGCTAAGTAGCTACAAAACAACCTCCTTGGCTTCTAGTTCTTTTCCAAGCTTTATACTGCATATTTCATCCCATACCGAGGAATAATATATGACGTTGTGGATTTATCACAGAAGTTTATAGTCATACGACGTCAAACAAAGGCAGTAAGTATGCTGATCACACGACTTGTAGCTGTTTTTATCATACTAAGTGTTAGAGAACAGTAGTGCTCGGTGTCTGGATGCAACTAAACTGATTTTATACAAAGTGTTTAATATTTGAAGTTCAAGTTGTGTTTATTTGTCATATGCAAGGTTAACACAGGTTAACTGTACAATGAAATGCTCAGGATGAGAAGAACCGATTTGACTCGCTAAAAAATAAAAACAAAGAACAGACAAACAAAAAAATACTAAGCATACAATAAGGGTACAAAAATAAAGTACCAAAAAGTGAAAAAGTAGTTATAATATTTACAGTTGTACATTTATTGAAATATAAGCATTAGAGACCTTTTGAAATGGTCAATATGCTTAAAAATCTAAATAAATTGACGATGACATTATACTAACCGGTGTACTTTGGGCGGCTGTGGCTGAGTGGTTAAAGCAGTTGTCCTCCAATGCAAAAGTTGGGGGTTCGAATCCACCAGCAGTCACATGCCGAAGCATCCCTGGGCAAGACACTGAGCTTCTCATTACCTCCGGTGTGTGTCCCATCGGTGAATGAATGTAATACTGATTAGTCTCTTTAGAATGATTTGTTCATTTAGCTTTGTATAGATCTAGTAGAGTGCTGTATGAATGGGTAAATTAGGCACAGATTGTGTTGTAAAGAGCTTTGAGTGTCTTGATAAGATAGAAAGGCGCTGTATAAGTACAGTCCATTTACCATTTACTTTGGTTTCTAAGCACAGTATACCCACTACAAAAATGTAGACTACACCACTGCTATGTTCGTCTTCACTCCATCAGATTTTTTTATTTATTTAAGGTTTGGATGAGTTCCTGCTTGAACAAAACACGTGGTACAGCCAAGACGACATACACCATTACTTAGAACTGAACAATGAACTATGAAGCAAATGGATCATGCAGAGCTGGTTCCCTTCAAAGTACCCTAAGTCCCATCTCTGTGTGTAAAACCCTATTGTTGTTTGATACTCAGGATTATTAAAAGTTTTGAATGTAAAACCCTTTAAATCACAGTCCCCCACATCTATAGATAACTAATCAGACCTGAAAGGGATTATTTTAGTGGATTAAATATTACAATTATGACAATTTTTTTGATCAATTGTTTCTTTAAAGATAATTTTTTTCTTAGTGACTGACATCAAATTTTCACAAATAAAAATGCATTTTTTTTGGAAAGATAAAGTTGGTATTGCAAAATAATTTCACGCTGCTGAAATGACCAGTTGAGATGTTCTCATGTGCCGTAACAGGACGTGATGTCAGTAACAGGAAGTGATGTCAGTAACAGGACGTGATGTCAGTAACAGGAAGTGATGTTGTTAAAAGGTAAGTGACAATACAGACACAAATACGTAGACGCCTCGTTGAGCGGGCTGGCTCACTGCAGCGGTACGTCGGAGCATCCACCATTTTAAATATGGCGGAACAGACGGTCAACTAATACAAAGAACAGGACAGAACTTCATAAAGCACCGTTCTACAAAGTGTTTGAAGTTAATCCCCGTCATTCACACACACTAATATATTTGGAAAACAAATAGGCACCAAAGACATTTGTAACTTTTAACATTAAAAGTTACAAAAGTTGTCTTTGGTGCCTATTTGTTTTCCAAATATATTAGTGTGTGTATAAATGTGTGTGTGTGTGTTCATGTTCATCCACATTAGAATATTTTACATTACCTGAGACAACAAGATCTGTGATCTCAACTGGATTTGCCTGGTTAAATAAAAGTTAATAAATAAATAAATAGTAAAAAACGTGAAATCCTTGCTTGTGCAAGAGAATAAGGATTATAAACTGAATTTTCCTGATGTAGTGTCCCATATTTTGTGATGTTTTTCATGAAGCACGTCATTCAGACCAACATCACACTCTCCGGTTGTTTGATTTATGCCCCTCCAGTCATTTAGGCAGACTAACAAGCTCAGAACGCTGCCCGGCGCTCTGCAGTGAAATGTAGCACACAGCTGTGAGTCCCTCGGTTTTTTTGTTGTTGTTGTTTCCCTTCAGGTTATTCAGGCTTCCACACACGCACCATCATATTAGTGGCTGCACTCATAACAACAATTTAGTGATTTGAATTCCCCCTGACGCTGCTGTTTTCATTTCACTGCAGTGGCAGAGAAATGCAGCGGGGCCTGCATGTAAAACAGACGTAATTAAAAACAAAAATGTAGCGAGCCCTCTCTGGACAAGCTTCTTCGTTGTCGGGCACTTGATAAAATGCCTTGTTCTGTGTCTATATTCCCCCCTCCCTGTGGTCTTGTTTTTCCAGGTTTAAGGTCCAACTCAGTGGTTCCCAGCAGCGGCACGTCCTCTGGTCTCAGAGGTTAGGTGAGCTGGCTGAGCCCAACACCCAGACGCTGTGTCACCTCCACAACAGATGGGCTCTTTATCCAGTGACGCCTGAAATGAGATGGTAAGAGCATGGAAATGTAGTGATGGAGCTGGCACAGGGTGTGGGGGTGGAGGATCTCTACCCATCGCTCTGGCTACAAGCATCTGGAGGTGTACACTGGCCTATATTTGGTCTTGGTTTCACGGAGAACTGAGCTAGCCCAACGTGCGCACGTTTGCCGATGTGCAGTCAGGTGCAGGTGGAAGCTCCTTCAGAATGAATTCATCAACATTGACGTGCGCTCGTGTATTTGGTGCAGGGATTTTGCACATGTGCAGGCTGCAGTTCTCCAGCAGAACGTTTCGCTGAGGTCACTTCTGCATCAGCGGAGATGTCCAACGAAGACAAAGCAAAGCTGAACAAGGATCAACGAGAGCCGTGGATGAAGTGTTTCTCTGTTTTCACTCGTCCTCCACCTGCGCCGCTCTTTCGGCAACTTTCCCTAATCCTACCCCCCCACCACTTCATCAGTGCTGCAGCCCACCCTGCTCCCAGCTTCAGTGGTACATGCCATTAGAAAGCCCATCTCTGCCACAGAGGAGGGGAGGGAGGAGGTGGTCTTTACTTTAGTCCCCCCCTCCAACAGAAGCACATTCACAGATGTCTCTGCACCCGTGTCGGCCATCGTGACAGGACGGCCTGCCTTGGCGTGAGTCAACGAGCCACGGACGGAGAAAAGCCAGATAGAAGAGGAGTGGAGGAGGAAGGGTGGGAGGGAAAGCAGGAGAAAGAAGCAGCTCTGACGTCTCCCCCCCGTTCGCCGGCGTGAGCGAGCGCACGAACAGAGGGAGGAAGAGAGCTCAGGTCCAGTCTTTGCTTTCATTTCTTCTTCTTTCTCTCCATCATCCTGTACATGAAGACGGCTTCTAGTCACAGCAGAGGAAACACAAAGGATGCTGTGAACGCTGCCTCTTCATCACTACAGAGACAAGAAAGAGCAAGAAGGGGGACAACACACAACAGGGACACAAACAGGATTTCTGGAATGAATCGGAGTCCTTCTGCTGCTTGGAATATCGGAATCCCGCTGAAGTCTGACAGCGAGGTAAAGATGATGTCTTCTTTGTGTTCTCTGTACCCGACCGGCTGGTCATGAAGCGGGCTCTCTGCTCATCAGGTTTGGAACAGTGGCTGTTGGGGAGATTGCCATCTTTCTGTCCTCAGGGGTTGCTGTCCTCCGTCTCACTTGGTGGCAGTGAGAGGGAAATAATAAATATAATGATGAATGCATGCAGGCTGTGATGTTGCATGGTGCAGAGAGGCAGCGTAAGCTGGGAGAAGAGTTTAGTGTCAGCTTGATGAAAAGAATCGGTGATAATCCTCCAGAGGAGCGTTTAGGTGCTGAGACAGCAGAAGGACACGGACTGATCCGCTCCTTACTAACCTGCAGAACAGCTGAAATGAGGTACGTCTGTGGTAGTTAAACAAATATACACAGAAGATTGTGTTGTGAGGACAAAAATACGTGTGATGACGATAAAACCAAAGTGTTGAGGAGTAGAAGCGAACACAGTGCATGGTCTGAGGAGCAGCCCGCTTTACTGCTAACACCGTGAGCAACACAAGTCTACCAGGAAGAAAACAACAACTTGTCCACAGGGCAACACAAAAAAATAGTACTGAAGGGAGAAAATGAAGGTTGTGTTGGAGTTAAATGTTTAACCTGGAAACCTGCTAGAAAATAGACCAGGTGAAGACTCACCTGATCTGATCACAGAAACACAACTCTGAGCACAGAAACACAACAGTCGGTCTGTTTCTACACATTTTAGGCTGTTGTTGTAATGTGAGACAATGGGACCAACAACACAGCATCGTGGTGACGTGTGATTGAGGTGAAGATGTTTAAATGTGGGTTTAGCGAGCTCTGGATACGTTGTGTTTTCACTTCCTTCATTTTGTACTCAGAAGGTCGTTTGTACCCATGTAGAAGTACTTATAGGTGCACAACAGAAGGACACAGTAAACAGTAAAGTCTGGGGCAAACAGGAAGTCAGATGAATTGCTCAGGGGGCCACAGTTACTGAAAGCAAAGAGCTTGGGGCCAGACATCCAGCAGGTATTATCATTAAGTAAGTTTGTTTTATGGTTTAAATCTAGTCTTATTTAACCTAGAAACCAATGGTGGGTCAAATTGAGTACACCAGTGGGCCTGATTTGGCCCCCGGGCCACCAGTTGAATAGCCCTGTTTTAAGGTGCCATCTCTCACATGTTGACCTAACCAGCTGCAGGTTAAAACAAATACTGATGAATTAAAAGGTCCACACTGGACTGAGACGACCCTGTCACTCTGCTCCCTGAACGTCCAACAATCTCAGCCAGCTTGTACCTGAATGTGGTCTCAAAGAACTTTATTATTAAAAAAAAAAAAATGTTCACAGTAATATTTTTGAGTGGTGCCAAGGAGGTGTCTCCACCTCGAAGGTCCAACCTACAGTCTGGTGTCCTGTGAGTGCTGACGGGTGTGAAGCTGGTCTCCTGTTCTGCAGAGCTTCGTGTTCCTGAAGATTCAATGCAGAAACTAAAAAGTACATTAAAAAAACATAAAAAGTCATAAGGGAAATACTTCTTTGGTGAACTGTATTTCTTAAGATGTGCCTCATAACTTCCTGCTACCTGTTTTTATTAAAGTAGCATACAACTCAAAAAGTTTAATAATTATTCACAATAAATCGTTCTTCAATATGATTCATACGGACCACTGGTGTGTTAAATTATAAACATCAGCAGCACATTTTTAATTTAGTTTGTAAATTATAAGACGTTTTTTTTCCAAAGTGTTCCAGTGGATGAAATCATCCGTCGAGTGGAGCACAGAGAGAGCAGAGGCAGGCAGCCTTCCACTGTTTATTGTTTCCCCTCACATGCATTATTATAAAGTGACCAAACAGCAAAATGTCAAATTTACAAAGAATAAATAAACTTGAAGCCACTGCTGGCAGTCCTGAAGGAGTCAATGCTTGATAATAAAATACTAGATATTGTGCAGAAAAGCAGAAACTCAAGGAACCTCAGTGGAACGTCCTGCAGAACGTGTGCAGTGAGCTGTCTGGGTTTGCTCCTTCATCGTGCATGTGCCAGATGCAACAAGCTAACCCTGGAAGTTCTGACTGGTTTGGTCTGGTCTGCTGACACCCATCATGACATCAGGCTTCATGAGCAAATAAGTTTTTTTTTATTTTTTTTTTTACAAAAAGCCAAAAAGAAAAGACAAACAAACCATCAGCTCATGCTTTCTTCACTTTTTGTTTAAAACAGATAAACTTCATTTGAACAAGTTTAATAAATCAGATTGACCAACACGAGACGTAGAATGTGAGATAAAACCAGACTTCTTGTCAGTTTGTTTCACTCACCGACACAAAGGTTTGTCTTCCAGCTCCGACACCTGAGAGACAACACAACACAACAACACCCGGAACGCTATGGACATAAATTAATCTCAGAAGTAGTCACATTATTAGTTTTACAAATGCACAAACCATTTTTCAAACACACATTTCAAATTACACATAGGAATAATCTGCACATACAGAATGTCAAATACACGTGCACAGATCACCTGCTCTGCACGGATCAGCTGCCTGTGAATGTGACTGTAGAGACGTTCTCATCGCTCCAGATTCACAAAGATAATGTTGTGTTCAAGGCTGGTGAAACGCTGGGACATCGGAGTCTTATCAGATTAACCAAGATACAATAGTCCCTCGCTACTTCGTGGTTCGTTTTTCGCGGACTCGTTCTGTCGTGGATTTTCAAAGATTGGACATGACACACAATTGGCTGATTGATGAATGAGCTGCATGATCGGCATGAAATTTTTATTTAAAAATAAATTATTTTTAATGATTTGCACCTGCTGCACCTGTGTGCAGCCCACATTTGCAGGGAGAAGCTCCCTCCTGCAGCATCAGATCTCTGCTCTGCAGCCGAGAAGTGGGCGTGGCCGAGAGCGCCAGCTGGTGGCAGAGAGCAGCCGAGGCAGAGAGCTGAAATCATGACATTCTGTGCTCTTTTAGAGCATTTACAGTTAAGAAACATTGTTTAGAATATTGCAAGAGTGTGGGAACAGTTTAAAACACCTTAATATATTTATAAATACTAAAATAAACTACTACTTAATGCTTGTGCTACTATTTGCGATTTATAAATTATCGCGGGGCTTCAGGGTACGGATCCCCTACAATAAACAAGGGACTACTTTATTGGGAAAAAACATATTTCTAACTTTTCCCAGTAGCTCATAACCCCTATATATAACACAGACACTTACATTAACAATACTGGATTCCAGAAATGTACATTTTGTGGACTGTACAGTTAAAATAAACAACCCTTTCCTGGAATTTCATGTGTGAAACCCCAAGAAAAATATATTAATTTCCATAAAAATGTTTATATTTTTCTTTTTTGCAAGAAAAATACCCTAAACATGTTGAGATATTTGCTTTAGCCATACAGTCCATAAAATTAGAATTTTCTTCTTATGGAAAAATAGAAATGTGTTTTTTTTGTGTGTGTGTGAACTAAAATAAACTTCTCAAAATGAGTAGGTTATTTTTGTGGACAAACCTAAATATAACGTATATTTTCCTTGAAGATTTCCCACACGAAGAACAGCCTTCTCCTTTTAGGTTGTTGTCTTGTTGTACGCCTGTGTGACTACTCTTGAGACTAATTTATCTTCATAGAGGTCTTTCCTGAGCCTGTGCACGTTGCTCACATGCAGTAAGGTCATGCAAGTTCCCAGCTGTTCCCCACCCGGGCGTCTTTACAGCTCTGCCCTCTCTGACCATCTATTTATTCTCTGCGTCAGCGTCAGCGTGCAGAATCCAGATCTAGTTTCTAGAACCTGCCAGCTTGTCATTTCAGCACGTGTTCAAGGTTCTGGCTGACTGTTAACGGGCCAGAATCACAAACATGACTGGGCTACATTTGGTTTGTTGAAGACGTCTTTCACAAACTGTAAACAGATAAAACTCTGTAGATAAACTTTACCTGTAGATTTATTTTTCTTTACAGAGCTGAGTGTTTAAGAGAACAAACTGTCTGACTTACGTTGAACTGCTCACATTAACCACCCAGGAAACAAGACAATATTTCAACTGCCTGTCTGAGGGAGACTGTTTGTCTGTCTGTTAGCAAAATATCTCATAAACCACTGGACAGATTGGAACGAATCTCATAAAAAGTAATAACTAGCTGTGCATCTACAACTGATTTATTCTGGAGTCAACCCATTCGAGATTGCCTCTTAAAAATGCAAAAGCATCTAAAACTGTCATTTTTACAGATACTCAGATGAGATTTGATGTGGTGGTAGCTGAGAGTTGTTCTGTTCACATGCCCTGAGCACTAACAGATCACATCAGATCAAAACATTGGCATGCAAGATGGCTAATAATATGCACCCCCCCCCCCAAAAAAAAGCAGTTTAAATACATTAAATAAAGATTTTATGCTGATGATGGGAGATTTAAAAGTGATGCAAACCACCATCTACTGCTGCACATTTCACCTTCATTTACCTGCTTTAAAAATGCTTTTAAAAAGTCTTTAAAGCTTGTCATGTCTATAAATCCTACACCAGTAATTATGAGTAAATGCAGGTTCAGATCCTCTGCAGCTTTTCCTGCTGAGCTGCTTGTTGAAATCATCTAAACGAAGCCTGACAAGACGTCAGGGTCGGCCTGAGCAAACATTTTGAAAGCTCTCAGCGAGGCAGAAGGTAGAGGAAGTTTAGAACCAGAGGTCCACATGTGAAGCATGTCTACCCACGCTGAACCCATGGACGCAAGCTTGTGCAACCCCACTTCGGGTGGAAACAGCTCGCTTCACGTGTGCAGCAGGGTTCTCTGAAGGTGACGGCGCTCCCTGCAGAGTCAAACATGGAGCTGTCCACCTCCAGCTGCAGCAGAGCAAAGACAACGTTTATAACAGAGTCAAAAGTGTACAGAAATATAATGTTTGCTGTGAATATTTCACAAACTTGAAAAATACTTGTCTACTTCATTTTCAGCAAGTAGACGTTCAAAGAACTACTTTTATATCGGAAATAAATTATTTTAAAAAATCAATTCACCAACAAACTATTTCTTAAGAAAGTTCAATTCTGTTCAGTTTATTTATAAAGCACCAAGTGGCAGCAGAAGTCGTCTCAGGGCACTGAACAGAAACATTCACATACATACAAAAGCCAATTAGTAAAAGTTATATATCTAAGGAAGGAAGCAGCAGATTGTGTTGAATCTTCACTTCATCGCTGTCTCCCATCCTGAGTAAGCACAAAGGAGACAGTGGAAAGGAAAAGCTCCCTTTAAACAGGAAGAGACCTCCAGCAGAACCAGGCTCAGGACAAGCAGCCATGTGACCGACTGGGTTTGAGAGGAACAGCAAGAAGGAACAAATGAACACAGAATGGCAGGTCCAGATGTAGATGCAGGTGTACCCCCTACATGATTCACAGGATTAAGCCAGAATGATGAACGGAGAGGAAACATAATGGTCCTTATTGGCCCTGTCACAAAGTGAAGAGGGGGAATTAAAAGTATTAACTGTCTGTGTATGTCGTGAGCATGATAACCTAAGAAATAAGTGAAGTGACAACTTTCATTTTGCTGAGTGGCTTCATCTCGGCATATCAAAGGTCAATGTTGAAAGGCCACCACCATACACTATATATATATATATATATATATATGAAAAACAGCCACCCCTGTCACTTGAGGAATCTATGCTTTCTGGTTTTTATATTGTCTAAAAATTTAGTTTCCTCAAATGATTGGAGTGGCTGAAGATTGATCTATGGTGGTCAAGGCCACCACTGACCTCCCCCTGGCTCCTCCATTGCTCCTGGTGGTGGATAAAATTGCTCTCTCCACTCAATGGAATCCATCATTCAGCACTACCTCAGAATAATAAAAATAAAAAATAACTCCCTCTGTTCTTCCCCACAGTGTAACTCCTATCCATTTGAATATATTGCACCAAAAACATTAAGGTGTGCTTTCATTTACTTTTCAATTCCAGTCCAGAAAAACACTCATCTCCCAAACTAGAAACATTCAGTGTTTAAATCCCTCAGCAACGGGGGACATCGGGGTACTGCTTCTTATCTTTGTTAGCTCTTATTGCTTTGTTTAGAACTGATTACTGATTTTCACCCCAGTCTTTAAGGACACGAAGAAGACACTTGTTGACAGGACTTATTTGCACAGAGTGGATCCATGTGGCCACTTGTATCATCACTAACAGAATGATCCAAAAACACTTTGTGAAGCTGTCAGTGGGAGGGAGCTGCCCACCTGCACCCACATACAGGTATCGAACATTCAGCCTCAGTCAGCAGGGTGTACTCACATCTGGGCCTCACATCATACAAATAACCCGTCAACCGATCATCATGAGACCATCGTTTACAGTTCAGTTTAATGAAGACAGAACAAAAGGACTTTTTATCCCAGTTGAATGACCACTAACAAATTCTACTTCACTGATAAAGCGATGGTGGTTTGTTCTTCTTCACTTTTAGGAGAGATATTTCTAGTTTATAAGTGGAAAAACTTAAAGTGTAGCATTTGGCACTTGTTTATTTTTCATGTTTTACCAATCTGTGGCCACAAAACTGAGGTACACACTGAACCGTCACACGCCAATCATTCTTGGCAGCAGTCGCTCATGAACGAGCCGAAATGTTCTTCTTATTGGTTCTTATGGGTCTTCAGATGGGCATGGGGGCTAATCCTGGCCCCGCAGGTCATATACTGTACAGTGTTTGAGGTGTTTGGGTTGGAATGGGTCTGTTTGGTGGATGTGCCCTCCTGTCTTCTGAGGCATGTCAGAGATCAGCATCATACCATCAGCCTCCTCACAGAAGGTTTCTCCAGAACGACCTGCTTCTTCACAGGTTTTTGCTCTATAGTTTTCTGTTTGTTTTGATGTTATCAATAAATATCTTCTTTTGGCCGTCTGAGGCGCATTTTCCTTTGCCAAGTTGGGAGTAAAGGACTTCTTTGGGAGGCCAGAGTCAGGCGTTCGGATAACGAATTATCATTATTAGATCAGGGAACGAAAAGGGGTGCCATTGATGTTTGCTTCTGAACACTGAATTTATTTAGTAACTTTGTATCGGTTATATTTTGTGGTCATGGGTTTTGTGAGAATCTGGACTGGGTCCGTACCTGAAACCGGTCTGACTCTCCACTTCTGGTGTCTGGTTCTTTTATTCCCAGATGGAGAGTAAACTCGCTCTAACTCAAATAAATCAAGAGATATAATTTCCGTTTACCAATTTCATGTACGTCAGGCAGGAGAAAGTTACAGTCTCAGCTCTGAGGCATCCGTTCAACTCGTCTTAGCCCGGCAGCAGAAGCGGAAGCCGCGTCTAACAGGACGTCCCAGCTTATATTGGCCCTTGGCTCCGCCTTCACTTCCGGGAGCACAGCCTATCAGAGTGTGTCAGTGGGGTGACTATGTGCGACCTCATAGGCCTTATCTGTTTCTGATGATGAAAGAAATGGGTGAAAGTGTGATCTATCTAAGTGGTGGAAGCCAGAAAAATAAAAATGACTCCTTATCGGGTGTTGACCATGGGAAGCTCACTCAGAGCAGCTGGGCCCGTCTCATCTGTACAGAACTGGGCCGGAAACTAGTCCAACTTTGTGCAGACAAGACCGAGGGTCTCAGCGGATGACTAACAGTTTAATTACAGCGTGTGCTCTCAGGACATTATTACCTGCAGTGTTCCCTCAGTGAGAACTGAACTAGGCAGAAGGGCCTTCTCCTACTCTGCTCCTGTTTCCTGGAATATCTTACAAAAAGATCTGAAGCTCTCGACATTGACCTCTCTAAGTGGCTTCAAACATCTGTTAAGTTCATGGCAGTAATCAATGCAGACATGTTCCTGTTTTTAGTTTTCTACACCACCTTACATCCTAGCTGTTTTTATGTTACATTTTCTTTTAAATACCATTTTATTTTCATTATTTTTTTTTTTAATCTCAATTTGTACGCATCCTTTATGACTGTCTATTGTTGTCGTTGTTGTCTACTGTTGTCATCACTCTGTTAAAATCAGGTCTCTCTTGTAAATGAGTCTCCGAGGATCAATGGGATTAACCTGTATAAACAAAGGTTGAATTAAAATAAAAATTTGATAAATGGTTTATTCAGAGGATGAGGTTAAAATGCATCTGGTCCATGTCTTTTGAATCGTGCGGCTCGGGTAAAATTAAAGTGAAAGATCAAGTAAGAAGAAGCGTTTGGGCTTGCATCAGTGCTGCTGCTCCTCACCAGGTTACACTCCACAGGGCTCCTAAATTCTGTCTGGCTGCCCATTAAAACAGCCACTGTTGAGGCTCATTAACGTCCTGCAGAGGAATTAGAGTAAACTGCGCTGCACAGAGTCTGGCAGAGGTTCTCCGTCGTCTCTCCAGCAGCTCTCCTCCCTCCTGGGACAGCAGTTGTTTGCCCGAGGAGCATCACAGCAGCTCGAGGTGACCAGCAGCACCAGATAATTAGATGCTCAGCTCCCACAAACCGCTGGCTTTGGTGAATTTATCGTGACTTGTTTCAGCAGTTTCAGGAGGAGCCGAATAAAAGCGCCGTGCAGGGCACCAGAACTCACCTCGATGTGCTTTGGAAGGCTGTAAAAACAGGAGAGCCACTTGAAAGACTTTATGGAGGTATTTGTTACAACTGAGCGTGAGATGCTTCTTAAATGAACAAGATACGGATGTTTAACTACTGATGGCTGGTCGTTGAGGCCGTATTGTGAAATCTAAAAGGAAAAAGTCAAGTATTAAAATGTGCTGTGTCCTTTCCTCCAGGGGCAAAGAGCCATGTGTTTGGTTGTTATCTTTATCGGTGCTGACGTGCTCCTTGGTTTAAACTGAGTCAGAAGACGTCCACCTCAATTATACACCATCGTTGTCAAATTAAAGCGTCCGGGGCTTCTTTTCAGAGACAAAGGTGCTGTGTTGTTCCACTCAGACTTGTCACATTTATTCCTAAAGAAGCATTTTAAACCTTTAATAACTTTCTGCTCGTACGGTCTGGCTTGCTTCTGCTGAACAAACGGATCAAACAGTCCAGTTTTGTTGTTTTACTGCTTGTCGTCTTTGCAATGCTGGGAGGATTTGAATAAGTTTTATTAATGATTTTCTTGAATATAATCTCATTAAGTGTGTTTGTGTTCACCCATGGCCCTGGGGGCAGCGCCGCTGTGCCATGAAGGAGGGGGTTTTACTGACAGCTGGCAGTGTGGGGATCACTTGTTCCCTTCACGTTCATGGGGCTGCTGAAGATTAGCAGCACAATTGGTACCGCAGGCGTACAGTGTGTGTAGTCACATGCACATGACACAGAACCACACCGTCTGCGGGCACAAACACTAATCAGAGCACCCAGCACCCCCTGAGCTTCACCTCCCCCCACTATCAAACCATTCTGCCTCACCAAGTGAGAGAAGTGGCCCACCCCCCCCCCCCCCCCCCCTCGCTCCTCGGTCTCTACGGTTTGCTCATATTGTCTGAGTCTTACAGAACGTAAGAAACGAAGATCGTCTTTATCCAGAAAAATAAGACTAACCAACAATTATTGCTGGCCTCGATGGCACACGTTGTGTCTCCATCACATAGAGGAGTCCAGAGGGGGGAGTGGGTGCATGACGTTTAGTGTAGGGGACCCCGAACGACCCCTTCAGTTATTTTATGGTCTTAATTTAAGCACAAATCAGCTTTTCACAGTGATTTATTTTAGGCGGAGCTGTTCTTTATTTACTTTGCTTGTTGTGTGTGGTTTTGTTTTTTGTGTTTTTCAACCACTTGGACATTTTTAAATAGAATTTAAAATGTTTTTTAGTGATTTGTTTCCAGCTATTTTACTGATTTTCAGTTATGAATCAGGACAGTTTATCAGTAGATTTATCAAATATCATGTATTATATAATTTATCATATTTATCATTGTGCTCTGTCGGCAAATACTTTGACTTAGTTAATTTGGAGTATTACTTAACAATTATTACTTCAATCGACCTGCAGGGGGGAGAAAAAAAAAAAAAGACAACAGCTTCATGCACAAAATGCAACAAAATAAATACTGAGCAAAATATATTCCATCTTTATTCACAGAAAATGTAACACAAGCTGTAAAAATGTGTGTGATAAGTGATTAAAGACATTAATGTCTGCCATACATGTATATATTTACGCTCAGGAGAGGCTACTGGCTTCGACTGGGACAACTAGCATGGCTGTCGCTGACAGATATTCACTTGTGTATAGTTAAGGACAGGACTGTGAACTCTGTGGACGTGTCTGTAAAATCAGTGCAGTTAAATGCCACAAACACACAAACCAACAACTGAACTGAAACGTTGCTGAAGAAACTTTGAATGTTTCCAAAACAGCTACTGCCCAGTTTACCGCAAGAAAAGTGCACCTTTACTTTAAACATAATGTAAAATAAATCCAAAGAAATGTTGCAGCTGCTGGCAGTGGTTTATTGTGGTCACCATGGTAACCACCTTCCCCTTGTCCTATGAAAACTATAAACCGTGTATTAAAAACTCTTTCACTGTAAGCAGCAGAGGACTTTGGTGGTCACACATCTCAATTTTATGTTTCTACAGTGTTTAGAAATATATTATGTTACAAAGACCCTTAACTTCCAGTTTCAAAGCAAAGTTTTTAAGATCAAATATAATGGAAGTCAGTGGAGGTTTTAGTGTTGACTCTGCACTCAGTAGGATAGAAGAAAAAACACTTCCAGTGGTGAGAGAAACACAGAAAGAAGACGTAAAATACCTACTTTTTGGTATGTCATTGTTATTGGGCCCGAGGTGGGGTCGAGGCAGGGCAGTCGACCTGGGACCAGAAAATCCCAGGTTCAATCCCCAGCTATTCCCACATGTTGTGGTGTCTCTGAGCAAGACACCTAATCCCTAATTCCCCACCATCCCCACCCCGGTGCTTACATAGCTGCCCACTGCTCCACCTGGGTGTATACCATGTGGGATGGGTTAAATGCAGAGATTTGTCATTGTATGGGAACAAACAGTGATGACAACACATAGCACGTATTATTATTATTATTATTATTATTATTATTATTATTATTATTATTATTATTATTATTATTATTATTATATGTGCTTGAAAAGTTTGTTTGTAAAGCATTCTTATGAAATTTTTCAGTTTTGTGTGTCATAAACATCTGTTGAACATTTCCTGGAAACTGTTCTAAAATTACAGAAGGTGTAATTGTGTAAAAATTGTTCAGATGTGTAACATCTGACGTTTGGTGACCTGTGGTGTGTGTCTGACCCGTATCGCTCTACAGAGGTCTCTGTTTTCTTACCTGTTCAGCCAAAATCCCATTGTAACCCATGGGAAATTTAAAAGTCTAAAGGTTCCATTAAAAGTAAATAAACTAAACTGTAGTTGCTGTGGCCACCATTAATGGACAAATGGTGGATCCATGATTTGTAGACAAAGGAGTCAGCCTCCCCACCTTCACTGATATCGACACTTCCAGATGCAGGAAGAGGTCCACCTGCATCGTGAAGTACCCCACTCACCCAGCACAGAAACTTTTTGCCCCGCTTCCCTCATGCAGGAGGTTGAGGAGCATTAAGTGTAGAACCACTAGACTGAGGAACAGCTTCTACCCTGAGGCTGTTAGACTCATGAATCTCTAACCAGAATAATCACTGAGAAAAAAAATAAAGAAAATCACTGTAACGCCACTTGATTGTGATATGTGCTGCTGACTATCCATGCTGCTGATCTCATGCTGCTGATTTATTTCATGCTGCTGTGTTTATTCATACTCATCTGCTCACACAGACTCATGTTCGTGCTGCTGTGGTTCAGTGTATTGTTTTGCACTATTAGTGACTAGCGTATATCTTAGTTTATATCTTAGATCCTTATTTACTGTTTCGTTTTACACTTTATATTTTTGGGGGAGTGGTGGCGCAGAGGTTAGAAGATGGGCCTGTGACCAGAAACTCGCAGGTTCAACTCCCGGTATTGTCAACATCAAAATGTGGGTGGAAAAGGTGAAACACCTACACCTGCCTCCACCCTCATTCGCCTCATTCTGGGCCCCTGAGCAAGGCCCTTAACCCCCACCATCTGCTCCCTAAACAGGTCTCTCTTGAAAATGAGTTCTCCTAACTCAATGAGACTACCTGGATAAATAAAGGATAAATGAAAATGAAAATGATCTTTTTTTAATATTGTTGGATGTAACTGGGACCCTGTGTATAAAATGTTGTTACATTTCATGTGCCACATGTGATGTGAACGACAAAGAACCTTGAACCTTGAATCCTTGAAAGTGGTGTTTGTGGAAAGCGTTTAGTTTGCATTTGTATGTGTGTTATTTTACCTACCAGGTAGTTTTCTTAGGGTAGCATGCTTCGTTAAAACAGATGTTTATATTAAATTCAATTAAATTCAAAAATACTTTATTAATCCCAGAGGGAAATTAAATGTTGTTGTAACTCGTCATCCTGGTTTCATTAAAGAGTTGTTCTAGATGCTGATGGCTGTGGGCAGGAGGGATCTCTTGTAGCGTCTGTCTTACAGCAGATCTGAAGAAGCCTCTGACTGAAGACACTCTGTTGTTGTATGACAGTCTGATGAAGAGGATGCTGAGGGTTGTCTATAATGTTCTTCATTTTATGAAGAATCCTGCTTTGAACAATCTACTCCAAAGGTTCAAGAGGAGTCCCCAGAACTGAGCCAGCCTTCTTTATCAGCTTGTTGATCTTTTTTAAGTCACTTGCTCTGGTGCTGCTGCCCCAGCAGATGATGGCAGAAGAGATAGAGCTCTCTACAACAGACTTAAAGAAGATATGCAGCATCTTGCTGCAAACGTTGAAGGACTTCAGCTTCCTCAAGAAGTACAGTCTGCTCTGTCCCTTCTTGTAGATGCTTCACTGATGCATTTCCAGTCCGGTCAAATTTTGAGGTATTATTTGAGCTTTTGAGATGTTAATCAGCTGCTCCCAGT
>NC_056503.1:22044832-22055162 GCF_014905685.2 Nematolebias whitei
TATATTGCACGAAATTGCAAAGTTTTGAAAAAAATGTAGAAATAATTTCCAGGGGGTGAGGGTCAGAGCGCCACGACTGCTTTGCATCCCTGGAGCTCACGAATACGTATGTGTGTCCCTCATTGCATCAACAAATGTTGTCAGGTACAAATGCACCACAGTTAAAAGTCAAAGCACAATATTTCTGATTGAGACGCACAGTTTGATGAATAAGTTGCACATTTTTACTGAAAGCTGAAGAGCATGAAAACTGTCAGTGATCAAGCTGAAAACCAAACAGTGGACGCCTCGATGCTTGACCACAGGCACCTTTTTTAGTACTGAATGGTAAAAATGGTGCAGCTTTTTAAGTCGTTCTGTCTCTTCTTTTCTCCTGCAAACACTTTGTTCCTCAGGTGTAGCTGTTGTAATCTCTCACAGATTAGGCAACACCGATGGCCAGAGCAACAAAAAACCTCTCAGGTTTGAGACATAAACATTCCTCTATCAGCCAAGAGGCCTTTGTCCTGAATCCACCGTTTTAATGAGAATAAGTGCGTGTCCACCTCAGCCTCGAGAAGAGGCTAGCAGATTATTGCATTACCAGCCAGAGGAAGAATAGCATCAATGTCCAGTGCTGTTCAATAAACGCATGCACATTTAAGAGCTTTATCAGGCTACAGCAGGAGTTCGATTTGCTCTACCTACTCCAAACGTAAATCAATGAGTTAATAACATTTAAACAAAATCTTAATAGAAGGAACTATTATTTCAAATGCAATAATTCTCTCAAGCTGTAAGATGCTTTACTGTATACACAATGTAATCAAAGATCCAAGGATTCAGTGTTCTTTATTTGTCATTCCCACCGCATGTGGTACATGTGGTGGAAAGAAATTGTGTTCACAGGGTCCCAGTTACATCCAACAAAAGTATAAAATGTAAAAGAAAAACAGTGATAAGATCTAAGATATGAACTTGGAAAAACATGAACTAAAAATACACTAAGCACATGTAAACAATGATGCTGGTGTTCATAAATTATATTTTAACACTGTTTAGAAATAAGATCCTAAAACTAATTAAAGTATCCTCTGGAGTATTGTTAGAACATCACGTATGAACCTCTTCATGTTAGATTTGGGCTTTCTCTCCTCATTAAAACAGTCAGTGTTGAAGGCTTCTGTTGGGGGTGTCTATCTTTTGTGAACAGTGTTACCATCTTGATAATTTGCTCCTCGCTGTCTCTGATCCCTTCCTATTTTTTCCTGATGCATGAACGCTCACATGTTGTGTAATCTACAGACAACAACTGGCTCATAAAGGAGCCTTGATGTGTTTCGAGGATCCATTGTTAGCACTAATGGTGCTGCCGGGCCCATACATTCATCAACACAAGCAATCTCATTTAGTGCCGATCCTAATCTCCAGTATTATTAACAAACAGGTTGTTTGTTGGACATAAATCATGTCCCTGGGCTCTACAGGGATGTTCACATGGCTGCTTGTTGATTGTGAGCTGGGGTCATTGGAAAGGGGTCTGCCCGTTCTTTCTTCAAAGATTTGCTGGTTTTTGCAGCAAACTCAGTAAAACGTTGAAAGCCAGCAGGGTTTTTTTTTTAAAGTCTGGACCGAGAGCTCTGTAATTCCGTTAAAGTGGGTGTATAGATGAGCTGTGCTCAAAGAAAACTTCAGACGCATGCTCCCACGGGTACAACCGGAAACCTGCAGTGGAAATCCTGGGACAGCTGGGTGGGTCTGGACCCCTTCACTTTTGGAAAAACAAAGATGAACCCCACCCCAAAAAAATTTGAAAAAAACTTAAATTTATGCAGTTTAAATAAAACAAATCATACCCACCATTTATATTGACAATACAAGTGGGGCGGCTGTGGCTGAGTGGTTAGAGCAGTCGTCCTCCAATGCAAGAGTTGGGGGATCGATTCCACCAGCAGTCACATGCCTAAGTGTCCCTGGGCAAGACACTGAACCCCTCATTGCCTCCGATGTGTGTCCTATTGGTGTATGAATGTGATAAAGCTCTGATTATTCTTTGTAGAGAAATAACAGAGTGCTGTATGAATGGGTAAATGAGGACACGGGTTGTAAAGCACTTTGAGTATCTTGATAAGATAGAAAAGTGCTATATAAGTGCAGACCATTTACCATTTACGATGCATTTGTCTTTAAAAAATGCCCCCCACCTCCTCATCAGTGTGATGGTTCAGTTCAGTGATATTTCCTGAGAGTGTACCTGAAGTCCGAAAGAGTTCAAGGTCTACAACGTTTAGTAATGTTATCATTTGTGTGGGGAATCAGGGTTCGCGCCTCAGTGAAAACTGTTTTTCTTGTTATTCTAGACGACATTTATATTTCTAAATGATCTCAGATCTGTTGGAACACTTGTTCTTGTTGGATCATTTCAGTAGCTCATAATTTATGAGAGAATCCACAATAAATCAGTTTGTCTGAAGAATGTTGTTTGATTTAGTGGATGTATTTATGGGACGTGGTTCTTCTGTTTGTGACCATGTGTTCATTTAGAGTTTTAAAATCTTGTAAAACAGATCAGTGACAATTATTCAGTGACCACAAAAAGTTTTTTATACCTTCAACCTGATTCTAAATAATCTTTAGAAACTGCATCCATGTTTGATGTACCTATCTCATCATTGTTCACCTGCAAAGTTGCACGTTAAAAATCTTTAATATCTACGGCAAACTTTTTGTTTACGTTTCCATGGCAACATCAAAAGCTTCATACGTCTCTCTGTGGTTGTGATAAGTTTTTCATTTTGGACTTTATTATTGTTTATGGGTGCCATCCATCCATCCATTATCTTTACCCGCTTATTCCATTTTGGGTCACGGGGGTCGCTGGTGCCCATGTCCAGCAATCACTGTGCGAGGGGCAGGGTACACCCTGGATGGGTCGCAAGTCCATCACAGGGCCACATAGAGACAAACGGGACAAACAACCATTCACTTTCTCACTCACACCTAGGGACAATTTAGAGTTACCAATCAGCCTAACATGCATGTTTTTGGTCTGTGGGAGGAAACCGGAGTACCCGGAGAAAACCCATGCATGCACGGAGAGAACATGCAAACTCCACCCAGAAAGGCCCCTGGACCGGGGTTTGAACCAAGGACCTGCTCGCTGAGAGGCAGCAGCTCTACCAGTTGCGCCACCGTGCTGCCCTGTTTATGGGTGCATGTCAGTCTTATCATTCTCTTATAGGTTAAATGATTTTATGTTTTTGTAAGAAGAAGAAGCTTATCTTGTAAGTCACATGACAGCATGACCAGGACGCGAATAAAGCCACTTTAAATGACAAGAACACTGACGCCGCGGTCGCAGCGTGGGTGGACAAAGACATTGAGTCAGTGCTCCCGTTAGTTTATGACACTATTCTGCCTGTAAACACGGGAATGAACGTTTAATTTTCATTTCATTTTACAACAATACATTTGACTGGCTTAAGGGGCCCCCTCAAAAATTATTCTTAAAATAAAAATAAACTCCCCGTTTACTGACCCTCCTAATAATGGGGTGGAATGTCTGCCCTTGCCAGAGACAATGGTAAAATTACATTATCGTTCAATTTATTTCTGTTTCAGTTTTTATTCCGTAACACTCTAATAGTAAACTATGTTCCTTAATCCCGGCTCATTAGTATCATAATGTCTTGACTTCTGCAAACATGGAAAATAAAAGATCATTTTCATTTTCTTTCCATCTGAAACCAAACAAGTTTAGACATTAAAAACAGTATCTAGTGCATGGCGTGAAATATCTTTTTACACAAAACAAAACTGCGATGTTTCAAAGAAGACCACCTGGTTTACTTTTTAAATTGAATTTAAAGCAACAATAGGTGCGTTCAGGCTGCAGAAGAGCATTTTACATCTTATAAACATTTAAGGTGATTTGTTGTTTTTGCACTGCCTGTACTGTGACTGTTGTCTTTGTCCTTGATTTGTTGAGAGTGTTTCAGCTCCTGCTTCAGTGTAGGTGCATTCTTAGCCACATGATCACTCTCAGGTGATGTAAGAGGAAGTGATCAGTCTGTACATAAATCTCCAGTGATCCAGAATTGCACTTGCATTGCTAAAATAGAAGCTTCTTATGTTGTCTGTGTTTCATCTTTGGACATGTGCAACACAAAGTAGACTGCTCTGACGTAGAACTCTTTCTTCTGCATGTTTGTAGTTTGAAACAGCTTGAAAATTAAACCTGGCTCAAAACACAGATCCAAATATGGCTCCTTCTATTGTTGATGCTTAGGAGGGTGAATGTCACATGCATCAGAGATGTACTCTGTCAACATGTACTGTAGTACTGGACAACAGACGGGAGCAACTTTTGTTACTTTGTTGATTCAAGGTTCAAGGTTCTTTATTGTCATTCACATCACATGTGGTACATGAGGTGGAACGAAATTGTGTACACAGGGTCCCAGTTGCATCCAACAATAGTAAAAATATAAATTGTAAAAAGAAACAGTTAATACGGATCTATAACTAAGATTTACGTTAAACGGTACACTAAAAGATCTAAGAATGAAGCTAATCACTAAAGTGCAAAACAATACACCGAACAACAGCAGCACGAACATGAGTCTTTGTGGGTAGATGAGTATGAATAAATGAATACAGCATTATTAAATAATCAGCAGCATGAGATCAGCAGCATGGATAATCAGCAGCACATATCAACAATCAAAGTTGAATTACAGTGATTTTTTTTTTCACAGTGATTATTCTGGTTAGAGATCTATGAGTCTAACAGACTCAAGGTAGAAGCTGTTCCTCAGTCTAGTGGTTCTACACTTAATGCTCCTCAACCTCCTGACTGAGGGGAGCGGGGCAAGAAGTGTGTGTGCTGGGTGAGTGAGGTCCTTCATGATGCAGGTGGCCCTCTTCCTGCATCTGGAGGTGTAGATGTCTGTGATGGTGAGGAGGCTGACTCCAACATCTTCTGTGCAGCCTTCACCACTCTCTGCAAAGCTTTTCTTTCTGCAGCTGTGCAGCCTCCATGCCACACGTTGATGCTCGAGCACAGGATGCTCTCCACTGCACACCTGTAGAAGGAGGTGAGGACTGAGCTTCCCAGACCAGCTTGTCTCAGCCATGTGAGGAAGTAGAGTCTCTGATGAGCTTTCTTGATCAGGCTGGTGGTGTTGTTGACCCAGCTGAGGTTGTCATTCAGGTGCACACCCAAGTACTTGTAGCTGGAGACCACTTCCACTGCAGATCCTCTTATGTTCAGGGGGGTGTGTGGGAGTTTGCTCCGTCTGAAATCCACGTCCTTCTCCTTCGTCTTCTTCACATTGATGTTAAGGTTGTTCTTCCTGCACCAGCTCTCCAGGTGTTCCACCTCCTGCCTGTAGCTGGACTCACTGTTGTTTGCGATGCCTGATTGACATAGTTCTTAATTTTAAATACATTTGTTTTTCCCTTACATGCTCAGCTGTAATTAGTTTTCTCATGCTTAGATAAAAACCACCATGAAAAACCCGATAAATAAATAAAATAAAATAAATAAATAAAACATCATGACTGTTAGACACTTGTAGTATTTTGTCATATGCTGACGATGCAGTTGTCTCAGTCACAGTGTTCCTCTGGTGGTGCGAAAGCAAACATGCAGGTCCTTATAACGGCTTCAGAGTGGGACTATCAGTTCCTCAGACGTGCTTTTTACTGATCTAAAAACTCTCAGTATGATTCCTCTGATTGCACAAGTGAAACTGCATTTATTAAAGGGATTCTGGAACAGAAATGGTCTTTGTTGTGTGGCATTTTTCCCTTCCCAAACCCCAAAAAATAAACACAGCAGCCATAAAGTAAAATCAAATTAAGAGGTAATTGAGTCAACTCCAGTGAGACTGTAGGAGAATCTATTTTCACTGCATGGTTTGGTTAAATTAGGTCACTCTGGGACCACAATCGATCCGAGCTACTGTATGTGAAATACAGAAATGAAAATATTTAAATGGAAACGCTTGCTGATGTGGTAATTGGAAGATAGAAAAGTTGTGTATGAAAACGATGAGCTTGTGTAGTGCAGCCTGCTGAGGGGTAAAAAATGACAAACCACTTCACTCAAGCTTGTTGATTTTTGTTCTTGTTGGTGACATTTCACAAATCGTAGGTGCCAATTACGTCTTACTCACCGTGCTGCATCTCTGAACTACAAAGTGTCCCTTCTGGTCCCATTAAAGACCACCAAACCGTCAATGCATTAGAAGATGAAAGTGAACAAATCTGGGAAACGTGTAAATATGTTTACATGAGACATTTTCCCTCAGGCACCTATGCTGCGTTTGGCTGTGGGAAATGCTCCATTTTTTTAATTTACAATCGATTTTGAGGTGAAAGCTTTAAAGAACAAGGTGACCTGCAGGAGCGTCTAGCTCGCTCATTTAACGCCTTTCTGCGTTGGACTTTAATTAATAGTTTAATAAGAGCAGTGAGCTGCAAGTCTGACCTTCTTTGCAGCAGCATTAATTTGCTAAGCTTCTCAGCTGCTGGAATTAATTACAGAGAACAAACTCTAAAATACAGATAGAAAATAAAGCGCTAAGACTGTTCATGCTCATAATTATTTCATAAGTGTTTCTGTACCAAGACAGAACGTTCAGAAACCAGAAGTAGGTCATGTGATCTCATTATTGTTGGGGGGCAGGTTAGTTTTCCTTCAATGTTTTTGACTTCTCATGCATGTAAAAAGGTTTGCTCGCAGTCTCTCCTCTGCGTCTGAAGTGATCGTTTGCAAACTGTGTGACGTCCTGACGGCTGCTGCAGGATTCGCCTGAGGCTGCAACAGCTCCGCCTGTCTGTTCCATCTGGCCACAGCTGGATGTTTAACACTTATAGGAGAGGAAGGATTGAGTGATAACTTGTGGATTTAGTGTGAAATGCTCATCATGTTTATTTTATGTAATGTAGAGACTCATTTAATCTCTGGATGACCACTGAAATTAGCTGAGCATTGGCTGAAAAGAGCCTTAAAGTTAGTTAACAATGTGATTTGGATGTAAATATGGTACATTTTGGTCAACGATCACAAGAATACAAAAGATTGACAGCTGGAATTAATCTGAGCATTGACGTATAACTAGAGACAGGACTGGAAGCTAGAAGTTGAGAACACACAGACAGGCGCCCTCTAGTGGCAAGCTGCAGAACAGTTTTAAGTTACCCTCCATGCTGGCACATTAGTTTTGTGACTAATACATTTTTTAGGTGTACATTTTTGTTCGTTCTACTTTTGACCTCACCGCTGGATGTTCAAACCCATGTTTTTATAATAGGTTTAGTTTAATTTAGTTACTTGAGGCTTATAAAGGTGTCAGGTCAGTCTGTTGTTATGAACCGGCTCAGCCAGAGAAAATTAGAAGTAACAGTAAACCAGATGGGATTGGTTTGAAAAAATGGAAAAGGGGTTTGTTGTTTATTCCTTTTGGGGTTTTTTTTCACTTCAATAAAACAGAACGAAAGGGATGTTCATCTGGAGGAGTAAAGCGAGGCCAGATAATTCGAGACGTGGCCCACACAGCTGGGACAGAACCAGAACTTCATAGTGTTCCACAAACTAAATGACGTCGGGCCGGAACAACTGTGACTGACAATGTGACATCCTGTCAGTGAGACGTGAAGGTGGAACGTTTGAATCAGTCCAACAGCTCCACATCCCCCATGAGCAAACTCTGGTTACAAAAACACAAAGAGACAAACGGACGCACAAAGCTGACAGTTTTTCTTTAAGTTTAGCCAGTAGAAAGAAATGAAGCCATCTTTATTTAAATCAATGGATCTGAGTGTTAACAGCTTTCACTTGTGGGGTCCTGATTAAGGTTTTTCCCGAATATTGATTGAAGTTATTCAAAAATAGAGATCGTCTGATGAGTCTCAATCCAGAACTTGATTTTTATTTTAAGACTTGGCCTGCAGATTACAAACCACAAATATATGAAAGGGTTTTCAATGAAAGCCAGCTCTACATTGCAGCAAAAACTTATTCAAGATGTTCCCTTAGTCTTTGTTTCGGTACGTTCTCTGATCATTACTGTCCACCTGCTGACAGATGTCAAGTTAATGACTTGCTTTTCTTTTGTATTCTAAATTATGTATATGCCACAGAGATGTTTGTATGTTTCATCACATCGCTGCCATGTTTGGACTGCCATACAACAACTGTGTTGCTCCATGGACCGGGATAAAGTGTGTCCGCTACTCCGACACAAGTCAATGGAAAATGCCTTGACCCAAATGGTAATTTTGTTTTTCCTGTCCTCTTTACATTTGGGATTCATATGAATACCAGGAGGAGCGAAGAACCAGGTTGTTGTCAGGTGTTACTGTAATCTACTGCTGAGTGGAGACTTTAAAAACTGCTGTGTCACTGAGAAGGTCTGCAGACAGTTTGTGTAGACTGGTGGATGTGTTGCTTGGCTGCAGAGTTTACAGTAGTTGTCAGCTCATTATTATATAAGTGCAGGTGACTGTGCATTTACATATGTATTTGTTTGTTTGTTAGCTAAATATCTCGTGAACCACTGGACATACACCTACAACTGATTCTCTTTTGGAGTCAGTTTGATTCACAGCTATTTCACCTTAGACAACACAAACAGCCGGTTAAACTTTTTGGACACTGAACTAAAACTTTGTGTGGTAGTAACTGAGAGTCATCCCCAACACATGCTTCAAGCAGTAGCAGATCATGTGAGATCCTTCGTTATAAGTGACATGAAATAAATGTTGTTTTTTGTAATCTGCAATGCCTCCTTAAAGACGTTAACACTATACAAACCTGGTGTTTCTGTAATGGAACATGGATCATTGTAGCCATGAAGGAACATTCAGCACCAAGAGAACTCCTCTGAGCTGAAACGAGCCGTACGTGTCTGTGAATATGCACATGCACACAGAATGTGTTTTAGTCTCTAAATCAGCTGAAACTCTTCAGTTTGAACAGATGCCAAGAGGCTGCGCTCGATTCCAAGCAGGTCAGCGTTGCATCATAAGCTGCAGACAGAAGAACGCTCACAACGAGGAGAATAGTTGAGTTTTACACGGCAGGTTGGAGGCCTGAAACAAACATCGTGTGATTTATTACATGCTGCTAGCTAATGACATGAACCTAGCCAGAATCGATGGAGTCGGGCAGAACTTGTGCCGGTGGGGGACATGAAGCTGTGTGCTCCGCTGCATCGACTCGCTCATATCCACCGAGCCAGAGGGAGAGTCCAGAGGCTGCAGTTTTAACAGAAAACAGAGCTGTGTCCTCCTCCGCTCACCGCTCCATAATCAGGGTCAATGTGGCTCAAATCAAACGCTTTTGATCTGATCTGACAAGTCGCGTACTTGCAGCTGAAGAATAACTACAAACAAAGCCTTTTCTCTTCAAGGACAAACACCATGATGGCAAATCTGAACAGATGCATGGGTAGAGAAAAGTTGGTGAGAAAACAATGTGACATCAGCCTGGGTGATCAACTGCCCGAGCTTTTGTGCTCGCAGACTAACGAGAGCCGAGCTGATAGTCCACGGGCTGTGGTTAACCAATTAAAACCTTCCTGCTCACCAGGAGGACTGAAAGGATAAGTAAGGCTGGAGGCCATGAGAAATGTTTAGCCTGTCTGAGCTGCTCACAGCGACATGGGAAGAAGAAATAAATCTGCTCAAATGTCCACTCAATTGAGGTCTGCGTGAAACAAACTTTGTAGTCTGTGCTCGTCTACAAGAGTCCATTGGAGTCTTCAACAAAATACCTATTTGCACGGGATTAGTTTTACCTAGGGACCACATGTAATAAATAAATTACTCCCCAACGTCTGCTTTTCATGTGATGCATTCGCACGGGATAACCAAAGCCTGAGATTTAGCTGAAATTTACAGACATCTTCCAGATGTGATGTTAACACGCTGCGTTGTCATGACCAGGCCGGTCCATATAATGTGCTTAAATGTGCGGTCCGGGATGGTCCCAGGCTTTGATGTGGTTTTACGAATCAGCACAAAGGAAACTAAAGAATGCACAATATAAAATTGTGTTAGTCTACTTGTTGAGAATGAGGCTGGTCTGACCGGCCGGTTTAAATAAGAGGTTAAAAAAAAGCCACGTTAAGCTCAGATGGACAACCTGACACTGGCCGTGTGCGTGAATGTCCACGCTGGCCTGCTGGTTGAAATGGACTTGTGACCTGTCCAGGGTGTCCCCACCTTTCACACAGTGATGGCTGGACATGGGCACCAGTGACTCCCGCTACCCGAAAAGGAAGAAGCGGGTAAATATGGATGGATGGATGGATGGATGGATGGATGGATGGATGGATGGATG
>NC_056503.1:22055172-22068011 GCF_014905685.2 Nematolebias whitei
ATGGATGGATGGATGGATGGATGGATGGATGGATGGATGGATGGATGGATGGGTCAGCGGATCACACGCCTGTCTCCATACCTGCTGTCATTTACAGTGAATGAAGTAGCAGGATAAAAGCCGAAGCGAGCAGCGCGTTCATTTAAAATAGACTTGTTCTATATTTTTCCAAAAGATTTTGCTTAAACTAAAACAAGAAACGCCTCATTATGTATCGGATCCCATCCATTTCTGTCCAAATCACAGAAATGCCTATTCGCATTGGATTAGTATTATCACAGGACCTCGGCATTCAGCAAAATATAGTAGGTAATGTGCAGGGGAATTTTTACTTTACAAATTACTGACATGGCCGATTCGCACGGGATTAACAACACAGACAATCTCCGTAATTATTACAAATAGTATGTGGTCCCTAGGTAAAACTAATCCCGTGCGAATAGGGTTAAAGACAGCCGAGTTTCTGCACAGACCGTGAGCAATAAAGTTTCCACTCAAAAAGTGGCACCAAAAGGAAAATATCACAAGTCTAATCATGAGCAGAAGAAAAACACCAAAATCTTGTTTTTTTGAATGAAACCCTGTTATAGAGCTGATCCAAAATCACAGGCACAAGAGTGTGGAGGTAAATTAGTCTCAAAAGTATTCACACAAGTATACAGCAAGATTTGTATGCATAGAATAAGATCCACAAGTGTACCACAAGTTTTGCAAATGCATAGCCGTTTAAACACACATTTCGAATTGCACAAGTTGGAACATTCTGCAAACGCTAATTGTCAAATAAACGTGCACAAATTACCTGCTGTGCACGGATCAGCTTCCTGTGAATGTGACTCTAGAGACGTTCTTACCTCCAGCTTCACAAAGGTAATGCTGCGTTCAAGGCTGGTGGAAAGCTTCACATGCAAGTTGAACAGTGCGCGCATGATGACTGCTGGGTCACAACTCAGGAGACTCAGGCAGTGTTTTATGTTTTTGCACAAAAGGATCCAGGATTGGGGGGGGGGGGGGTCTGTGCTCATGTTTAAATACATACAATATTTTATTTTAATCACATTAGAGCGTTTTAAGAATTAGCTGACTTTTATTTCTTAGACTTTAACCAGAAGACTGTGGGTCGTCAGCTCATTGTTCGACTGATGGTCAGAGTCCAAACATGGTCTCTGTCATGATAAATTCAAAACCAGCGGAGGAGAAAACACTCTTTTTACACCTCGCTCAAAGCTGGAAACAGAAAGTCGATCAATACGGCTTGAGCTCCGCCGTGCTGCAAATGAAAAGCATGCATGCAACGATAATGGATATGGATTTCTGGGTCCGTGTGGCTTATGTTTCATTCCCACGCAGTGCTCAAATCTTTATGTTCGCCACCCCGAAAGATGGCTGAGGAGGGATGAAAACATGAAGCATGTTCTCCTCCTGATGAAGAAGCTGTTCAGTTAGAGTCACTCACGGTGCATGGATGCGGCTTTTTGAGGGGACTGTTCCTTAATCTAGGCCAGAGTCGGTCTTGCCCTCAGCTCCTCTTGAGGAATTTGTAGCTGTCAGAGGTGAGCCCAGGTGCAAAGCAGCATGCAGGTGAGCTCAGAGGCTCCAGGTTAAACAGCAGGGACATGGGTGAAACCTTCGCAACCTGCGTGGAAGAAAGAAAGATGGAGACCAGACTGAGAGGAAGCCACGAGGCGTCTGCAGTCAGAGAGACCACCAGAGAGTGTGTCTCTGTGTGGGGGTGTGTATGTGTGTGTGTTGTGTGTGTGAGGGTCACTGCATTGCATCTTAAAAAGCTCCTTGACGATACTATCTGTGATGTTGTTGCCACGGCGACGGAAATTGGTTGTCAAGCTAAGAAGCAGTGAACAGAAACTGCTCAGAAAATTTAAAATAAATAAATAAATAAATACTTGGTTCAGTGTCCAAAGAAGTAACGTCAGATATAAAGTCCTGACAGTTTTACCACATGCCTCCTAAACAGAAAGGCAGGCAATAAAGTTTGACCTATGTCTGTTTGTGTGGTTCAAAATGGCTGCCACAGCCGATTAACCATAAATAAACGCCAAAACGTCTCAAGCCTGATGAATTATTCAGATACAGTTCGTTGTGGTAGTAGCTGAGACTCATCTCCAAAAATGTCCAGAAAGTTTGGACAGATTTTAATGAAACATTCAGAAAAAAATCTGGTTGAACATTTACTGCTGATCCAAGTGAAGATGGCCACCTCACCTAATATACATTAGCAAACACTAAAATGGTTATAAGTCAGTGAATTTGATCTAAAATACAAGATGCTATCTAAGAGTCATTCACAACACAGAATCTACTTGACATCTTTCAGATTTTCCCTCTTTAAGGGTCTCCACAGAGAGTCATCCTCCACCTTCCTCTGTCCTCTGCATCCTCTGTCCTCACTCCATCTACCTCCATGTCCTCACTAACTGCATCCATATATCTCCTCTTTGTTTTTTTCTTGCAGCTGCATTTCTAACATCCTTCTACCAATATATCAACTGTCCCTCCTCTGGACATGTCCAAACCATCTCAGTTTGGCCTCTCTAACTTTATCTCCCAGTTGTTCAACCTGTGCTGTACCTCTGATGATCTCATTCCTAATCTTCTCCATCCTTGTCACTCCTAAGGAGAACCTCAACATCTTCATTTCTGCCACTTCCAGTTCTTTCTCCTGTCTTTTTGTCCATGTCTGTCTCCAGACCATACAACATAGCTGGTCTCACCACTGTCTTGTAAACTTTTCCGTTGACATTTGCTGACACACCTTTTTGTCGCAAATCACTCCTGGATCTTTTCTCCATCCACTCCATCTTGCCTGGGCTATTCTTCACCTCTTTTTACCACACTCCCCATTTTCCTGGAAGTCCTGCACCTTTGTGACCTCTGCTCCTTGTAGCCTCACTGATCCACCTGTCTCTCTCATTCACACACATGTACTCTGTCTTACTACGGCTGACTTTCATCCCTCTTCTTTCAAGTGCATACCTCCACCTCTCCAAGTTATCTTCCACCTCTTCATATCACGTCATCTACAAACATCTAAACCAATGGGTAAGATGCATTCCATTAAAGACTGAAAGCCTTAACTTTTATTTTATTTTATTTTTTAGATTTCAGCCTCACATTATTCTCCAGCGGTTCCGCGTCATTTATTTACCGTACGGTTGACTGGTTTTAGCAGAGCAGCATGCAGATGAGCTCAGTCCAATCTCACTCAGTGGACGGTTGATGTTTCTGAGTATGAGACTGGTCTTCAAAATGTTCAGGACAGAAATGAAGTTTAGGTTTGCTTTGATGCCAGGACTTAATGTGTATTCTGTGTCTGCTGCAGAGGTTTGGGCCTGTTTTGTGTTAATGTGTTTGTTTCTGAGATGACAGAAACAATTGATGCATGGAACACTAGGCACATACACATGCACTCTTCGGTTGTTCTGTTCAGTTTTATCTGCTTTATGACCATCACTCTTCCACACGGCTGGACAAAACTAACAATGTTTATTAGCTTGTTCATGTAATGATGGAACAGCTGCAGCAACTTTTTGTTTTCCAGAGAAAATGTTTTTTTTTTTTTTCAGGACCTTACTTTACAAAGCTTGATTTTCTTCTAACATAACTTTTTTCATTAACTTTGGCACATTTCTTTTGTTTTTCTAAGAACCTTAAGAAATTTAAATTGCTCCTCTTCGTCTATTTTTACTGCCACTATTAGAGAAAAGCAAAGATGTTTTGCAATTTCAGAGTGTGAGCACTTTCACAGTCCACTAACTTCACATTTCTTCCACATTCATTCTTTTCTGTCTTAATTCAAACTTTTTTATGTGTTGGTGAGAAAAAAACAAATCAAATTTATTTGGCTAAAGGAAATAGGTTTAAAACATCTAAACAGAGAAGCTTACCTTCATGTGCGTAAGGCAAATAAAATCATTTTTAAAAGGATATTTTGGTATCAGCATCCTGATGATTTGATTTCTAATCCAATAAACATTGTGTGAATTGTTTGTTTCAATATAAAATAAATTCATCAGGGTCAGCAATGATTTATACAATAAATAAACATATTTCTTCAAGGTTTCATTTATGAACTTCTGATAAAAACACATTCTGTCCAGAGCTGCCTCATATTACAGCTTTAAACAAGAAATCAGGTCAAAAATCAAAAATAATATTTCTAGAGGGGAAAACAAAAGACAGTAAAAATGTTTACATATTTGTCATTATTTTATATTTTTTAATGTAACTAGACAAATAATTTGTGAATTGCTAAGAGGAAATAACGCTATTACAATTGAAAAAGTCTCAGTCACAAAGTTAAACGTTAGACGTTAAAGATATTGAATATAATATATAAAGATGTTAACGATGTTAAACATTAAAGATGTTAAATACGTTAAACATAAAATGGTAAAGACGTTAACCATTAAACATTAAAGATGTTAAATGTTAAAGACATTAAACATAAACATTAAAGTTGTTAAAGACATTAAATGTTAAATATGTTAAACATTAGAGAAGTTAAACGTTAAAGACGTTTAATGTTAAAGACATGAAACATTATGGTTGTTAAATGTTTATCATTAAATATGTGAAACATTAAAGATGGTAAATGTGTTTAACATAAAAATGTTTAAGACGTTAAAAGATGTCACGCATTAAACATTAAAGGTTTTAAACATTAAACGTTAAAGATGTTAAACATTAAAAACGTTAAATTATTAAAGACATTAGACAATTAAGACATTAAATACATTAGACACTGAGGACGTTAACAACATTAAAGACTTTAGATGTTGAGGCTTTAAATTCATCAGACAGTAAAGACGTTAAAGACGTTAAAAACATTAAAGACATTAGATGTTAAGGTGTTAAAGACATTGGACATTAAAGACATTAAAGACATTAAAGACATTAGATGTTGAGGTGTTAAAGACATTGGACATTAAAGACATTAGATCAATCAACCTTTATTTAGACAGGTAAATGTTGAGGCTTTATATACATCAGACATTAAAGACGTTAAAGACATGAAAGGCGTTAAAAATTAGACGTTAAAGACATTAAAGACTTTTGATGTTGAGGCTTTAAGCACATCAGACATTAAAGATGTTAAAGACATGAAAGGCGTTAAAAATTAGACGTTAAAGACATTAAAGACTTTAGATGTTGAGGTTTTTAACACATCAGACAGTAAAGATGTTAAAGACATGAAAGACTTTAGATGTTGAGGCTTTAAATTAATCAGACAGTAAAGATGTTAAATACATTAGACGTTAAAGGCATTAAAGACATTAAAGGCATTAAAGGCATTAAACGTTAAAGATGTTAAAGACATTAGATGCTAAGATGTTAAAGACATTGGACATTAAAGACATTAAAGATATTAAAAGCTGTAATGACATTAGGATTATGACATTATATATTATAGTTATTAAAGACATAAGACATTACAGTCATTAAATGTATTAAACATTCAAGACATTAAAAACATCAGACATTAAAGATGTTAAATACATTAGACATTAAAGACTTTAAAAACATTACATGTTAAAGCCAGGTATTAAAGACATCAGACATTAAAGATGTTAAATACATTAAAGACTTTTGATGTTGAGGCTTTAAGTACATCAGACATTAAAGACATTAAAGACATGAAAGGCGTTAAAAATTAGATGTTAAAGACATTAAAGACATTAAAGACTTTAGATGTTGAGGCTTTATATACATCAGACATTGAAGACGTTAAAGACATGAAAGGCATTAAAAATTAGATGTTAAAGACATTAAAGACATTAAAGGCATTAAAGACTTTACATGTTGAGGCTTTAAATGAATCAGACATTAAATATGTTAAAGACATTAAAGACTTTAGATGTTGAGGCTTTAAATTAATCAGACATTAAAGATGTTAAAGACATTAAAGACTTTAGATGTTGAGGCTTTAAATTAATCAGACATTAAAGATGTTAAATACATTAGACGTTAAAGACGTTAAAGACATTAAAGACATTAAAGGCATTAAAAGCATTAAACGTTAAAGATGTTAAAGACATTAGATGCTAAGATGTTAAAGACATTGGACATTAAAGACATTAAAGATATTAAAAGCTGTAATGACATTAGGATTATGACATTATATATTATAGTTATTAAAGACATAAGACATTACAGTCATTAAAGGTATTAAACATTCAAGACATTAAATACATCAGACAATAAAGATGTTGAAGATATTAGATATTAAAGATGTTAAATACATTAGACATTAAAGACTTTAAAAACATTACATAAAGCCATGTATTAAAGACATCAGACATTAAAGATGTTAAATACATTGGACATTAAAGACTTTAAAAACATTACATGTTAAAGCCAGGTATTGAAGACATTAGGCATTAAAGACATGGTTGACAGCACTTTGTCAGGTTTCAGACGGTTATTAAAGGATTTCAAAGAGTCAAGGACAAGCAGCTTTTAGTCATTTTATTGTACAACTGGACGAGTTAAATAAATGTAAAAATAAATAAAATGTGTCAACACAAAAATGTCTAACGCACCAATAGGACACAACTGTTATGTATAGGTTTTAGTTCATTTTATAACTTAAATGACGTTTGAAAAGCTTTCGTACTTCAAACCATTACCCGAGCAGTTCAGTCAGTAAACTAATCTAAACCAAGTGTGACAGTTACTGTAGGTCAGCCTAACAATTTGAGTTAAGCTCATATGAATAAGTTCAAACAGCTCCCAAAGAACCAATCCAGCTGACGTTTACCTGAGTTTTATAATCACAACAATAAAACTGAGACAGCCCCTGGTTTACTCCAGAGCTAGCTGACCTCCTGCACAGGAGAGATCATCTTTGGGCTGCAGCGAGAAAATCTGACTCAGACACTGATTGGTTGAGTTTTCGACAGATGAGGAATAAATGTACAACTGTTGTCAAAGCAGCAAAACGCAACTATTTCTTATCTCAGACCTCCAAAAATCTAAATGACCCTAACAGATTCTGGAAAACCATCAAATCTCTCTCAGGCACCCCCCAATCATCTGACCTCCCATCACAACTTCTCGTTAACTCTGCTCCTGTGTCAAATAAGCACGAGATCCTGAACTGTTTCAACAAACATTTTGTTGCTTCTGGTTCTTTATTTGACACAGTTACTAATGGAAGATCAGCAACTTCACTTAATAACCAAACTTCTACAAATCAAATCCCTCCTACAAATCAATCCTCAGTTAATCACAGCTTCTCTTTTTCTCCATTCTCAGTCAGTGAGGTCAATAAACTGTTAAAAGATCTTGATCCTAAAAAATCTGCAGGTCCAGATGAACTTCCACCTTATTTCTTAAGGCTGGCTGCTCACATCATCACAGTCCCTGTGACCCACATCTCCAATCTCTCCATAAGACAAAACTCCATCCCAGACACTTGGAAAACGGCCTTTGTTCTTCCTTTGCTGAAGGGAGGTGACCCCACCTCACTGAACAACTATCGACCAATCTCTAAACTCTGCATTTTAGCCAAGGTTCTAGAAAAACTGATAAACTCTCAAATCAAAAATTACCTGGACTCATTTAACATCTTACCTCCACATCAATCTGGTTTCAGGAAACAACACAGCACAACCACTGCTTCACTGAAGGTTCTTAATGACGTTGTTGAAGCACTGGATGCTAAAGATTATTGTGCTGCACTTTTCATAGACCTGTCTAAAGCTTTTGACACTGTGGATCATAACATCTTGTGTCATAAACTCTCAGAAATCGGTTTCTCAGATCACACCATTGGTTGGTTCTCTAACTATCTTTCAGACCGGAGGCAATGTGTTCAACATAATGGTACTTCCTCCAGTTATTTAACATTCAATAATGGTGTACCACAAGGCTCAGTCTTAGGACCCACCCTCTTTACAATCTACATACATAATGTAGGTAAAAACATCCCTAATGCATCCATACATTTCTATGCTGACGACACAGTTGTTTATTGTCGAGCTAAAACAGTTGCTAAGGCTTTCCAGCTTCTGAAATCTGCATTCAACATCATCCAGACTGATTTGTTTCACCTCAAACTTGTCCTAAATGCCGAAAAAACCAAAGGGATGCTTTTTTCAAATAGGAAGTTGGTCCCAGCAGTTCTTCCTCCGATTTTATCCTCAAATGGTGTCCCCATTGAGTTTGTTGATTCCTATAAATATTTGGGTATCTTGGTCGACTCACATCTTTCTTTTAAGCTCCATGTGGAAAACTTGGTAAAGAAACTGAAAGTTAAACTGGGTTTCTTTTTTAGAAACAAATCCTGTCTAACCCTGAATGCTAGAAAACGCCTTGTATCTGTGACTTTCCTTCCCTCAATTGATTTTGGTGATATTATTTACATGAACGCTCCTACAAGAACCCTGCAGATGTTGGATGCTGTCTATCATGGTGCACTAAGATTCATAACTGGCTGTGATTATCGTACCCACCACTGCACCCTGTATTCATTGGTTAACTGGACATCATTAACCATGCAGACTCTCTCACTGGTACATTTTCATCTTTAAATCACTTCTTGGTCTGCTGCCTTCATACATCTCCTCCTACATGTCTCTGCGTGAGTGCAGCTACGGAGTGCGCTCTCAGGACATTATTACCTGCAGTGTTCCCTCAGTGAGGACTGAACTAGGCAAAAGGGCCTTCTCCTACTCCGCTCCTGTTTCCTGGAATATCTTACAAAAAGATTTGAAGCTCTCGACCTTGACCTCTCTAAGTGGCTTTAAGAATCTGTTGGACTCCTGGCAGGGACCAATGCAGACATGTTCCTGTTTTTAGTTTTATACATTTGTCTTGGAATCTAGCTGTTTTTTTTTTTTTTTTTTGTTACCTTTTTCCTTTTAGCCATCCTATTTTTTAAAAAAAAAAAAAAAACTAGTATGAGTTTTTATAACTGCTTATTGTTGTTGCTGTTGTCCATTGTTGTCATCTTTCTTTGTTGAAATCAGGTCTCTCTTGTAAATGAGTCCTCGAGGCTCAATGGGATTTACCTGTATAAATAAAGGTTGATTGATAATTATACTGCTCTGAAGGCGGCTTTTAAATTACATTTTTAAGGTGAAACATGTTTGATTTTAGAAAACGTATAAACTGTTTTACGAACAAAAAGACATTTTAAAGACTGGCTTCTGCATCATTAATAATAATTAATCAGTAAAAATGATATTTTTGAGCACTTTTTTTGTTGTTGTTGTTAAAGTCCAGTAATGAACATTTTAAAGCTGGATGCAAACAAATTAACTATTTTGTCCTGAATGTTGTGTGTTTAAATGTTAAAAAAGCAGAAAACATGTTTCTAAAGTCCTCAGCAGCCATGTTTCAGGTTGTTTTTGTGCGCGTTGTTCTGGTTTGAATTTGTGTACATCTCATTATAAATTAGACTCTTTTCTTTCTGATCTTTTTCCAGATGAAATAATTTCATGTTTTGTTGTTCCTACATCCGTTGTTTTATAACGGCATTGACGAGCTGCCAACTCCTACATTAAACTCGTCAAAATAACTAATAATAACGAGTCGTACTCCTACAGCCTCGTCAAGATGAGACAGATTAATAAGCTGCCTTCAAACTGCCGGCTGTGACTGAATTTAAACGCAGCAGGAGAACATCTGCAGGCAGCACGAACACATGGAGGGACAAGACAAAATCTGAACGTTTGTCCATCAGCATCACGACAGGAAGTGTTAATTGAAACCTTTTAGCCCTGGGGAACTCAAGGTCAAGACACGCTTAACAACTGTATTCTCCTGACATGGACCTCCTGTTCTGCACCTGAGACTTTGTTTTCCTTTCTCCTTCTCAGACATTAAACCTCTTCTTTATGCAGCATGAACCTCAGCGTCTCCCCTTCACCTGAAGACGCTGAGGTCAGTTTGAGACAACATTGTCTCTGTCCATGCAGCTGCTGGTTCAAGGTGAACACACAGCTGCACCTGATGACACTTCAGCTGAGACACAATTGACAGTTTGATGTTAGAAGACAGGCGGTGGACTGTCAGGACAACGGGACAGGACGCCCAAACTCTAATTTTGTTCATTTAAAGAGGGACAGAGAAGACAGGGAGGGACTAAAGACATTTAGTCAGCTGAAGAAGCTGCAAGTGATTCCTCACAGCTAGAAGAAACACAACTTTAGCTTTAAGCTAAAAAGAAGTAGCAAAAGCCCAAAGTAGCAAAAAACTAGCTAAACAGTTAAATAGCAACATGCTAAAAGCTAAAACAAGCTAAATATTGGCAAAAAGTTTTATAACAGTAGTTAGACACTAATTGCTACAAGCAAAAGACAAGCTGAATGTAGACAAATTATAGCAATTAAAAGAAGCAAAACAATACAAAAAAAGTAGCTAAAAGTTCCAAAACACCAGCTAAAATGAGCTGAAATTTTGCTAAAAGTAGCAAAAAATTCCTAAAAAAAAAAAAAAAGTAACAAATGGGCTAGTCAAAAACTAAAAGTAAGACTTGCTCGCTAAAAATTCCAAAAACACTAGCTAAAAGGTACACGAAAGGCTAGCCAAAAGAAAAAAAGTCATGTAAAGCTACCGAAAAGCCCAAAGTAGCTGAAGAAGACAAAACTAGAAGAGGTATTCTGTACAGTTCATCAAAAAGAACAATGTTTTTGAAAGAAGAGATATAGAGAAAATTATTTAGAGGTAATTATTTTAAAAAGTAAAGACATCCCAGCACATATCTCCTGAATGAGCTGAAGGTTTTCACGTGAACAGCTAAAAATTAAAGTTAATTAAAGTTTTTTTAGACAACCATATGTAAACTTGTTTCCAGATAAACTCCAGGGTGTGTGTGTGTGTGTGGTCGTGGGGACGGTGGGGGTGGTGGTGTGTAAGACCCCATCGTGTCATGCAGATAACTGGAGCTCATTCTGACGTCTCATCTGCAATCCGTCAGAGGAGAATATTTACTGAAGGATTTATAACTAATTGAACATTCATGGCATCCAAAGGAAGCTTCTGCCTCACACAGTCAACCTGTGCTCCGGAGGAATTGTCATATCTACAAGTTTTATTTTCTAGGCTTTATGAAGAGATTGCAGCGTTTGCTGACTTTATATTAGGATGCATTAATCTAAATTACATTTTCAGTCCGCGCATTAATTTCCCAAAGGTGTGAGATTGCAGCAGCATGAACTGCAGCTCTCTGAAGGAGGGAGAGGAGATGAGAGGCCCGTGTGCTGTTCCTGGGAGACCTCTGGACTTTGCAGCTGCTGCAGTCGGCACACATGTCTTTATATGTACTGACTGGTCGCTGCTGAGTGTACAAAAATGGGATTTTAACTAAACCAGTATGTGAAAAGCAAGGTAATAATCAAGTAAAACTGAAAGCCAAGTGTTCTTTGAAGAAGTCCAACTCTGGCTGCTCTAACGCCAGAGTTTTAATTAAAACTACGATGAAAACTGGGATTTGTTGCTGTTTTGGTCAAATCTTAAAGATAACTTCATATGTGACCAAATGTAATGTAGCAGGATCTCACATACTTCTGGGAATGACTTTCTGCTGCTAGCACATCAATTTTTAGCTTTGTATCTGTAAAACGAACTGTTATAGCCACTAATGTGTTTTCTGAGGTAGAGTAGGTATGGCGGCCATATTAAATTGGTTTAACTTTAAATTTTAATCAGCTGTAAAACCCCAGTGTGGCAAAAGCTTGGACATTGTGTAAAATGTAAATGAAAACAAAGCCCTCATAAACACGTTTATTCACAGTGAAATTAACTGAATATTTCAAATCTTCAAAACAAAAAAAAGTAACGTTTTTTAAAAAATGGCAAATTGTGGACCTTTTTGAAACTAATGAGGTTAATAATCAACAGGTCAGTCAGAGGACGGGGTATAACCAGAGACTTTTAGAAATAAAGATGGGCAGAGGTTCAGCAGTCTGTCTGACACTAGAGGAACAATTTCAGAATAAAGGTCCTGAATGAAAGACTTTAATTTCCATCATCTGCTCATAATCTCATCAGCAGATTAGAATAATCTGTAGAAATCTGTGAGCTCAAAGGACGAGGCCCTCAGGGGCCACTGCATTAAAGCCTGGTCTGGTTCTGGTTCTGTTCTGGACTCAGGAACACTTCCACAGATCAGTGTCTGTCACAGTTCATCCACAAATGCTGCTTAAAGCTCTATCAGGCAGAGAAGAAGCCAGATGTGGAGACAATCCAGAACTGCTGCCGTCTTCTCTGGACCAGAGCTCATTTCAAATGAACTGAGGTAAAGTCCAGAACTGTTCTGAGGTCAGACAGATCCAAATTAGATGCTTTTAAAACCATAAATGTCATATCACCTGCACTAAAGAGGAGAGGGACCATCCTGCCTGTTGTCATTATACAATTAAAGTCTCTCTGATGGTATGGAGGTGCATTAGTGCCTTCTGTCAGGTCGCACATCTGTAAAAGCAAAATTTCAGAAAATTATCTACAGGTTTTAGAACAATATTGACGACTAACCAGATGACATTTTATTGAAATTCTTCACTGCATATTTTTTTTTGTATCCATTTAAAAAAAAAAAAGAGGCATGGCTTAATTTTAGAGGAGTCCAGATGTTGAAATGGTCTGCTTGCAGTCCAGAACTCTCACCAATATGACCTATTAATAAATAAACAAAAAAATCCTGTAAAGAAGACCCGGGAATGTTGAACAGCTAGAATCCATCACACCAGAACGGGACAACAATCTTATGAGTTAAAAGGCTCAGAGAGCATTGTAGGTGTTACTCTCAGCTACTACCACATCAATTTTTAGCTTAAACTTTTTTTAATCATCTGATTCAATGATTGTATATATAT
>NC_056503.1:22068111-22071310 GCF_014905685.2 Nematolebias whitei
ACAGAAAATTTAGGGTTGACATCTATATTTGTGCTTGGAGTATGGATTGGGAATGATGCTCAGCTACTACCACGCCCAACTTTAGACTCTTAGCTGTAAGGTTAGCTCAGTTATAATCATTTTGTGTTTCACAAGTTAAATTGGTCTTGGTGGCCATTTTAAACTGAGTTTACTACAAAATTTAATGGACGCTCAATGGTTGTTATTTGTTTGTTTGTTTGTTTTTGATATTTTGCTAACAGATTAAGATGAGTGCAATAGATGATGACATTTTAAAACTGTTAGTGTCCAGAGCTGAGTGTGACTCTGAGCTCCCATCACAACACATTCTACTTCAATCTCTGTAAAGTTGGCTGAGTTAAGATCACATCAATACATTTAGTTTCTCATGTAATTGTTGCCTGTAAACAATTAAAAACTTCAAGTTGTGTGCAGTTATACATGTTTTTACTTCATTTTTTTTTTGTTGAATGCATGTAAAGGGAAGCAGATTAGAAATGGGCAGCACTGAAAGAAAAAAAAACATCCGATAGCCGAGCACTTCTTTATTCCACTGAACCCTATCAGAGCAGAACTCAACTTAAATCTTTCAAGTGGACTCGGTGGTTTCAGACTCGGTGTGAGAACCTTTCCAGAGGTGCAGAGCTCTTTGCAGAGTGTTGCCTTGTCTTTGATGCTGTACATCCACAGAAAAGCTGATAGATAGCAGAGTGTGGGGACAGAGGCCCTTCGCTCGATTCATCAAACCCAGACAGCCTCTCGGAGTCTGGCAGCCGGCGTGACAAATGCCCCTCATGGAGACGGAGAAGGGTAGAAGCACTGGAAGAAATCCCAGCTGGGTCGAGTACAAAGATGCTTTTTTTAAATCCATATTTTCTCCTCTGGCTGCTCACTCAGCCCACAGCTCATAAAAAGCCTCTCAGTGTTTTGTCTTAAGCAATGAAAGCCGTGATGAATTGCTTTTTGCACTCACGGACGAGTTCAGTTGGGCCACAAATAGGTATTTAAAAGTGTTTCAGTGAGAATGAGACAGATGGGCTGAAGGATGCTGTGGAGTCCTGTTTCAGTGTAAATCACTGTCTGTGTGTGGAGCTGTGAGGAAGAGGAGTATTATTTGAAGAGTTAAGAGCATATTGTTAACAGGAGGAGAAAAGACACATTACCTGCTGCGATAAAGAAAACCACGTCTTTGAAAACTTCCAGGAGCCTTTGGAGAGTCAGTATCTCTCTCAGCCATTGACTACTCTTCTGCAGCACAAAGACTGAATGATCTGAACTACAGAGACACGTTAGCCATCGCTCAGTTACTGCATTTACATTTTTTTATATTCCACCGTTTTAAATAATCTTCACTTGGCTTCAGAGAATACCTTAAATAATACATTTAGACATCGTGAAGTGGGGTTTTAAGGAGAGATTATGAACAATTAATATCTCACCTCTTGCAAATAGATTTTTAAACAACCTCAATTTGGAGAAACAGTTTAATTCTGACCAGACTGATGAGCTAAAAACTAGCTAAGATCAAAGTGAATTATTTTCACCTAAAAAAAGCTCCAAATGTAAAACTTTCTATGTTGTTTGACATTTTTTACGTTTATTATTTTATTACTTTTTTGCATCTGGGAGTACAAAAGGTAAACATGAACAACTGTGTTGCCATGTCAAAATCCAAGATGGCCACCACCATATATTTGTGTTAACCAAACACCCCATTCGTTTGAGGAAACTAAACTTTCTATTTTTTATGCTGTTTTAAAGTGTAGTTTCCTCATATGATTGGGGTGGCTCTTGGAATCGCCAAAGATTAACCGTTGGTGGGCAAGGCCACCATTGGCCACCCCCTGGCTCCTGCATCACTCCTGGTCGTGGATAAAATTGTTCCCCTCCTCTCTCCAGGAGTCGTCACTCTGCACTGTCTTGGACAAAAATATATAAAGCCTCCTCTGCTCTTCTCCTCAGTGGAACTCCTACCCAGTTGAATATCTTGCACTAAAAACATTAAGGTTTTCTTACATTCCCTGTTCAATTCCAGTCCAGAAAAACACAAATTTTCCACACTACAAAACATTCACTATTCACCTCCCTCAGCAATGGGAAACATCGATGTATCGCTTGTTCACTCTGAATAACGTTGAATAATGAATAGCGCACCTCATGCTATTTTCAAAATAGGCTTAGTTGCTGTTCCTGGCCGGTCCTTGCAGAACTGCTGGAAGTTGAACCTGTTTCTGGTGCAGGCTGGATTCTGGGTGGGGATGGGAAAAAACACAGTCTTAAGGATACGTACAGCGTCTCACAGCTTCAAACCCACCGCTCAGTTTGGGTTCATGGCCATGTGGTCTTCGCTCCTTCATTGTCCTCCTGGTTGACTGAACAGCATTTAAAAAGCAGTTTTGTAGTAAAACAATTTGCAAAGTGTGTTATTTTGGAATTTGAGTTATTTCTGTGAATTAAAGTTTGCTACTCTGCTAGAGAAGAAGATGAGCAACAAAAAATGCACATTAAATAAGTTTTTACATGATCCATATTGATTGGTCACAGAATGACTGGTAAAAATGCATTACAGGCATCAGTAGATACTAGAAGTCTTGAGGATTAGTCTTTCAAACCATCACGTAGTAAACATAACATAACTGCTAGGACTTTTATTTTATTAAGACGTTTGAAGCAATTATGAAGTGATGTGATAAAGTTACAACCTGTCCAGGGTGTACACTACCTCTTGCATGGATGGATGGATGGATGGATGGATGGATGATGATTTTATTTTTTTCCATTTAGCCTTTATTTATAAATGTAGTCTCATTGAGCCACGAGAACTCATTTTCAAGAGAGACCTGTTTAGGGAGCAGATGGGGGTTAAGGGTCTTGCTCATGGGCCCAGAGTGGGACGAATGAGGGTGGGGGCAGATATGGGTGCTTCACCTACCTCACCCACATTTTTGATGTTGATGGATGGATGTATGATGGAAGGATGGATGATGGATGGATGGATAGATGGATTGATGGATGATGATGGATGTATGGATGGACAGATGGATGGATGGATGGATGAATGGATGGACAGATGGATGGATGAATGGATGGATGTATGATGATGGATGGATGGATGGATGGATGGATGGATGGATGGATGGATGGATGGATGAATGAATGGATGGACAGATGCATGGATAATGGATGGATGAATGATGGA
>NC_056503.1:22071320-22087193 GCF_014905685.2 Nematolebias whitei
GGATGAATGATGGATGCATGGATGATCATGATGATGATGGATGGATGGATGGATGATGGAAGGATGGATGATGGATGGATGGATGGATGGATGGATGATAATGGATGGATGGATGATGGTTGGTTATTCTCTAGTGAAGACATTATGAATGCTTCTGCAGGGTTCCTGAACGTCTCTCTGGCGTGTGTTTGATTTCTGCTTCAAACGCGTCAGACAGACTGAACATCGGACAAGTGTTCCTGAATGAAGCAGGTGTCAGGAGAAGCCGTCAGAATGAACCACACAAGAGTTCAAAACTGGAACGAAGAGAAACTCTGAACTGATGCAAGTTGAAAACGACATGAAACTTTAAAAACGTGACGTTTCACCAGATTGAAAATCCAGAGTAGATTAGACTTAAACAAATTAGATGATGTGCACGTTTAGTTTCTGTTTGCCTCTTTTCTGTCTCATACATGTAGACACACAAAGGTTTGTCCACACACACACACACACACAAACACACACACACACACTTTGTACTTTCACGTGAAGTTCAAACGCCCCACGTCTCAAATGTAGAAGATCCATTGAAGTCCTAAATGTTCTGAGATATAGTATTTTATGATCAGTCAGTGTTTCCGTAAAGTTCATTGGATTTCTTTTCTTTTTTTTTTAATCCTGTTTGTTTTATGAAGACCATTTAGCGAGCCATGTTTGGTCTGATGTTTGTTATTGATTTAGCCGGGCGCTGTTGGTGATAAATAATCACGCAGGATATTTGGCCTCTGATGAAACTTTGCTTTGTTTACACAGACAGAGCTGGTTAATTGCTCTCGGTGTTCAGCGCTCAAAGCTGTTTCATTTAGGGAATTTATTGGATTTTGGGAACGTGTTCAGTTTAAAATGTACTTATTGCTTCCATTTGTTTCTTTTTAATAAATTACAAAGAAACTGCGTTTTCCCTGTAAACTGGAAATGTTGTTTTTCATGTTTAGTTAATAAAACATCTGATGAAACACTGGACAGTTTTAGTGAATTCATAAACTGATTAGCCTTTAGACTTTACCAGATTCAAGATGGCCGCCACAGCTGATCAACCTCAGCAGTCTTGTTGTGTGGCCTTCCCCTTAAGGGAAGAGCAAAGACAAGTGGAAGGTTGCTAGTTCAATCCCAGCATTCACCCGTCAGCCCCTGTCCCTTACAAAAAAGACAGTTTATCTCAGTGAGGCCATTTGAGTTAAACAAAAACCCTAAAAGTCTGAATTTAATAAGTTTGTACACAAACTGAGCTCAGATTGAGTGTGGTAGTATCTGAGTCAACCCCAACACAAACTCTGAGGATTATTTAAAACTTTTTAAGTGTTGAACATGATTTCCTCAAGGAAAATATGAAAGTTTTAGCACAAACCTGCTACTGTGTATTTTAAATGTCGTTTTTCTGTTTTACTAGCCTAATATTTGCAGTTGAGTAAAACATTAAAATCCAGTTATCCAATCAGATTCTTTTAGATGTTTGTCTCCAGGCGGAAGCGTGTTTGAAGGTTCTTTCTCATTGGTCAGGACTTCACAGTCAGCAGAGAAGGCTGAGCTCAGTCAGTCTCTGCAGGATGACTTCAATAAATATAATGATAAATAAATATAAACTTTATTGTCATTAAAAATTGTACAGTACAGCAGGCAAAACTGAAGAAAATCATGTTTCATTTCTCCACAACAGTGTAGGAGTATCCTGATGCATGCTCAATAATCCAGGTAGAAAAATCCAAAAACTCCTATCCTTTATTTTTTTTGCACCAAGCAAATGCTCTACATGAGTGTGCACATCCACATGAGTCAGCCTCACCTGTAAAACAGTCCTTCAACAGCTTTTCTACATCACTGAAGACAAGCATGCACATTAATGTGGTAGATGTATGTACGTACAGAAATGGACTGGCTGCTCCTCTGCTGAACGCTAAAGAACGTCTCTCCTCTCTGATCTGGGAACAGGAGGAGCACACCTGACAGGTAATTAGATTCTGCAAGATAATCAGAACTGGAATCTCTCCTGCTATTAATCTGTTCAGTCAAATATGCAGAAGAGAGGCTTTATCTTTCCCAACATCGACCGTTTCCGAATAGATTCTGTGCCGTTTGAAAAACACATCAAAGAAGTTCTTTCTTTTTATCTTAAAAGTTGGTCAGCAATTATAGCACACTTCCAGCTCCAGCGTCTGTAATGGGATATGCTGGGTCGGCACATCTTTCCCTTCATTAAAGGGAAAGCCTCACAAAACACTTTTCAGAAGAGCCAATTAGAAGAGGATCTTCTTAACGGTAAGAAAAACCGTACCTGCAAGTGAGACGGAGGGAGAGTCCTCTCTTGGACCGAGCTGACGAATCAACCCTCGGCAGGCATTAAGTGGAAGGAACAAAGAGGCTGACATGAATTCATTTTCCCATGCAGGCTTTCCAGAAAACTAGAGAAAGAAAGGTCTATTCAAGCCCAAATAATGGCTTGTCACCTTGATCAGTCCGCTATAATGGCTCACTGTCCGGAGATCTGCGGGATGACAAAAACCTTTATGCTAATGCCAGCAGCAGAGGCCCAGACTACCAATAAAACGGACAAATCCATCTGACATATTTGCAGAGGACTTTTTAAGACTTTCAGCAAATAGAGCCGCGGGGGAGAATAAAATGTGCTGCACTCTGCATTTCAAAAAGTTCTGGGCTGAAATAGATGCTGCAGTCTCTTGCAGTTCTGTCAATTGATCTGGCAGCTAAATTGACTGGAGCTTTGTGTACTGATTCAGGAGCTTCTTTCTGCGAGATGTGATGCATTCCTCTGCTCCTTGGTCAGTCGAGAGTATGCATCCTTCAGCAAGGGACCGCAGTGCTACTGTATATCAAATCGAAACGGAGTGCTGCTGTGAATCCAACCATCTACAGCTCCTCTACCACCAGGTTTGTTGTGATGGAGGAGGAGGCGTCTGTTAATATAAACCCAGAGTTCGAGATTCAGTCCTGGAAAGAGCCCTGAGAAGCACACAGGACTGCAGCAGGCCTGCTGATGGGAGGAAGGCTTCATCATTTATCTGCAGTCTGATCAGATCTGGCTGCACATTCATCTACTGACAAGACATGCACGCTCCTGACTCAGACAGACAGGGAGATGAATAGATGGATAAAAGCTCATTGTTTTAGTTTAAACCTGCTGAAGGAGTCGTGGTGCTGCTCCCACCGAATCCGATCAATGCCCCCGCCACGAGGCAACTATTAAGGGCATCTTTATTGCAGTCGATCGTCACTTTTGTTGGGCAAAATAAGGGATCCCACCAGGACACCTGTGTTCATCTTATTTTCTCTCTCGCTCCCTGTTTTATGGGTAACAAGCCCTTCAGTTGCTTCAAGGCCTGGTAATTATGCCAACAAGGAGAATGAAGCATGTGATTGCCTTCTTCGGCTGAACGTATAGAGTTACCTTTTTAGGGTGTCAAGGACTCCTCCTCAGGGAGCGATATAATTGCAGCTTACCAGGATTCAATTGGGACAGCGTGTTGGAGGGATTTTCTATTGTTTGCCTGACTGCACGAGCAGCCGCGGCCTTTTTCAGGCTCTTTGTTTCCGAGTGGGGTGAAAAATGTCAGAGGTAAATCAGGTGCGTTCACCAGCACAGGGCTGTGTTTACAGGACCTCAAATAGATGGTGTTTCTTTACTGGGTAAATGTCTGTCCATTCAAATTTAGGGCTAATTTATAAACTTAAAATTGTAGTTAACCATTTAGAAAGCATGGTATTTATGCAGCTGTTGACCTTTTTAAAATCTCGAACAATCATGAAATGTTTCTGTTTGGTTTTAAAGCTGTTCACAGCACAGAAACTGCATGTTTTAATGGTTTTCAAATATCTTTAATCTGATACACGCAGGTCTATTCAACCAAACTGCTCAGGGAGCCACAGTTGTCAGCAGCTCAGGGGCCAGCCATAGTCCCTCAATTATTGCGGGGGATTTGTACCAAGAAGCCCCGCAATAAGTGAAAAACCGTGACGTAGGAATAGTAGCAAAAGTAGTAAGTAGTAGTTTATTTTAGTACACACACACACACATATAACACACACACACACACACACATATATATATATATATATATATATATATATATATATCAACTTAATGTATATTGTAATACATATACTTGTTTTTTTTTGCTAAGCACTTCTGGATGGATGCAAACTGCATTCCGTTGCTTTGTACTTGTTACATGTGCAAAGACAATAAAGTTGAATTCTATTCTATTCTCTTCTATAAATATATATACTGTATGTTGGGGATGCACAATATTGGATTTTTGGCTGTTATTGGATTTGCCGATATGGTAAAACGTATTTGGCTGATTACCGATATCGATATTTTATATACTTTCCTTTGTCAGAACATATCCCTCTTATTTAGGCTTATTTGCTACAAAAATTGTGTAACAACTGTAAGAGCTGGTGACATATATTCATTAACAGCCATATGATATACATAGCCCTTTAACTTATATTAAATGAAAAGTGTGATGCTGTCTCACTTGTGGAGGCTTGTTCAGGTTTCTAGCTGCAGTGTGGGATCCTCTTCACTTTTGTGCATGAAGGACAGACTTTTTAAGTTCAAAGTTTTGTCTATCAATTGTGCCGTAAGACTAATCATGCTAACAGGGCTAACATGACACCCAAATGTCTGTGGTAAAACTCGCCCAAGTGCAATCGGCTATTAGCTTCTCAACTGCCAGTGCTCTCGGCCACGCCCACATCTCCACTGCAGAGTGGCGATCTTGACAAGCTGCAGGAGGGAGCTTCTTCTGCAGTTTGGGCCGCACAAAGCTGCATCAGATGCAACATAATTGTAATTTAATTTATTTTAAATAAAAATTCCATGCCGATCGTGCGGCTCATCCATCAATCAGCCAATTGTGTGTCATATCCTGTCTTACTTTGAAAAACCGAGAGAGAGCGAGTCTGCGACAAACAAACCGCAAAGTAGTGAGGGACTAATGTTTTTTTCTTTCTTTCTATGAACTCGTTGTTGGGCCAGATTGAGGTCACCCGCAGGCTGGAAGTGGCCCGCGGACCACCAGTTGAAGTGCTCTGAGCCACATGTTCAGGAGACTCAGCTGTTCTTTTGCTTGTAGACCTGACAGCTGCCTTTGACCACAGCATTCTGATCTCCAGGCTGGACCTCTGTTGTAACAGACTAGTTCAAGTCTTACCTGTCTTTTCTCTGTAAGCCTTGAAGAATCTGCTTCCTCTTTTGACTTTAAGGATTTACTTTCAGGATTACTGAATAAATAAATAAAAGCACCTGAGCAGGGCATACCTGCCTCTCACACAGTGACTGCTGGAGGCAGGCACCCGTTCCCTGCGAGGAGGAAAAGCGGCACAGGAATGAAATGAAAATCTAATTCAAAGAAAACATTGAATTATTGAGTAAATACAAACAGATTTCATTAATGCTGCACATGTTTAAATTACAATAATATTTTGATAGTTTGTGTTTCATAAATTTGGTGTATAAACCAGCATTGTTATCATATATCTACAATATTCTATAGCTGCTTAAAATCAATAGATTGGCATCATGGTAATGATTGCAAATATATGGATACTGTTTAAAATCTACAGCCTTTTTTAAATTCAGACAATAACATATTATATTATATTATATTATATTGTGTTTTTATAATATATTGTAATTTTGCACAATATAAAAATTCAACACATTCTAATAAATGGAATAAATACCTGATGTAATAATGTAAAAAGCAAAACTTAATATAATAATAAAGATATCAGCTAAAATGCTCTTGTGCTGCTTCAGCTGCTTCAACTTTCAGAGCAGCAACTTCTGAGCGTGTGACCACCTCCAGTTTCTCAAAGTGCTCAATGATCACCATTTACTGTATGGTGTGCCCATTTAGTCTCTGTTTTTGCTGCTGACCACACATTATGGGCCCAGCTTTGAGAGCAGAACACAGCCGTTACCAGCAGTAGAAATGACCCCTCAGTGTCTCTGAGATCAATTTAGCCCCTCAGGCTAGAAGCAGCCCTGAGAGGCTGTGGGACAGATGTGTAGATAAAAAGCTCAGAGCCAACAGGTTGTGGAAACGTCACTTTGGGACTGAATGTGGCGTTAATGTAAAAGTGTTGAAAATATCAGCGCTGGTCAGTCAGATCAGTCCCTCCTAGAGAACAGATATCCACTACACCGCAGCTTTGGGCCAATTCAGTGTGTGGTCCTGTCAAATGCATGCTCATACATCCAATATTTACTTTATGCAAGTTTCAGTAAAGTTTCTAGAGTTGGTTCACGAGATAATGGAGACCAAGCTGACCCACAAAGAGTAAAATATTAATGTCCACCTTTTTTCTTTTTGCCAGCGGATGATAACCCACTGGCCTTTGGAAGCGTTTCAGTGTTGCTACGCTCCAGCAGAGAACCAGGAGCTGTTAACACCCCGGAGAACAGCTGAAGTTTGGATTCATGCAGCAGAACCTTCAGGCTGCTGGTGTTATTCCTGCACAGCTCCGACTGCGGCTGGAAATTAATAACAGGGATCAGAATATTCCAGAAACGGTGTCGGCTGCAGCGACGTGTGCGTTCACGTGGAGCTGAAGGCAGATTTTGGCTGGAGATTTTCGTTTCATTAGAGCACGTTAGTGTTTGTTTCTCCATGGCAGCACATGGGCTGGTGCTAATGTTTGCAGATTGTGTTTCAGATTCTGATTCAGTGGATGAGTGAAAATGAACAGTTTAATTTAAAAAAATCCATTTAGAGACCAAAGTTTGTCTGAAAGTGGGTCAGACCAGCTGGGAGTGCTCAGAAGATCCTTTAATCCTGGCTTTGGCCTTTTCAACCTAGTAATTGAGTCGAGCGCTCTGAGTTGCCTTTTATATCTTCATAGCTGGGTAGGATACACAACTCTGGACATGGAGGGGTCCTGGAGTGGTCCTGGAGAGGTCCTGGAGGGGAGGGGCTGGAACCGCCGCATACACTGATACAGCCACAATGTTAACAATCACAATGTCTTTTTATTGGGGACTGCCATGTAAATGTATGGCAGGCACCTATTATTCTACACCTCGGAAGAGTGTCTACATTTCTATCTCCATTAATGCGGCCCGAACCACAACGTCTACCCCAACAAAAGTTATATCAAAACGACTGGCTCGGCCCTGTGATGTGTGCTATTACTTTTATTGGCATTCGCAGTTACCATGGCAACATATTTTGCTAACAAAGTTGCCAAATTTCCCATAGGACATGAATATTAGAAAACTCTTCACAGAAACTGAGTAACATATGGAGCCATTTTGGTTCAACATGCAAGGAAGGCAGTGCATTATGCAATGCATGGAAGGCAGCTATTATTACCTATTATCACCTATTATTATTATTAATTTGTAATAATAATAATAAATATCAATTATAAATTATTAATGTTAATAATTATCTATTTTAATATAATAATTATTAATATTAATAAGTAATGTTTATTATAATACAAATTATGTGTGTGAATATTATTCATATTTATTATTAATTATTAATATTTCAACATTTATTAATAAACTTACAATAATGTATCATTATTAATAATTAGTATTTAATATTGATATTAATGATAATTACTATTAATATTTATTATTAATAATAATTTAATAATAAATAGTCAGTCCCCATCAACGTTTCTTCAGGAACTTTCTAGTTTTAAAATATTACATTGCATAATATTACATTATTATTGTTTAGTGTATATCTTAGATCCTTATATAATTTTTTATACCTTATATTTTTGCTATTGTTGGGTGTAACTGGGACCTTGAGTACACAATTTCATTCCACATCATGTACCACATGTGAGAACCTTGAATCCTTGACATATCTAAGAACAAGCAGATCATGAATTAAGCTATTCTAATTTATAACATTTTAAACTAAAAAGTAAAATATGTGGTAGAATTGAAGTACATTTTATTGTTCAGTGGTGCGATGTTATTACTGGAGATTCAACGGATTTATTGTCTGAGGATTGAAGCTGGTGCAAAATCTGGTTGGTTTTGATTAAATGTTTTTGTTTTTGTGAGCTTTCATGAGGGTTCAGGCTTCAAGGAAAGATGTTGTGATCTCTCACATTGAGATGGTTTTGTTCTTAAAGTGGAGTGAGACCCAAGAAGGACAGTCTCGGCTCACCACACAGTGCAGTGTCCTCCTGTCAATCAGACTGCAGCTACCCTACCAGGAAGTGGAGCACCTTGTCAGATGTTATCAATAGTGTGCTGGTAAATGGTGGCAGAAAAAGAGATGGTTTCATCTGGTTCAGTCTCCAGAGGAACCAAAATGTGAGGTGTTGAGAGTCTGAGAGAGGCCCCTCAGTGATGTTGACTCCTCTCGACTCTCTCAAAGCAGGAGCTGCAGCAGGGAATGATCAGCCTTTTTTTATTCACTATCAGCTGTTCAGTTTTGTTGACATTCAAAGACAGAGTGCTGTCTTCACACCAGCTAAATAACTGCTTTAGAGGACAGTTTATTTTGATTACCTATTGTTTTATCAGCAAACCTAATGAGTTGATTTGTGCTGAATTTGGCATTTCCAGCATGAATCGGCAGAATAAAGAGTAATGGACTTGGCACGCATCCGTGCGGGGCTCCTGCACTCAGCATGGCATTGCTTCTTTTTTGTTGGATAAGAGGATTTATGAAACCTTATACATAGAAGCATGACATTTATTCCATAAGTACATTTTGTATTTCAGTTAATTACTGTGGACATTTGTTCCTTTACTTTTAAAGGCAAATATCCTGCCCTAATATTTAGCCCTGCAAACTTGCACTTTTAAGATGTTTGCACGAAGCTAAACATACAGTATCATGTGAGGGATGAGCAGCATGCCAATGTGCTTGTTTGTATTTAGCCTCCCAGGTTTGAAATTTTCCATGATTTTGACATTTTTCTTTACTGGTAATTTCAAAACAGTAACTGAAAATAATTCACTTTAAAATGTGGTTATCAGTGGGAACAGTTTGTATTTTAAATTTATTATTTTCTCTATTGTTGGTTGGTCTCTTTCCAGATGTTTAAGCTTCTCATGACCGAGGCACTAATGCACCTCCATACTATCAGAGAGGCAGTTTTTTTTTTAACTGTGTGCTGATAATATGATAGGATTTAATTGCAGACCAAAGGCTCAGTAGTTAGCACAGTTGACTCACAGCAAGAAAGTCCTAGATTCAATCCCAGGGTTGAGGTCTTTCTGTGTGAAGGTTGCATGTTCTCCTCATGCTTGTGTGGGTTTTCTCTGGGTGCTCTGGTTTCCTCCCACGGTCCAACAAAAACATTTGTTAGGCTGCCTTGAGATTCAGGCCTCCCTTTCAAAAGAGATCTGTGATCTCAATTGGGTTTACCTGGTTAAATAAAGGTTAATAAATAAATAATAGGCTGGATGGTCCCTCTCCTCTTTAACTTGGAGGACATGGCATCGTCCAAAAAATTCAGATTTATATCTGTCTGACTTCAGAACAATCCTCCACTTTGTCTCAGTTTATTTGAAAAGAGCTCTGGTCCAGAGAAAATGTCAATGGTTCTGGATGGTGTTCACATCAGGCTTCTTCTTTGCCTGATAGAGCTTTAAACAGTGTTTGTGGGTGAACTGTGTTAAAAGACAATGATCTGTGCAAATGTTCCTGAACCAAGAAAAGAACCAAACCTGGTGTTAATGCAGTGGCCCCAGAGGGCCCCAAGATCATAACTATCCAATTTTGACCTTCAGCCTCATCCTTTCAGCACAGAGATTTCTACAGATTCTTCTAATCTGTTGATAACATTATGAACTGCAGCTGATGGAGATTAAAGTCTGAACAAGTTTCTACTGAAGAACATTATGCCTTTGCAACATTGAGTGGATATTGAGGGCAGAGTCACTGGATTATAAAACTGGTGTGGTGGTTCCCCTCTTCGAAAACAGGGACCAGAGGGTGTGCTTCAGTTATAGGGGCTTCTCTATCGTTAGCCTCCCTCATATGTCTATTCAGGGGTACTGGTGAACAAAGTCTGATTGTTGGTCGAACCTCAGATCCAGGTGGAACAATTGGGGATCTGTCCCAACAGTGGAACAATTTACCCTCACTAGGGTCCTCGAGGGGTCATGGGAGTTTGCTCATCCAGTCTAGATGTGTTTTGTGGACTTGGAGAAGATGTTTGACCATGTTCCTCAAGATACACTGTGGACGGTGCTCCACAAGTATGGGATTGGGAGCCCGTTGCTATGAGCTGTTCAGTCCCTATACAAGCGGTGCGAGAGTTTGGTTTGCATTGTCGGCATTAAGTAGAACCTCTTCGGGATGAGAGTTGGACTCTGCCAGGGCTGCCCGTTGACACTAATTATGTTCACAACTTTCATGGACAAAAATTATCAGTGTAGCCAGGGTAGGTGGGAGTCCAGTTTAGTGGCCTCAGGATTCCATTTCTACAATTTGCAGATTATTATTATTTTTTTTCCATTTACCCCTTATTTATACAGGTAGTCTCAATGAGCCACGAGAACTCATTTTCAAGCGAGACCTGTTTAGGGAGCAGATGGTGGGGGTTAAGGGCCTTGCTCAGGGGCCCAGAGTGGGGTGCATGAGGGTGGGTGTTTCACCCTTTCCACCCACATTTTGATATTGATGGTACCGGGAGGTGAACCTGCGACTTTCCGATCACAAGCCCATCTTCTAGCCTCTGCGCCACCACTCCCCTAAGATGATGTGGTTTTGTTTGTGTTATCATGCCATGACCTTCGACTCTCATTGAAGTGGTTTGCAGCTGAATGTGAAATGGCTGGGATAAGGATCAGTACCACCAAATCTGAGGCCATGGTCCAGCTGAGCTGTAAGGAAAAGCTCTCTATTTACCATGTGGTCTAAGTTCTTACCCCCACCTATGATCACAAACTTTGGGTAGTGACCGAAAGAACGAGATAGTGGAAACAGGCAGTTGAAATGAGTATCATCTAAATAGTATGATAGGAATATGTCTGTCATCCTATCTTTAGAGATAGGGTGAGAAGTTCACTTGTCAGGGAGAGATTTGGAGTAAAGCCGCTGCTCCTACACATTGAGAAGAGTCAGTTGAAGTGGTTTGAGCATCTGGTAAGGATGTTCACTGGGAACCTCCCTAGGGAGGTTCGTCGAGTATGTCCAACTGGGAGGAGACCTCGGGAAAGACCCAGGACACGCTGGAGAGAAGATGTCTCTTGGTTGGCTTGGCAACACCTTAGAATCCTCCCAAAACAGCTGGAAGAAGTGACTGTGGAAATAGAGGTCCCGTCCTGCCTGCTCAAGCTGCTGGCCCTGCGACCAGACTTCAGAACAAGCAGAAAATAATGGATGGATGCGTGGATGTTCCACTATTTCTAGACACAATTTCTGCAGACTGTTGAACCTCTGCCCATATTTACGTCTGAGTGATTCAACTTCTTTAAACATCTCTTTTTACACCCAGTCCTTTTAATGACCTGTCACCAGTTAGCTTAATTAGTTGCAAGTCGCTCCTGCAGTTATTTGTACCACTTTTTTTGCCTCGTCCCAACTTTATTGACATATTTTGCTGTCAGATTTTTTTTCTAAAAATGGTACAATCTTTTTAGTTTTAACAATTTATATTATTTTATCTCCATTGTGAACAAAATACGTGTTTGATATGTGAAAGTTTCTTTTAGACAGCGTTCTAACTTTGTCAGCATTGGGGATGTATTTACCCCTACACTATGCAACACAAGCTCTGACTGTGACAAGCATACTACAACGATGTGGTGTAAACAAATTTAACCTGTGCCAAGTCCTTCTTTTGGCCACTAATATCAGCTGCCTTCAGTTGTCATGGCAACCAGTGGCCAGGCTGAGCTCAGTACAAAGCAGTGCAGTTTTAGTCCTAAGAAGAAAAAGAAAGGACAAAAAAATAAATTCCTCAAAAACTATAATAAAAAGACAAGGAGTACTGGAACCAGCCTGGGTCCGATCACAAATATGTAAATCTATGTGAGGTCCTGCTGCACCCATCAGTCACATCTCATGCTAATTCACTGATTGTGCATCTCAGGGAATACATGAGAGTGTCAGGAGATTATTGTTGCAAAAATCTTTCAAATAAATTACCTTGGAGATAATTACATCACATCATTGCCATTAAGCATCTGACATTTCCTTTATTCTTTAATGTGGTTATAATGAAATGCTAACATTAAACTCAACGTGCTCCTACCCAGATGATAATCTTCTAAATGGGTAATTATGATTTAACTGAATGGCAGGGAGCTCTGAGGGCTCAAGGGCGACTTGCGCTGGATGATTGTTCTTGTAAAAGGATATCCTGCGCTTCGTGGCACAGCCTGCATTGAGCTGTCAGGGGATGAGAAGGAGGTTGTTGTAGCCAGCCTGCCCACCTCCACCATCCATGGGATCGATCAGGCCACAGCTTCCTCCAAGAGAAACTCAACCACCACCAGCTCCTCCAATTACTGCTGATGGGCCACATCTTTCCATCAGAGGAGGTGTCCGAGCCACGCGACGCCTTTCGGAGCCAGGAGCAGACAGAGAAGAGATAGAGTGGCAGGGCTGATGTGGAAAGAGAGGCAGTGCAAGGAAGAAGGGATGTGATGACAAGCTAACTCATCTAGTGAAACCCTCCATGTCCAACTTCACCAAGATGGATGTTGAACCTCAATCCCTGCATGCAATATTAATGTTGCCCACTTACACCAGTATAAAGGAGAGTTTACTCACCAACTGGCATTCCTGAATTAATCATTGAGTCACACTAAAAAGGCATTAGCGAATTCTCTTTCATGACAAACCCAATTTTCACTCAAATGACAGACATCCTTACAGCGAAAAAGGCCACCAACTCTGTCATTATCTCAGGCTCTTTCAGCTGAGGACAGGCCGTCTTCAGCGCTTTGTTCATTTTGTTTCCTGTCCTCCACTTGCTGTAATCATTACTTGTTGGTGATTAGAGGCAGGGAAACAATTCTGCCATGCAAAGTGAGAACAAGTCATACAGTACATGTAAAGAGATTAGTTTTATTACTGGGGAATTTATGCAGCAGAGTAAAGCAAACGTTCCCCCTCAGTGGGTGTAAATATATGGAAAAACAGTTTCTGCTGCAATTTCTGTAGAAAATCAGCACGATCTACTACTCTCCTGTAGTGCTGCAGATGCTTTACCCCCTTAGGCGAGTAAACTTGTGTGTATATATGACTGCAGATTGTTGTGGTGTAAAAGTATATATGTGTTTTACACTTTGGCCATACATGCACTCAAACTCAGTTTACAGTTTTGTCATGTTCGTGGTGTTTTTTGTGCATGTGGGTTGATTTTATTCATATTATTCAAACATAATGTGTTTTCAGTTATTGTAATATACTGTATGTACTGTATATGCCATATAGTATATTTATGTTCTCTAAAGCATTGGAGTCAAAAGTAATGTGGGGTGACACACTGGTGTGTGTGTGTGTGTGTGTGTGTGTGGGGGGGGGGGGTCTGGGGATACTCTTTCTGACATTTTTTAAAAAAAAAGTAGATGCCATTTCCTGCTTTCTAGTGCAATTTAAATGTTTGTTAAAAATCTACGTTTACCTACATAAGTAAACACTTCATTCAATAACTATTTTAATGTGTATGGTACAATGCACCCCCCTCCCTGGTCAGCAGCTGCCAGTACTAACATAGCACTAAGATAGTGGTGCACAATACAGACGTGCTGGTTAAGATGCTACAGACGTAGCGTTCCGCTTCTCTCACACTCCCTAACACCCAGCCACCCCAATCAACAACTGCTGGCACTAACTTGGTGCTAAGTTAGTGTGCAACACAGATGTGTCTCCTCCTCCCCCCACTCTGTTAAGTGACTTCAGGGAAACACTGCATGTTGTGTGGTGAGTTGTAGGTAACCAGGAAAACACGGAGTGGATTTTTTGTGGTTTGAGTATTCTCCTATTAGTCAAGTGGAATGGATTATTTCACAAAGAAATAGAAAGCACTGGATGAACTAATATTTTATGGTAAATGTGGGGGGAGGGGGGTCCAAATGATTATTATTATTTTTTTATGTGAGCCCCCTTCACATATAATTATTGTGATGCCTATGCTCAAAAACAGAAAAGCAAAACAGAACTTCCTGTCTTTATTCTGGGGGTTGACAAAGCCTGCTAAGAAATTATGATTACCACAATGGTCGTTCTGTTTTTAATCTGAGCACAGTCAAATAAAAACGATGCATTCCATGTGTGTTTTGTACATTTATCTGCTCAAAATACACCAATCAGGCAAATAAAAACAAACAAGAGGTGCTTAGCTGTGACACTGTTCCATATTGTCCAAATCACTTCATTGTAAGATATTTGTTAAATATTCTCAGACATATAAAGGTACTAACAAATCAGATCAAATGTTAACTTTTATTGCACATATTAACCATGCCAGGCTAGCTGTATAAAACAAAGCCCATGCAGTTCATCATACAAATTGATGCAGTAACAAAGTTATGTTTATTGTTTTAAGCTTATTGCAGTTTAACTGTAGCAACTTAGTGTTGCACAAACAGGGAATATAGCTTAACATGGTCAAGTTTTAAAGTAATTTTTATTGCTAAGGATCTTACAAGTTAAATAATAGTATCTGTATAAATCTCATCTGGTTCATGTAGTTAAAAAAGAGTTTTACTTAAGATTAGAATGGCTGTGCTAAAATATTGCAGCAGCTATCATGTGCTAGCAAGAAGAACATGAAGGAGTGGTGCTTGTGTGATGTCACTCTTTATTTTGTGACACACATTTCACCCCCTGGTGATAGGAACTGCTTTCCGTTCAACACAGTCATCAACACAGATGTCAAATCAAACCCAAACCGGACCTCAAACAGAACAACCTCGCTCACCACCATTGTAACAGACACAATAATACACACACAACTGCCACAACATTACCCAGCAGCCCTTGCAGCCTGCACAATCCCTCTAGAATGTTACAATGCATATATTAAATAAAATTAATAATTTTAAATATCTCACTTTTTGTGAGTACAACTCAGCCCTTATAAATTTTATGTTGCTGGGCAGAACTAAGGATGTATATAAAGGTTACTGTTGTCAGATTGTTTGGTTTGGGATTTTATTAAAAACAATGAACGGGTTAGCTACATCTCCGTTACCATGGTGACCTAGATGCTCTCAAAGAGAGCCCTTTGTGATACTAAAACCTCTGACTTTCAGTTTAAGATGGCAGGCCAAGCAGGAGATGTGTGTTTGTACTACACCCCTTCTTAACTTTTTATTCTTGACCTCTGGCTTTAGCTCATACCACGCGCGTCTCATCTTCATATCACCCAGCTGATCACTTTCACTAATCACCCTCCTTAGAAATAATTATCCCAGTTTTCAGTCATCGTCAGATCTTATAGTTAGCTCCATCACCTGCCCTGATCCGAGCTTGAGTTTTCTGCTCTGTGGGTTTGAATGCAGCGCTGAACAAATTCAGCAAATTTTTCAAATTTGGATGTGAGCATAACATTTTGAAAAGACATTACCATTTAAAAAAAAAAATATATATATATATATCACTTCAAATATCACAGATTGAACAATTTATAAATAAAAACAATGATCAGTGTGTTCATTCTAAAATTATTAAGAATGTACACTTTTCAAAATGGCTACCAAGACGGTTTCTTGCATTCAACATTCATGTTAATGCATCGATAAAAAACAAAAGTTAATACGAAGAAAACTAGCACAAGTGACAAAAAAATTATGTTTAACCTTGTACATTTTGTATACAGTATTACAATTTTTAACACTATATATATATATATATATTATTATTATTATTT
>NC_056503.1:22087593-22094091 GCF_014905685.2 Nematolebias whitei
TGTATATATATAATCATTTGAGGAAACTACGCTTTCCTTATATTGCTTAAAAGTGTAGTTTCCTCAAATGATTGTGATGACCAAAAAGATTAATCTACGAGGGTCAGGGCCACCATTATAACACCCCAACACTCCTCCCAGTTCCACCATTGTTCCAGGTGGTGGACAAATTTTCCCCTTTCACGCTCCTGAATCCTTCACTCTGGGCTGCCTCAAACTAGAATAAAAAATAAAAAAAATCCTCCGTCTCTTCTTCTCCACAGTGTAACTCCTGCCCACATGAATATCTTGCACCGAAAACATTAAAGTTTACTTTTATTCCCTGTTCATCTCCAAATCTACAAACATTCACTGCTCAAATCCTTCTGATACGAGGGACATCAGCGTGAGGCTTGTTTGGTTTCATTGTTGGTCGCCAACGGCAAATGGGCAACAATGTTTTTGCTGTGTCTCTGTGTGCACGCGTGTGTGGAAATATCTCATGAACCACTGTGACATTTGATTAACATTACAAGAAATAATAATAATAATAGTATTCATCTACAGCAGATTATTTTTTGTTCAACCTGATTCAAGATGGCTGCCACTAACAAACAAAAAAATAAACACAGAAATGGTTAAAGTTCAGTCAGTTTTACAGTAAATGACTTAAGGTTTATTGTGGTAGTAGCTGAGCCTGACCACAACATGTCATCTAACCACAAACAGATCAACTCGGTCTGTCTGTCAGCAAAATATCACATGAATAACTGGACAGGTTTTATTAAAACTCTCAGTAAATAATAATAATGTGTACTTCTACTTCTCAGAAGGTGCAGCCGTTCAGTCGAGCTTCTCTTGATTTCTGATTGAATATTAGATTTAGGATATTCAGAGGATGTTAAATAATCATCTGTTTTCCTCTCATTCAACTCCACAAACATTCTTTTAAAAATAAAAATTTCAGGTGGAGGATCAGAGCATCAGTCCATCAGGACTTTGGATGAAACCAGTTTCAAACCTGCAGCACCGCTCGCCTGCTAGCTGTCGTTTGGTCACCTTTTTCTTTTCCTGGTGTGACATCAGCTGCTCCACCTCTCCCTCCTTCACCCCCAGGCGAGTCCTACCAACACGAGGCCTGCAGAGGAAGTCTCATCAATAATGGAGCGCAGAGGCTGAGGGAGCCATGCAGAGGAATTGTGTTGGAGTGAGAGAAAGCTGCAGCTGGTGTGTTTGTCTCATTTCTCCCAAATTTCAATGAAGTTCTTCTCAGAGGACTCACGTACGAAGAGGGCAGCTATTATTAGCTGAGTCTGGACAAACTGGGGAATTACTGTTGGCTATGTGACACTTTGTTACAGCTTTATGGGTATTTTGGCCATTATTACCTCAAGGCAAATGAAATATTGAATTAAAGGCCTAACATTTCTCGAAGGAATGCGGCTCAACCATGGCCGCCATGCAGGAGTTTTACACTGACCTCATTTTAATGTGAGAAACGACAAACAGACTGTGCTGTGAATGACTCTCAGCTACCACAGTATAAGATTTTAGGTATTTAACTGCGTTTTAGTCCTTTTATGATGGATAGTGTCACTTAGCTGTGGCGGCCATCTTGAATCAGATCAGTTGCACACATCATTTAAATCCATTTTTATAAGTTTAATTGAAATCTGATGAACTTGGAGCATGTGTTGTGAATGACCGCCACAAGCACGCCGGGTAAATCTCTGTAAAATGGACCGACGTTCAGCCATTTTATGTTTTCTGAGGGGATTTGGCTGAGTCAGCCATCTTGAACTGTATTGACTCCATCGGGAAATTAGTTTTAGGTATATGAATAATGATTATTTTCTGCAGTTTATATAAAGTTCATCACAAAAACATCAATGTTTTTCTGTAAACCGCAGAAACAGAGTCGATCTTCCCTCCCAGCTGTCCAGATGCATACTGGAGATTCTGTCAGACAATAAGCCAGTGGCTGTTGTAGCTCTCTAGCATCTCCTCCCACCCCCACCCCACCCCCACCCCCAACGCTCAATGCTCCTCATTGTATGGAGAGAAAACAAGGCCCATTCTTTTTCACATCTTTCTCGTGCTCATGTTTCTGCAGGGGCCGGCCCGGGGGATGTGAAACTGTTGGGACACTTTTGACCGTGACACATCTTCGAGCTCTGCCTTTGACCACCTTCCTCTGCGCCCCCACCCCTGCTTCCTCCCCCAAACGGCACCGTTTCCAGTTGGACCCCAGGACAAAGACTTGACTTGGCAGCACAGACATCCTGAGGACGGACCACTGAGGAGGAGGTGGGGGAGGAGGAGGAGGGGCCCGGGGCTCAGCGGGGACAGTCTGTGAGTATTGTTTTGTTCTCACTGTCATGGAGGAACACATTTACATACATTTTACCAGCTCTGTGCAGCTCACTCAGTGATTTCTATTCATCCAGCTGAAGTGAGAGTAGCTCAGAAGTTGAGCGAACAACAGATGAAAGGGATCGATTTCTTCAGGAGCGATGAAAATCTATCCAGAGATGTTTTTCTACTGTATCCAGACAGTTTGTTATCTGAGTAAACTGTGAGGCTGACCTTGAAATTTTTGCCTTATTCTTGCTATTTTCACCGGTGTGCCGCAGTTATTTCTGTTTATTTTGAGAACAGCTCATTTTAAAACTGCCAGGAATCAAAGGTTGTGAGTAAAAGCAAAGTAATGGCAGAGTCTCCACCTGTTGTTTGTCTACGTCTCAGTCTCAAAGATCCACGGTTGTTTTTTCTTTAATCTGTATTTTTTACTGAATCAAAGTTGCATTTTCAGCAAGAAATGAAGCCCCAGAATGAGGCAGAGAGACAAACTGATCTGACAGATCCTGTTCCCTCTGCTGTCATCACTCTCTCATTGTAGCTCATGTTCTTACACATTTAAATACATGCAGTCTGGATAGTTTGTACATTTTCCAAAATGCTCTAAAAACCATAACTGACATGACAGGTTAAAAAGGTCCAGTTTGGTCTCAACGGTTCCAGAAACTTTGGGCTTGTCAACAGATGTTTTGGTGTTTTCCCCTCCTCTTTTTCCAGGGAGACCGTTTTATTGAAAAAGTGATGGATGTTGACATCAAAAAGTGACCAACCTTGACCTTGGAGTTCAGATTGAATAGTTTTGGGAGGTTCTCTCCTCCTTTTTTTAACATCAATCTGTCTGATCAACCCGGGGATGCATTTCCTCTTGCACCCACATCCTTGGAAGTTGACCACAGTCCCATGAACTTTTTTAATTGATCATGATAATGACAGCGGAACATGAAGCTGATTGAAGATGATCTCGTAGTCTTAACCTTTAACATCTATAATCTCAGACAGCTCTGACCTGTTTTCTCTGACCCATGTTCAAAGTGGTGCTCACAGCGATCATATAGTTACTGTTCCCTTTAAATTAGTTAAATGACTGACGGAAAGCTTTAAAGTACATGTGATAGTTTCATGTATTGCTACATAGATAAAGGAAGTGTTAATCATTTCTTTAAGGGCATCAACAAATCTGTTCAAACCATTTTAGCATATATTCATAAATTAAACAACAAATCAAATATTTCCAAAACATATTAATGACTTATATTATCACATTCTATAGCATGTGGATTTCCATGAAACAATTGCCATTAGCTATATACAGTACATTGTTTTTTACGGTGTATATATTTTAATATACACCGACACGAGGCAGGAGAGCAGCAGAATAATTGGAGAAGGAGAGGCAAGGATGTTTAAGAGCTGAAAAAATAATCTGAAGGTGTTTCGGCAGTAAATGATTATTAGATGGAGGCTGGGAGGAGGTGGGAGGTGTGGAAACAGACTGTGGTGTTAAATCTCTCCATCTCTTCACTACACCAGAGAAAACATTAAGATTGTGTTCGTGGCGAGCCCTGGGTGACATGGATTTAAACGTTGAAGGATCACACTGCTTCTGCAAACAATCATGACTGGAACCAGGCAGGTTAGCACGGATCCAGAGATATTTTATAAAGCAGCGCGCCGTGGAACATCAGCTCCAGTTGATAGCTAAAAATATCTGACTTTCATCTTGGCTGATTGTTTGATAACAGGTTTAACTCCATCACGGTGCATCCACAGTTTGAGATGCACCGTAGGGATAGATTACCACTGACAAATAGCAGACGGCTGCAGCACCTTAAGGTGCGTTTACAGTGGGTTGAAAAATAATTCACCCCCTTTTTATTCTTTCTGATTTGTTGCCTTACAACCTGGATTTTAAAATGAATTTCAACATGTGTTTTTTTTAAAAAGGACACACAACATGCTACAGATTAACAAAGTTAAATGGGTTAAACATGAATGTTTTCTGTCATAAGTTTAAAGTGGAAAGTAGTGTATTTGAGGTCAGTACCGTTGCTTTGAAGTGTCAAACCAACCACTTGTTGTGTACCCAGTGTAACACCTCTAAGTAGTGCAGGCTATCACCAGGAAAGAAACACTACGAAGACAAAGGATACCACCACACAAATTAGAAACAAAGCTGGTGGCTAGTACAGTGCTTGGCTGGATTCCCAAAAAAAGTATTTAATAACACTGAACATCCTTTTAAAGTACCTTTAAATGTGTTTTTAGAACATGAAAAGATGATTCCACCACAGCAAGCCTGCCAACACAGGTTGGTCTACTGAAGCTCAGAGACTGAACAAGGATGTTTCAGGGTTTGAAGACCCTGATGAGATTGAAGCAGTTCTCAATAAAACCTGTATGATTCATCCAAGGGTTTGAGACAATGATGGAGGTCCACCTTTTAGCAGGACGATGACCCTGGACACACCCAAGCAACTTCACTCAGGGAGGTTCAGTCCAGTCCAGACTACAATCAAACTGCGAAGCTCTGGTTAGATGGACAAAGACCATGGAGACAAACCTGAATAAATGACTAGAAACAGACAGCAGCATTTATTTTATATTCCAGTTAGCGAGGCAACAAAACAGAGTCAGTGTCAGGGTGGTGAGTTCTGCAACCTGCAGAGGTTTAAACTGATGTCTTCACTTTGCACCCTGTAAGAAGCAGCCAGATGAATTAAAATAGATTTGCATAATCAAATAATGAAGTTGAGTTGTGTTTGATGATGTTACAATAAGAAATAATGAAGCTACTTTACATGAAGATAAATGTAATGAACTTTTGCTTTTGGTCTTTGTAAATTCATAAATATGCCTTTGAAAATTTTAGAAAAACACAATTTCGATTTATATGAAGGGACTTTTTGGTCAAATTAATAACCATTTAAGTATCCATTAAACCATTCCAGCAAAAATAAAGACCTTATTAGGAATATACAATGAAATTAGTTGCCATGCTTTAAAATATGCTTTGTGGATGTCACATGAGTTTTGGTAAGAAAACTGAAAAAAAAATGCAACCATCTTCAACTTTAAAGCTTAATAAATAATCAAATAAAATCACCTGAGATTGATCAATGGCCATTTTGAATAGTTAGATATGTATATTACTAGATCCAGTAAAAAAAAAAAAAAACATGTTAAAATAAATTCAGTTTTGGAGACTTACTACAAGCAAATGGTACCCATTCAGTGGAATGACCCATGTTCATTTAGAACATATTATAAATGCTGTGCTGCTCTTCACTGACAACAGTGAGCAAATTTGATGTTTGAGGACACTCTGCTTCTCACTGGACTCTGTTGTGGGATATTCCAATGATCACACTGAGCCAACCCCTCTCCTGTTGAATAAATTAATTATTAATGCCAAGAGTCTCACATGTGCAGGTTCCAGGCCAGCAGTGAGTCTCTAACATGTTCAGGGGGCCATCACAGCTTTATTTACTGTCTCTCCAGCGTCCTGAAGACAAACATACATTATGAAATGATGTAGAGAAACTCTTCCAGCTGCTTTAATGAGTGTTAGCTGAATTCACAGCAACTAATCAGCGTGGCAGCTCATCACCATCGAGGAAGAGACAGGCACTGATTGCTGCCAGGGTGGAATGAACGCTTATCATCTGCAGAGGGATGCTGATGGAGGCCTGCCCCCCTCACACACAATGACACACACTGACACACACAGACTCACACAAAAACACACTGTTACACACACACACACACACACACACACACAGAAACACACACACACACACGAACATACACCTGACACACACTGTGACTGAAACACACACAATGACAACCACATAGAAACACACACTGACACACTGTCATGTTGTGTTGTATGTTGAACCCATGGGCAGACCGACACAAAAAATTTGGAGATGAATAAAATACTCCAGTTTATAAACAAAAATAAAGGCTGACGTGGCAGAAAAACACTTCGAAAAATGAAGAGTACAGGAAAACATGCAGGAACGGAACACGAAAGACTGAAAGAAGCACAATCCATGGACAAGGAGGAAACAAAGACCTGAACTTAAAGAGACTAACGAGACACAATGACTAACACCTGGAGACACAATGAGGAACACCTGGAGAAACAGTGAGGAACACCTG
>NC_056503.1:22094101-22100362 GCF_014905685.2 Nematolebias whitei
AGAGACAATGAGGAACACCTGGAGACACAATGAGGAACACCTGGAGACACATTGAGGAACACCGGGACACACAATGAGGAACACCTGGAGAAACAGTAAGGAACATCTGGAGAAACAATGAGGAACACCTGGAGACACATTGAGGAACACCGGGAGACACATTGAGGAACACCTTGAGAAACAGTAAGGAACACCTGGAGAAACAGTAAGGAACACCTGGAGAAACAGTGAGGAACAGCTGGAGAAACAGTAAGAAACACCTGGAGACACAATGAGGAACAACTGGAGACACAATGAGGAACACCTGGAGGCACAATGAGGAACACCTGGAGAAATAGTGAGGAGCACCTGGAGAAACGATGAGGAACACCTGGAGAAACAGTGAGGAGCACCTGGAGACACAATGAGGAGAGAGAGGCAGGAGCTGCCTGCATGAGGGGAACACCAGGACGGTGAACAGATGACACAAGATAACAGAACTAAAACACAAGGATCTCAAGATTTAAACAATAAACACACACACACACACCCCACACACACACACGTGTACAGTATATAGATCATCTGGTCTGTTCCCTGTTGGTGGTCCGGGTCGAGCCGTCACACAGGCTGCCTCCTGGAGCACCAGGAGGCTGAGGCTGACAAATTAAAGTGAGACGGTGTCCTCTACTGAGTTGCACAGAAACACATCTGCCCCCTGAGTGTGTGTGTGTGTGTGGGGGGGGGGGGGGGTTGTTCAACTGGATGGAGGCAGAAAGATGAAAGGAGGATGAGAAGGAAAGAAAGGAGGGAGGAGATGAGTGTAGGAAGTTAATAAAAAAGAAGGCTCTGAGAAATTGCCTGTGAGAGGATGACAGGGAGGAGGAGGAGGAGGAAGAGGAGGAGGAGCAGGAGGAAGATGAAATTTCATGTGGGAGTGAGGTTGTGTGCTTGACAGGGAAAAAAAGAGGAGAAATGTGAAAAAGATGGGAGAGAAAGTTAACAAAAGCACAGCCCACATACTCATAAACATAATTTTAGTTGGGCTCAGAGTTGAATCTAAAAAAATAATTGATACATCGAAACACAGATTTCATCAAACACTGCATGAAGATTTCTACTTCATCAAAATGATGAGAATCAAATCTTCAAGCTGAACTGGTTGAGCTACCTGCAGCAGCTTTCACGTAAAGATGAAATCAAATTTATAATTTAGTTACACACCTCCACTCCTCTGTTTTTGTTGTTAGAAATGTAAAGCTGGTCCCCGTTCTCTAACGAGTAATGTCCATCAGGAACCTTTGAGCTCTGTGTTTGACCTTCCTTCTCACCTGGCTGTGGTTTTATGCATTAGTGAAGCAAGATGTTAAAAACAGCTGCAGTTTGTAATCACAAGGCTGAGGTCTTGTTCTTTTCACAAAAACTGTTGTATCAATTTGTCTCTCTAAATTCTTGATGAATGTCAGTTTTGAAAATGAAAGGTTTCAGCTCAGCATTGTGTTTATGTTCAAGTGTGAACAGTAAATGCATGTCCTCTTCCTCAAGGACAACCTCCCAAAGAGTTTGACTCACCCATTACTAAAGATAATTATTAATTAACAATAATTAATATTTAACAAACTGTGTTATTCCTGCACCCTGAAAGCATGTCCACATATGTCTCTAAACTATAACAGGTAAAGAATAAAGGGTCGAAATGCAGATTCATTCATTCAACCTTTATTTAGACAGATAAGTCACATTGAGCCTAGAAGACTCATTTACAAGTGAGATCAGTTTAGACAGACAAAAAGTAGTGAGAAGAATTTAAGAATTAAGAATTTGGAGGCGAATAATTCCTATCAGACTTTTTCTTCCTGCCTGAGAAGAAAAACTCTAATATTAAAAAACGCCTCGCACAAACAAGCACATAGTGACGTAGACATTCTACAGAGGGGGGAGACGACAACAGTTGTGAGCAATGTTCATAGAGGCTCTCGAGGGCACTGTAAGAGTTCTGATAAGGATGTAATAATCAACCATTGTCCTCCGGTGAGGTCCGTAAACATTCTCGAGGTATGTCAAGGAATGGCCAAGGATAATGTCTATGAGAATCCAAGAGTCCTGAAATGATGATACAGTGTTTATTCAGCTAGTTTCTTCTGGTTATCAGTTGGAAATTCCTCAGGGAGGGAGTGGTGAGCGTCAGATCACAGGTTCTCCAGGCGAACTCAGATAAGATGGCCTTCAAGGCCAGCCAAGGGAGCCAAATTCAGATAAACACACAGATGTTTTGGGGACGGGCAGAACCTAATGACATCTACCTTGAGTCTGTGTTTGTCCACTCAGTTCCGAAATGTCCAAATTACATGGCCACACCGATGGAACGTGACTGAGTAAAATCCCTGAGCTCTGATCCATTCTGCTCAAAGCATTTGAGTCTGGGTACTCGAGGCACGAACCAAGCCATCATAAAGGCAAGCAGTGTGAACGGGTCCCAATTTGCTGCCGACGACTTCCTTGATTGTTGATATAACCAGCAACCAGCCAAATCTAAAAAGTAGGAACCAGTTATCGTAAAATCCAATTAAATATGCATCCTTAAAATCCACAAATGGCAGCAGAGATAGACACATCAAGTCTTCCAAGTCGATGAGATATCTAGCTGCGTGCCAACAGCACAAATCAGCTCGCCTGCATCTAAATAAAGGTTGAATGAATGAATGAATTTGACAGGGAGCCAATGGAGAGAAGCTCCACAGTTCCTCATGTGTCACATTAATATATTATTCCTCCTGCTGCACAAAACAACTTGTTTATTGTGACCCAAGGGCTACAGGAAGGTTAAAACAGACTTTGGAGACAACAAAAGTTGAATATGAAACAATAAACATAACAACAGGTGAACCCCATCTTTTTTTTTTTTTTTTTTTAACTATGGACCTTTCTGTGTCTGGAATAAAGATTGATTGATTGATTTTAATGACCTCTGGTTCCAGTCTCTGAACAGTAACATGCATTCAGAACCCAGCAGGATTTAACAGATGAGTACATGTCCTGACCTAAAACTGCATTTAGAGCAGACTATCTGTTTCTGTAGTTTCACCCCTCAGGAAGTATTTTTTTTTTTTTTTTTTTTGACAGTAAGAACATTTCTCATCCTGATCTGCCATCTTCGCCCTGAATGATAAACCCACTAAAGACAGAGGTTTCTGCAGAACAGGAAACGCTCAGCTTCCAGAAAACAAACACAAATTTTATTTTCAGCTTCTACCTGGAAAAACAAGCGATCACGGAAGCTGAAACTCGTTACTCCCGCTGCATTCCTTCAGCTTTTTGTCCTGCAACGATACAAACCTGCAGAAATGTGTTCGTCTTATTGCAGTCTGAAGACATTAGCAGCTGACTCATTCACAGTTAAATGATCCATTTCAAGCATGACACACAATTATTGTGTGTGATTACTCACTGGGAAGGGAAATGAGCAGTTCAAAGATAATAACAAACGCATTTGCCCTTTTTTGAGAAGCTCTTTAAATGCATCAATATTTATCTGACTTACCCACCTACACTACAATTACATCTGTGCCCTTGGCAGATTTATGTAGTGTTAAAACATACAAACCTAATAAGCATAAAAAAGGCTAACCTATGAAAATTAGTGTTGAAAAGTGCGCTGCGGTGTAGTAAATATGATGTTTTGCTCAGTCGTTTGAAGACTTGAACATTTTTAATTATAAACATGCTTCTGGTGCCTAATTAATGTCTCAATTTGTAAGAAAAATGTTGCTTATTATGTCAGCCGTTTTTATCTGCAGCAGCAGAAGTGCAGCAGCTCAGAGTGACGACGTCGAGCACGTCAGAGGAAAGTGTTTCCTTAGATTTGGAAAATGTTCTTTTGCAAAGTAAGAAGGAGCAGAAAATGTTTGTGTCATGATGCAACCGTTAGCAACTCCATCCTTATCATGAGAAACATCTGTTAACGTTTCTTATACTCTGAATAATTCAGTGCTCAGCAACCTGGATTTTCGGAGCAAGAACTCACTGCAGATGAGTTACAAACGACTAACAAGCCCCATGCACAATGCTGCTGACAGACACCCATATCACTACGGGAACTGTGGGGTTTTTGCACGCAAAAGGCTAAAATGAGTCCATTAGATAACTAAAAGTATACCATTTGAGCAACTCCTGAGCCAACACAACCCAAATAACAGCTTGGTTTCCCAGACAGGTTCAGATGTGTCCACAGAAGCAGCCGGAGCTCTGGATGTTCCCAGCACGCGGTGGAGTTCTTCTAAGATTAGACGAGAGCTGCAAGACTTCGCGAGTTCCTGGGGAATTGTACAATTTGGTGTTAAGTTGTTCGATAACATGCAGACAACAGACACAATCAGTGCAGGAGTCGTACTGAATAAACAGATGAACCAGAGGAGCCACGCAGCTTTTAGAGGAATTAAATCAGGTCATCGGACTGTCTCTGTGTCCTGTCTAATCATCCGCCTCACCAGACAGAACCAGAACAACCAGAAGGTAATAAAGGGATCAACTAAACAAAACAAAAAACTGTTAAATAATTATCAGTCACTGCTCCAAACGAAGGCAGAGAAATGTTTTGGCCTGTGTTTGTCTTTTGTCTTAGCAAATCTTCTTGTGAATCTTTAGAATAATCAGAAGGAAATCCTCAGATAGAAATCATCAGATGTGACTCGACATCTGTTTACATGTTGGAGTCAGTCACATTCGATATGTTCGCCACCGCTAATCAACCTCGGTTAACACAGTAATGGCTGCAGGTCAGTCAGGTTCACAGATACTGAGCTCATAATGGTTGTGGTAGTAACTGACTGTCATCCTCACAACATACTGAGAGCACTGTCCTTTGTGCAACATGTTAACTTAAAACCATGATGATGATTATAAGCATTTCTATAACTTGAACTACTAAGAATAATTTCTTAAAATGACTGGAGTGGCTGAAGATTACGCTATCGGGGATATGGCCACCATTGGCCACCCCCTGGCTCCTCTATTGCACCTGGTGGTGGATAAATGGTCTCTCTCCACTCTTCAGGATCCGTCACTCTATTATTTGTTGCCTCAAACAAGAAAAAAAACCTTCCTCTCTTCTCCTCCACAGTGTAACTCCTACCCTCATGATTATCTTGCAACAAAAACATTTAGATTTACTTTCATTCTCTGTTCAGTTCCAGTCCATAAAAACATTCATCTCTAAAACTACACAGCATTCATTTCTCAAATCTCACAGAGATGGGGTTCATCAACGTAGGTCTGGTTTTTCTTCTGGTGATGGTGCTGCTTCCCACATGTTTCATCCTCTCCATTTGTTCAAACCCTCTGCAGGAGGACTTGGACAAATCGATGAATCGCGAGGACTAAACTGTGGCACAACTCACTCTGAGCGAAAGCGCCTTTTTTCTTCAGCGGCCACTAAATGAGGCGCTCTACATTTTAAATACAGCCATTATTTTCCTATGGGCATCCAATTTTCACTGTGTCTTGGTGCTACAGGAGAAATGAGTCTCAACAGAAAACTAGGAACCATTTGTGTTTCGGACAAGAAACAACTTCTGACTAAACAAAGTTTGTGAATAAAAAATGAATGACAAATGCTCTGAACCTGCTGTCCACCTGCGGCTGTAAATTATGTAGGTTCTAATGGCATGAAGCAACAAGCAGTCCAATGCAGAATAATTTTATTAATTTTAAAAAACATCTTCTCAAATTCGTGGATAACTCAGAACAAAGAACTGTTTCCATGGAAACAGTTGAAGATGGCAATGACAGTCTATGACTCTTTATGACAAAACAACAACTAAAGTTCAAAGTTAGTGGAGTTTTTATTCTGTGGTGAAAGAAGTTATGGCCAAGAAAAAATAATGCAAGTCTAGTGGACTACTATAAAGCTACATCCATGAAGATCCAGTTCTGGTGTCACGGTCCAGAAAATAACAGTCCAGGTATTACGGTCCAGATGTTACAGTCCTGGTATCACAGTCCAGATATTGCAGTCCTGTTGTCACAGTCCAGAAAATAACGGTCCAGGTGTTACGGTCCAAAAAACAACAGTCCAGACATTACAGTCCTGGTGTTGCGGTCCAGATGTTACAGTCCTGATGTTATGGTACAGATAATAATGGTCCAGGTGTTACGGTATAGATATTACTGTGCTCGTGTCACGATCCAGATAGTGCAGTCCTGGTGTCACGGTCCAGATGTTACAGTCCACATATTACAGTCCTGGTGTCATGATCCAGATGTTACAGTCCTGGTGTCATGGTC
>NC_056503.1:22100372-22105605 GCF_014905685.2 Nematolebias whitei
TTGCAGTCCTGGTGTCATGATCCAGATGTTACAGTCCTGGTGTCATGATCCAGATGTTACAGTCCTGGTGTCATGGCCCAGATATTACAGTTCACATATTACAGTCCTGGTGTCATGGTCCAGATGTTAAAGTCCACATATTACAGTCCTGGTGTTACGGCCCAGATATTGCAGTCCAGGTGTCATGGTCCAGATGTTACAGCCCAGATATTGCAGTCCTGGTGTCATGGTCCAGATATTGCAGTCCTAGTGTCATGGTCCAGATGTTGCAGTCCTCGTGTCATGGTCCAGATATTGCAGTCCTGGTGTCATGGTCCAGATGTTGCAGTCCTCGTGTCATGGTCCAGATATTACAGTCCTGGTGTCATGGTCCAGATATTGCAGTCCATGTGTCATGGTCCAGATATTACAGTCCTGGTGTTACAGCCCAGATATTGCAGTCCTGGTGTCATGGTCCAGATATTGCAGTCCAGGTGTTATGCCCAAGGTATTACAGTCCTGGTGTTTTGGCCCAAGTATTACAGTCCTGGTGGCACGGTCCAGATGTTCCAGTCCTGTTGTGAGGGTTTGGATGTCAAAGACAGGATGTAAAGGTCTGGGCATCATGGTCAGCAGTAGACAGTTATATAAAGTATATGTAGGCAGATATTCAACAAATGTTGCTGAATTTTCACTCCTGACAGTAAGAATGTGTTCTGCTCAGCTGAGCGCTGGTCGCAGGATGCAGCTGAGAGGTCAGCTTTGCATTTTCATCATAAGACGAGTCTTGATTTCAATCAGTGGCCGGCCTTTTTGTTAGACCCAGTGTTTCCAGCACAATCAGCTGCACTTTTGTGCCTCTAATGGCTCCAGACTCCTGCTGGTTTGTAAAAGTAGTTCTAAAAATGTCAAAACCCAAGTTGCATTTTTCCCCTTCCTGTCCAACTGACGTGTCTGCAGCTTGAGTGTGACGAGCAAAGAAAGGCCCAGCTGAGTGAAGATTAACCGCTGAGCAGCCATTTTATCACAGAGCAAGATCAAAGCTGCACGATGATGACAAACAGCAGCATCTGAACATTCCAGCTCCTCAACAACTCCTCTGCTTTGATTTGAGGAGTTGTTCTTCTGGAGTAACAAACAGAAGGAGAAGCTATGCAGAGGCGCTTCTTATTGGACCGTGCCTGGAGTTCTGCTTCGACTTGGAGCTGCACAAGAATCCATCAGTGTCTGTCTGAATTGGAAAAAGGGGGCTGATCAATGAAGAGGCTGTGAAAATCCCTGGCGCTGAAACGGAGTTTGTTCAGAACGCAGAGGCATTAAAGTGAGAGAGGTCTGCGTCTCCTCTTTGTGCTCAGGACAAATGGAGCGCGAAGAAACCAAGAAAAGCACAACCTTCTCTAAAGCGCATTAACGTCCTGTTCTGCACATTTACCAAGGAGGGTGTGAAGCTGGTAAAATCACACTCTGGCAACTCTGTTGGATTGGATCCAGGAATCTTTTCATTTGTTTAGATCAGGGGTCTTCAACTTTTGGGATTAAAAGAGCCATTTTTGCCACTTTGCGTACTAATGATGATGTATCCAGAGCTGCAAAACCTGCTGCAACTGTGCACCGTCAACTGGTGGCCCCTGAACCACTACAAGTTTGTGGGAGATGGCTTTTTCGACCAGTGGGGGTGATATTTTAAAATGAAAAATGTCTATCTATTATAAACATTTATTGATAATTTTACAGTTTAATACAAAAGAAATGACCAGATTCATTTAAAGAAAGAAAAAATATAAAAATTTAAAAATTTTATAAAAATTAAAACACTGAACTCTGCAGGTCGATGTGAGTTCTCTTAATTGTTGAAGAATTAAGTTTCCTACTTAGAGCATAAAGTTAGTCAGTATAAAATTAGGCCAGTTTGTTGGATATCCAGTTACATTTTAAAGAAAAATTCACACTTTTGTTTACTTTGACATTGTTTTTTTGTGTTTTATTCTTAGTGATGTTAAAATTACTCACCATATTCCTTCTCAGCAACATGTCTTAAAGATATTCCAAAACATTCTGGTGGTTTCGAGAGAAAGATCACGCTGTGAGACTGGAAGTCAACTTAACAAAGTGGCTAAGCTCAGTCAGCGTCTCTTGCCTTGCAATTATTTTTTTTTTACCAAAAGAAGATTTGCGATGCATTCAGGCACAACTTGTAAATTCAGTAATCCTCACTGAAATTGTAGTTGCTCTAAAAATGATGTTCAGAAATAGAAAGTTATGTTGGTTACTGGTAAATTTCAGTCTGAGTTATTGAAATAAATATTACATGTTGTACTTGAACACAAGAGACAGTGTCCGCCACAGAGCCTTCTGGGTAATCTTGGGACAATAATGGGGCTTTTTTAGGTTCTGCGTTCTGATGGGTTGTCCTGTTGGTTCTGTTTAGTGTTGCATTGTTGTTTCAGTTCAGGATGGTGTTAGTAACTATTTAAAAATGACACCATGAGTCAGCTGTTGGGCCTGTTGCATAAAATTAAAAGAAAATCTAAATGTGATTTAAGTTATAAAGATCTCAGGTCATAAATTGAATTATGTTGTTTATCACAGCTAAATGTTCTATTCTAGGCTGTATAAAGCGATTGAGAGCTACATTATACCCAGCTTATGTTAAACATTTAAATGCTTTAAGAAGTTTTAAATCATATTTACCCTGTTTAATATCTCAGATTTAGCATATGAGCCCATCATTATGACACTCCCTTACCTGAACCCCAACCACGTCCTGCCTCTCAGAGAGTGTAGCCCCTCCTAATGGTGGACGGCCTGTAACTCAGAGGAACCCTGCTGGAAGACGTCACAGGAACATGAGGCCTGATGAGACGGAGACTAGCAGAGCTGAGTGGTCAACACGGTTTCTGTAATAAGCCTCCTCTGGGGCGGACACATTATGTGTGAAAATGGCTTCAATTAGCTTGTCCAGCTGTGAAGCCTGAGGCGGGGGAGCGTTGGAAGGAGCAAAGTAAGAAAAGAGGTCATTCACACGACGTAGGAGGAACAATTATGTTTGTGCTCGACGTTTGCTTTTCCACTTTAAAATGTTCAAACTACATACATTTGCAATCTGACCAAATTTTTAAAAATACTTTCAAAAGTAGATGAGTGCAGAGTTAGAAGATGTTTAAACAGGTTTGTCTTTTTTACGTTAAATGTCAGAGTTTCTGATGACTGATCCCTGATCAGCCTTCAAATGGGCATTCATCATTTTCAACAGTCGTTTTGGAAAACTTCTTTCAAAGAACACATCAAACTTCATGTGTAACTTATTATAACAATTAAAAAAAATAGCTAAAGGTTTCCAGATATAGGCACGGGGACTTGGTCAAACTGAGGAAAACTCGGTTCTCTTTGGAGCTCTGTAGCGCAATCTTGAAGGCATAAACATGATTTACATTTCAGACATGTCACAGAAAGTTGAACTTTATGTGGCTGAAGCAGCATATTGTACTGTTTTTACACAAGTCATTTAAATATCATGATTTGTGGAGATTTAAAAACAAAATGTTTAACTCTGCAGTGTAAATGATTAGCCTCTTAGCTGACCAAACTTTTTGTAACTAAACAACTTTTTAATATCACTAACTTTATAGATGTTACACAGTTTATCACCAGAACATGAGCAGTTTTTATTCTTTCACTCAGTGTGTCCGTCACTGATGTAGGACCCGTCATTTCCTATCAAATCTGCCCAGACACAACATGAACACAACCAAACTCTCACTGACTTCCATTACATCTGAGCTCCAAAATTTTCTCAGTAAAATTAGAAAACTTTTTTCTTCATTTGTCTTCTCAACAAAATTTTCCTGCTTGCTCTCGATGAGGACGGATGCATTTCTCGCCTGCTTCTGCCTCCATCCTGACTTGCTCTTTGTCTTGTGATCCTATCAGAGCCTCTCACTACATATCCTCCGAATTGTAAATTATGGATCTGGTCAGCTGGTCTCTCAATGCAATTGATAACATTTTCTCGACAAGAAGACAGGGCAAAGGAGAGCCCTCATGCCCTGAAGGGACACTTGCAGCTGGATACACTATGGATTCCTGGGGTCAGTGGAAGATGGTCTGTCTGTATTGTCTATTGAGGATGTAGAAGATGCGTACATAATTGGATCAATGATAACCGGATTTTTGCTTTTTGGTGTTGGTGGGTATCTGGCAAATCGACAAATTTGGAAGATGGTGGCAGTGGTTCTGGCAGTTATAAGGCTGTCTGCCTTGTATGAAGGAACGTAACAAGCGGTAAGCTCAGACTCAGACGCTGCATGAGCTAAGCCATAAGCCACTTGCAGCTCCTGGGACTCACAGGTGGGAAGGAATCGACCTTGGAGAAGGCTACAAGCTCGGCTTGGGGGTGTGACCACAAAATTTGGCTCTTTGAAATCACCACTGAGACGTATCAGCAGAACTATGAAGGCAGACATGGAAATTCAAGCAGAAGCTGCCTGACCCAAAATAATTGTATCTGAATTAGGCTTCCCCACTCGGCCTTCAATTGTCCAGTTATCTCAAACCTCTCCTGGTTGTTTATGTGAACAAGAAGCTCTGCTCCCACCCTCATATTGCTCCCCTCCCAAGGACATCTGTGGATCTGTGTCAGAGCTGAGCTGGCTGATAGACACTGTACCATCTTTATCAGGACTATGGAACTTTCTGGCAGTGTCCACAGACACTGCCCTCATCAACCTCCTCATGCATAAATGTGTTATGATGTCATCAATATGTTTCTGTTTCATGTGTTGAGGTCATTTTTATAAAATTTCACACTGTGTTCCACCTATGAGACAGTGTGAGATTTGAGGTTTTTTTTTTACACCTACACTTCCCCTCGTGTTTCTTTTTCTTTATGTGGAAAACAGGGCTGCACCTCTCGAGGCTGGCGGCCTCAGTCAACTCCATCTCCCCATGTCTGTTTATGTTTCTCTCTGACGGGCTGTTCTGAAATGTAATTTCACTGCGATTCGGTGCAATGACAATAAAGCTGATTCTGATTCTGATCAAGAGAAAACTAAAACTTTATTCATGTCAGGACCAGAAGTTTCTGCCACTAATGGTTCTGGATTTTATTCTTAATATGACTTATAGTTTGGGCCAGTGGGGAACCTCAGGGCCTTCAATGCCTCAGAGAAGGCTTAAGAATTCAGCACATAGATGTTACATTTGAATTTTTATTTAATAGTAATTCTGTATTTTAAATATATATATATATATATAT
>NC_056503.1:22106005-22145358 GCF_014905685.2 Nematolebias whitei
TATATATATATATATATATATGTATATATTCCATGTTGTTTTTCGCATTATTGCTAATTTATTTTATTTTCTGTACTCCACATTGCAATTGAGCAAGACATATTTTTAATTCATGAAAAAGTTGTTAACCAGTCAGATTGTTTTAAATGTTTGTCTCCAGGAAGAAACATGTTTGAAGGTTATGTTTCATTGGTCAGGACTTCACTGTCAGCAGAGAAGGCTGAGCTCAGAGTCTCTGCAGAATAAGTTTAGTTTAATAAGTGAAAGGCAAACTTGCCATCCACAATGCTGATGTAGAGCAGGTGGGCTCAAAACATAGGACTCAAGACTACAGGCATATATATATATATATATATATATATATATACATTTATTTTCAAGAATTATGATGCATTCAAATGCAACATATAAATTGAAAAAACCACACAGAAATTGCAATTGCTCTAAAAATGAATGTTACATATCATATTTAGGTTTAGAGTGATAATTATTACAGCTGTGTTCTGGTTTCATTACATGATGACATTTTACAAAAACAGTAAGTTATCTGGGTTACTGTAAATATGTCTGAATTATTAAAATTATATGTTGTACTTTAACACAAGAGGCTGGGTGAGCCACAGGGCCTTCTGGGTAATCTTGAGACAGAAGTGGGTGGACTTCTTCAGTCCTGGTGGTTCTGCTTCATGTTGGGTTGTTGTTTCTGTTCAGGATGGTGTTAGTGACTGTTTAAAAATGACACCATGAGCCAGACGTTGGACCTGATGGATGAAAAGAGAAGAAAAACTTACTTTCAACAAGTTGTGAAACCAAAATTAAAGTGATGTAAGCAGACTGCGACTGCAAAATGTCTTTGACGTCAGTGTGTTTTACGTTGCTACAGTATTATTTCCTGACTTATGCTGTCTGCCTGTCTCAAAAAGAGTGCTGTCACTTTTAGATTTAGACGCAATGATCGGGTCCCAAGCTCGACCAGACCGAGCTTCTTGATTTTGTCATTCAGCCTGTTTTATTGATATTTGTACATAGATTTTTTTTTTACTGTTTGCCAATTTCGTGGTGTGGTTGTTTATGTGTTGTGTTTTAATTTACTTGCCAACTTCCTGTGAGGAAAATTTCCCAAAGGGGACAATAAAAGTGATGATGATGATGATGATGAGGATGATGAGACAGACAGGGTTGACACCAACAGCTTCTACCTGAAGTCTTAGACAAACCTGTATCACTCAATCTTTGTGCTGTGGAAGACTCCCAGCTATTACCCCCAAAATATAGCTCAGTAAATCTGACCAGGTTTTCAGCTGTATGTGCAATCTGATGTGGTTTGTGAAATATTTTGCTAACAGACTAACACACACAGGATGGTGATGATAATTTAGTCTGTTGAGCTGAAAAATGTTCCTCCACTCGATGTGAAGGCTCCATCGGTCACCAACGTTCTTTTTAGCTCAGCAGTCGTTGTTCGGCTGAGTCAGTGACACCTTCGGCTGCAAGCAGACACCTTCGGCTGTATCATCTCTGTTCTGTCAGTGTCGTCTTTCCTTGTTCCCAGGATACAGTCTCCCTCTGCAGTGCTGAACATCAGCAGTGTGGGAGGACAAATAATAATAGTAGGTGATAAGCAGTGACTGGAGCGCGCAGCAGATTAGGCAGCTCGTGCTGAAAGGTCAAAGGCGACGTGTTGCGGCTGCTCGCATGGAAACATGCTGCTTTATTAGGCGTGCGTCCATCATCAACACTTATCTGACATTTCACCACTCAGCTTTAAATGCCACTGCTTTTACCCTGATGTTCAAGGGATACTGCTGGTGTAAACGGAGCACACCGAACACGTGCTAACGGCTTTTTAATGTCAAATTTGACAAAATAATAACAGCTAATCTTTCAAAACTGCTGCTCTGATCCAGCTCCGTACAGCATCAAACGACTGGACATCAGCGGTTCACATCGTTAAGACTGCTTTTTTGTTGTGAGTTTCTTCCTTAAAAGCTAATTGTGATTTAAAAATAAAATCAAAATAAGTGGTGATGCTGCTGCCAGAGGCTCATTGGGGTCACCATGGTAACCGCACATCTGTGTCTGTCACTTCTTGACTGCTCTCCTAAAAGGACAGGCAGATAAAATGACTCCACTCAGATACATTGAAAATCAATGGGAGCTCCTTTTGCTCTGGACAGGGGCGGTCCTAGCCTGTTTGGTGCCCTGGGCAAACATCCCCTCTGGCACCTCATTTCTTCTCCTATTCTTTTCTTTTTTTCCTAAATTGGGCATCTGATGGCTTTGACCTTCCTGTACTTGTCCATCTTCCATGTGTGTAATTGGCAAGCTCCCATGAGTCAAAGCAATTTAGGCATAAACTAATACATCCTCCTTGGTGTGCAGATTTGTTTTGGTATTATTTTTTCAGCGATTTAACACAAATAAGCTGTTAACTATTGGCAATACTCACAATATTGTGAATGAAATGTGCTTTGTTTGGGAGAAATCAATCAATGGTGTGGTTTACTCAGCAATTAGTTGCACCCCTGGCCCAGCAACGAAGATGAGAGAATCCCCTTTGATGAGATGCTGCCCCAGGCAGCTGCCTATATCTCCCAGATCAGAACTTGCCACTGAATCTGGGGATATCTGAAAGAAAACTGAAGCAGTGAGTGACACGCGGAGAGAAAAACACAACTGTCTACATTTTGATGTATATGCTGTCTAACAGTAGAGTCTGTGGGAGTCAGAAGACTTCGTGAAGATTGTGGAAACTTTAGACAGCTCGAAAGCATGACATCATCACACTTTGAGCTGTGGTAAAATCTGTAAAACATAAACTGTGATACTGCACAAAGTGTAAAACTGTTTAAAACTTCGAACGATGGTTCTTCTGTTAATCTGAGCTACAAAACTGAAGATGAGCGGTTTTCTCTTGTGCTTTGTCAAACCCTCATCACAGATTTACTGAACACTGACTGCTATCGAAGTCACATGACACTACTCCTGATGAATGTTGTTGCTTTTGTTCTTTCGGCTGCTCCTTTCATCAGAGGTCACCTCAGTGAGTGAAATCTCACAAAAGATTTGCTGATAGTGACAGAAATGAAATATTAACACCATAATAATAATAATCAGTGGTTCCTTTAATGGTAAACCTGCTCCTGACTGAGTCTATTAAAGTTTCTCTCGTATGTCTGTGTTCTGCGAACTGTTCTGTTCCATTAATGACCTCATGTCAAAGAAAATCCCAAAGGCAAACTGACTGAAACTTTATTTAGACGAAACATAAATGGACATGAGAAAATTAATGTGTCAAGTTTTTCTGTCTCTGTGTTTTAAGATATCTTCTTAAACCAAAACAACAGTGGCGAGCCGTGATTATAAGAGCTGGGCCTTTAATGAGGATGTAATCTAGTGCTGTCCTTCCAAATGCAATTAAAGCCACTCAGTGACTCGCCTACAGGAAGCGCTTCTCCTCATTTTATCCATCAGTTCCAACATCTGACTCGTGGTGTCATTTTTAAACCCTCACTAACAACCCAACACTAAACAGAACCAACCGGACAACCCATCTGAACACAGAACCTGAATAAGTCTGCCCATTACCGAGCATGTTCTGCAACACACATCATCTCTTGCATTTAATACAACATGTAATTTCAATAATTCAGACTGATATTTACCAGTAGCACACAGAACTTACTGTTTCTGTAAAATATCATCACGTTCTGAATCCAGAACAATGAAAACTATCAATGTAAACTTAAACGAGATGTTTAACCTGGATTTTTAGAGCAACTACAATTTCTGTGTGCATTTTTGAATCGTAACTGAACGCATCATAAATCTTCACATGGTCAAAATAATATAAATTAAATCTTTGCAAGTCCTTCCTGAAGGCTCAGAGGCCCGTGTTTTGGTCCCACCCACTCTACATCAACATTCTGATTGGTTAATTTTAGTGTCAATTATTCAACAAACTTTTATCTATTAATTGAATTTATTTATTTATTTATTCATTCATTTAAATGAAACAAAATAAACAAAACAAAGTCAGCAAAAAGAAAAAACATTGAATGAAAAATGTGCAGAAAGAAGAAAAAAATTCTTAGAATGTCTGCCCCTTATTAAAAAATATATAAAATAACTACAAACAACAACTCAGGCTTGAACAATCTCCAAATTGAAAACAAAACACATCAGGCATCCTTCACATGACACCATGCTTCCCTAACAATTTTAACTTAATCATCTTTTTAAACATATAAATTGCTTTATACATTTTTATGATGATATTAAGACAATTCTACAATCCTGTTCCCTGAACTACAACACAGCTCCTTCAGACCAGTTCTAAATGGGGGGTTTACAAACATTTCCATTTCCTTAAGGTTATAATTACTCTCTTTTTTTTTTTTTTTTTAACAAATTTTAATGTAATGTTTGTGGGTATTTTTTATGACCTTTATACATGACTTATAAAATACTATATTCAACCAAATCATAACATTTTTATAATTTCAATTGATGAAATAATAAATTTGTTGGGTGACTGTAGCACTTTCTACTAATAATTCTTATAGCTCTTTTTTGTAAAATGAAAATAGGATTTGTAATTGTTTTGCATGCTTTTCCCCAAACTTCAACACAATAGATTAAAAATGTAACAACCACTGCATTATACATTATATGCAATACTTTATCATTCAAAAACTCTTTTACTTTATACAGTAATGCAATTTATTTTGCTTTATAAACTCATCCTGCAGAAACACTGGCAGAGCTCAGCCTTCTCTGCTGACAGTGAAGTCCTGACCAATGATAATGAACCTTCAAACATGTTTCTGCCTGGAGACAAACATTTAAAAGAATCTGATTGGATAACTGGATTTTAAAGTTTTGCTCACCAGCAAAGTGGTTAAAGAAAATAAGAGAAATTAGCACAGAACATAAAAATAGGAACGCCTACATTGACAATATTTACTTTAGATAAAGATAATGTTAAATTAACATTTTAAATGTGCTCAATTCTTAGGCCTTCTCTGAAGGCGTTGATTCCCAGAGGGTTCACATGTCCAACATGAAACAGTTATTTTTATTTTATTGACCACTCAGAGTCATAATGGTCTCCAGTAATGGTTACTAAGATGTTTTCTGTTTTAACCCTATATTTAAAGGAAATGTAATTAATTATTTTCAAACAACTTCATTTGTTTACTGATGTAAAACCGTAATGATCTACCATCTCTTTCAGGAAAGCTTTTTTTCACTCATCAATTTATTTTCTGTGTTTACACTAATTATTTCCCAGCTCAAACAAAACTCTCCTCCACACTGCCACTGACTCAATCAAATCCCCCAGGTTTAATTAGCTTTAATCAGACTTATAATAGTATATATTCTCAGTCCAGGGAGGCATGTAATTGGTGGATTTGAACATTGGGGAATGTTTCATGAGAGAAATCTGTGGTCTAACCTCATTAAGGAACTGAGAGCTTGGTGGAGTCGAGGATGTTGAAGTGTGAGCGCTGCAGCTCAACACCTCACTCCCACTCAGGAAGCAGGCTTTAATTAGCTAATGGATCAGGGAGCTCCCCTCGCCGACCTCTGACCTTTTGTTGGAGCACAATCAGCCCGTTCACACTGTGAGACGTGTCATATGCAGCTGGAATCAATGCATCGGTCTCCACACCAAAACTAGTTTTAATGAACCAAACGTGGTTCTTTTTATTGTTCAAAACATCTGAGAACAGCAGGAGGACGTAAAAAACACCAGAAATAACAGTCAGATGTCAACAACTTCATGATCATTACTGAATGAAAGCATTTCTGTGACATCTTTAAATGAGTTTATGTCTTTAACTACTGGAATCAGCTCAGTCCGTCTGTCTGCAAAATATTTAATGGGTTTTATGAAGCGTTCGGAAAGTAATCATTAAACGAACAACTACAACTGATTAACTTGTGGAGTCAATCTAAATCAACATGGCCGCCACAGCTTACCGACCTTAGCAAACACAAAACCGTTTCAGAGATGGTATATTGTCTTGAAAAGCTCAATCTGGCAGCTTGGCTACGCAGTATGTACGCTGTAAGAAACAAAAAGCTGTCAACGAGACGAGACCTGTGGAAACGGAGAAGTAGTATTTAATATGACGAATGTCAAGGAAGCTTTGTTATCATAAAAAAAAAAGCTTACTGTATATTGAAATGAACTTTGTATGTAGGTTAGATCCGTCTTTGTATTATTTTAGGTTTCAACATCTTTCAGTCAGGTCATCTGGACAGTTTTTTGGGGGGTTTTTTTGGGTGCTGAAACGTTTCACATTCCATCCAGAAGGCTTCTTCAGTCAACGAAACACAAAACAAAACTGCTTCTTCCCCCATCAGCTTACTCCAAAGTAACCAGTTATAACTGGTTTGTTCCACTTTGTATACTGTATGTACTGTACATATGCATAGGTACAGTACATACATGTACAGTATATGTGTATGTATGCTTAGATGTGTATGTATGTAAACATGTATATAGGTTAATCTTGAATGTAGAACTCTCTACCACCTTGTGCATGTGCATATTGTCTTTTTCCAAATTTGTGTATTCTGCTTCTTTTTTAATTATTTCATATGTATTTTTTTCTGTATAAGTAGAATATAGGCGGCACGGTGGCGCAACTGGTAGAGCTGCTGCCTCTCAGCGAGAAGGTGGCCGGTTCAAATCCCAGTCCAGGGGGTCTATCTGGGTGGAGTTTGCATGTTCTCTTCGTGCATGCGTGGGTTTTCTCCGGGTACTCCGGTTTCCTCCCACAGACCAAAAAAACATTCATGTTAGACTGATTGGTAACTCTAAATTGTCCCTAGGTGTGAGTGAGAGAGTGAATGGTTGTTTGTCTCGTTTGTCTCTATGTGGCCCTGTGATGGACTGGAGACCTGTCCAGGGTGTCCCCCGCCCCTCGCACAGTGATTGCTGGACCTGGGCATCGGCCACCGCCGTGACCCAAAATGGAAGAAACGAGTAAAAGATAATGCATGGATGGATAATTAGAATATGCTACTGAATGCGACGAATTTCCCCCTGGGATCAATCATCTATCTATTGATATATTGATCTATCGATCTTTCTATCTATCGATCGAGCCCATCCAGGTGTGAACAGAGCCTGAACAACCAAGCAGGACTGGGATTATAACACACTTATTCATGTCCAGCTTAAACACCGTGGCTTATTTTAGACATTTATATTTAAATACATTTTATTTTTAGTGAGCAGTCAAAAAATAAATTTTCTGATACATTGTTCAAAACACACATTTTCAACCCAACAATAAAAAAAAATAAAAAAAATCTTATTATTCTTGACCCTCTGATTTTCAAAAGACTTCTGTTTGATCAGACTCAACCTGAGCTGGCCCGACCCAACAGGTCCAGGTCCGGAGCTCCAGTAAACCGCCCAGTTAATCAGCATTAAGTAGGTTCTTTTTTTTTTTCTGGGTCCAGCTTTGGAACCGAGCCTTGGGTGAGCTGGATCATAAATGAGTGATGGTGGCTTGAGGGGAGACAGCGGCGGATGGTTATCCTGCGGTTATCAGCAGAGAGCGACCGGCCCGAGGGTCGGAGCTCTTAAATCGTCCACCAGCGCTGAGGAGACCCGATCCACACATGAACCACAGCCATCAATCAAGGGCCGGTGCTAATGGGTTATTTAGGTTTTCTGGAAATAAAACAGCAATGCTTAGTTAAATCAAGCCTGACAAATAGCACCAGCTGACACGCTCTTTGGTTAATGTTGGCGTCATAGTCCACTTAAAGAGATTAGTCTGCTGAAGAAGGAAAACATGGCTGACTCCAGGTCCTCTGCTGCCTTGCACCTTTCATTGAGATGTTTTACAATAACTGCTGACGGCATCAGTCATCACCGGGACACTCGGGTCCAGTTGGTTTAACCTGAAGTGGTCCAGTTGTTTTTACTACGGCTTCTCTTCTTTCTGCTGTCCTCTGAAGTCACAGCAGCGATGATTTCTATTCTTAGCTTCTTTCAGCACCGCCACTTGATTCATGTGGACAGGATCAGGTGTTGACGAGCTTCCAGGACAGCTGGGCGTTCATTTGAAAGGGATTCAGAGCTACCAGGATGTTGATCGTTTGTTCCTGGCTCTCTCTGAAGGACAGCACATCGCTCCCCGTCTCTCAGACAGGACTCTGAAACTGAGCTGATCTGAGAAGGGGCGGAGCTTCAGCTGAAAATTTGCGCTATGAAATAATCTCATGCATTTCTGCAAAACGTGTGTTAGTTTTCTCCATCTTCCATAGCAAACATTAAAACAATTATGTGGTTCCATCACAGTGTTCAGGATATATGTTGTGGATGACTCTCAGCTACTACCACATCTAATTTCAGCTCAGAATCTGTAACACTGATATTTGTTTCTGTGATGGCTAAGGTCGCCTGTAGCTACGGCTGCCATCATGAATTGGATTGAGTCCAAAAGTTTACATGCTTCAGGTGTTCATATAATAATAACTTTTTGAGAGCTTCATCTTTCAAGTTGTTCACAAGATATTTTGCTAACAGACAGACAGATTTGACTCCGGTGGTAAATGATAAAATTACAAACATTGTAGTGCTCGGAGTATAGGCCGAATGTGACTCGGCTACTAGCTCGGTAGCTTTCGAACTGCCTGGGTTATAGCTGTTTCTGCTTAGCTGTGGCAGCCATCTTGAATGGGGTTGCCTCTAAAAGTAATCAGCTGAGGACGTGCGTCCAGTCGTCACAAACGGAGGGTTTCAGATCTAAAATCCTTTCAGCCTCTGTTCATCCGTGACATTCTGCAGCTTTTTCAAAGATCCTGTGAGCAGAAACACGAGCCTGCAGAGATTTTAACGTCCACGCATCATCTGCATCAGAGCATAAACAGAAACTTTCAATGTAACCATCAAGGTTTAGATTAATACGAATGCTGTTTTCCAGTTCTGTGATCTGTCTGTGTAGATTATAATCTGTATATTTCCTCATGTATATTTAATCTGTGACATAAATTTATGTCACAGGTCCATAAATCTGATTAAACTGAGAGTTTCAGACGTCAGGAGACGTTTTTTTTTTTTTTTTCGGCTCTGTGATCATCGCTCAGATCAGCTAAACGTGTGCAGCTGGGATTTTGTTTTTCCTTCCCTGTTTAGAGTAATTTCATGTTTCTCTGCTCATGTGTGGGTTGGAAAAGACGTGTTGTTTAGGCAAACAACTGAAGCATCATGGAATAATCTATGAATCATTTTAGATATTTTTTAATCCACCTGTTTCCTCTACGGGTCACAGAAAGCTGGCGGTGTGGTGCCCACCTCCAGCTGTAACTGTGTGAGGGACAGGGGACACCTGGACATGTCTCTAGTCCTTCAGAGGGATACCTGGACATGTCTGAAGTCCTTCACAGGAACACCTGGACAGTTCTCCTGTCCTTCACATAGACGCTAGTTCTCCAGTCCATCACAGGGACACCTGGACAGGTGTCCAGTCCATCACAGGGCTTATACATTAAAATATACATGGACAAGACATTCACACCACCCATCTTTGAGTTGGTTCAGTCCAACTCAGCTTCTACAGAAACCACCAGACAGACAGACAGACAGACAGACAGATGGACAGACAGACAGACAGACAGATGGACAGACAGATGGACAGACAGACAGATGGACAGAAGGACAGTTGTGGTAGTTTAAAGCGTTAAAACTGTATTTTATCTTTTCTGAGTATAAATCAGACAAAACCGAGCAAAACCTTTGAGTAACCGCTCAGTATTTAGGAGGAATGTGGGTCTTTGAGTGAGATTTTTGAGTTGAACATATCGAGGCCGACACAGAAGGTGGATGTTTTATAAAACACTACTTCTCAAGGATTCAAGGATTCCAGGTTCTTATTGTCATTTGCATCACATGATGTACAAGAGGTGGAACAAAATTATGTACATGTGGAACCAGTTGCATCCAAGTAAAGTATCAAATGTAAAAAGAAAAACAGTAATAAGATCTAAGATATGTACTTAGACAAACATTAACTAAAAATACACTAAGCACTATTAGTACAAAAACAATACACCCAACAGCAGCACGAACATGAGGCTGTGCGGTTTCTGCACTGTAAACCCAAATTAGTAATCATTACTAAAGCTGTTTACGGTAAGTGATTGCACTGGGATGTCCAGTTTTTACAAAATCTAAAACAAAACAAATCAAGCTCTGTTTACAATAAGTCTTGTGTCCAAGATAATCCATTACTAAAAAACTCAAGTTTATAAAACCAATGTTTGAGTAATTAACTCAACCATTAGTCATGTATATCAGTAATCATTACTCATGATGATCAGTATTCATTTATCATGTTTCTCAGTATTCATTTATCTTGTTTTTTTAGTTAGAATTATTAAATGTAAATTATAATCATAATCAATTACATTTTTTTAACATTACACAATAATTGTCTGTATGTTACCCGATGTTCCTTACATAAAAATGACAATTCCATTTATTTTTCACAAATTTATTGCAAAATTAGTGCAAGAGTAACATTTTAAACATGTAAATCTTAATAAACCTTTCACCATGTTAAAGATTTTAAACATTAATACAAAATTTAATCTGACAAACAAAAATGTTAACATGGTGTGCAAAGGGGAACATGCTTGCATAACATCTTATGAACTGAGGTACCCTTTATCATTTACATCATTAATCTGGTCAAAAGACTAACATGGATCTCTTGAATGGCTCCCACAGTTAAATTGCCTAATAAGAATGAGCGTCCCTACAGTTCTTTTATTTGGAAGACTTAAAAATTAGACAAAAAATAATAATAATAACTGGTGGCACATTAATTGCTTAAAACAAGTAATGATGAACAGGAAAATTTCTGTTTAACAGTTACCGTTTTTTTCAGTCTGTAAACGTCACCGGCCCACACATTACAACACTTGTTCACATTATGTTTGTATTTTAAAGATGGCTACAAACTGAACTTCAGCAGTAAAAACACTTATACTAATTAGGGGTGCACCAATCACAATTTTCTGGCCGATCTCCGATCACCGATTTCTAAAAGGTCTGACCTGCCGATACCGATTTTGTTTTATAAGCGACACTGTCAGGAGTTATTAGGTCACAATGTCCCTTCAATTTTCCAATATTATTTTATTGAAAAACATACCCTTGAACAATATCTTAGAAACATTACAAACTTGTTTTAACTGGCCATGAGGTAGTGATCTGAAATATAAATGAAGTTTAGACAATTGTTGTTAACTAAAAAAAAATTTTTTTTAAATTGGTAAAATCGGTTTCTCATGCAAGTATCGGCCAATTTCCGATTTCCCAATATTAAGAAAATCGGGGCCTGCACCCCTAATACTAATAATAATAAAAAAAACTCCATCTAACCAAAAATAGAGCACATGCACCATTTTACACAAATAGTTGATTTTTCAGTGTTTGAATTCTTGGCTTACACTCAGAACTTCCCAAATGAAAAAAAAAAAAATACCTGCAGAATGAACAGGAGGGTATTTCTGATTTTCTTGTGGTAGTTCAGGTGGAGTCCATATGTGAGCCCAAAAAGGAGACCCACAGCTTCAGGCAGGGTCATCAGCTTTTCCACAACAACTTCTCCCTCAGTGACGATTTTCAGGCTGGCCGGGTGAAGATGACACCTTCAGGTGTCATCAACAAGATCCCAACGTCCATTTGGTCAAAGGACTCATCACCATCCTAAAGATAAACAAAATAGATGATTGCCAGAAATATAACCATCAGGGAATAACATTGATGAACTACAACAGACCGCCATGAAGAATTACAGAACAGGAACTGTATGAAATGCAATTTATGCTAACATGATAATAACTACTATTTGGTCTTGTTTTCAAAATCTCTATCAATAAACATTGTAAAATCAATATTGGTCTAAGAACTATTTGAGGGATCTTCTTGGTCACTGGATGGAAATAGATCTTGTGACATTGCAGAAGCTTATTGAAACAATGCCACAGCGAATGCATGATGTAATGAAAGCTAAAGGCGCTCCAACAAAATATTAGTGTGGTGACCTTTTTCTGGTGGCAACTTTTTTCTGGCCAGGCAGTGTATGAAAGCATACAATGAAATAAAACAACAACAACAAAAACAGGGATATGTTACAGTAAAAAGTTACAATAATGTCTAAACTGCATTATGAAACTGACAATTGACTAAAGCAGAAAAACAAAAGTTTTACAAAATCTATCTGTCTTACAGTTGTCTACAAAAACTAACTTCTATCTTTGATCTGCAGACAGGCCTCTTTCTCACTGCTGGCTTGTTCAAATTATACAATAAACATCAAATTATAAAAGTTGCAATTACAAACAAAATGTATACTTACAAAACTAGATTTGAAGAACTCCGTGGGATTGTCTCCAAGTAGGTGAGGAAGTCCTCTTAGTATGACTGTTCTTTTTTCAGTGGGATTCAGTGACTGTAAGACAGAAAATGGATAAATATGTTAAAAGAAAAAGTCTCTCGTACACACAGGCAAAGACACACACAGACAATTTGTGTTTTGTTTTGTCCTGGTATTACCTGCACTTGCTGTAAAAGCTGTGCCAAATGCTCACCCACGTTGCCCCTCTTAGCTTTAAAATTTTCCATAAGACGGGTAGTGTGATCATCAAGGGCAGAATAAAATTCCTGCAGCAGGTCTTTTCCCACAATCCTTTTGAATTCCAGACAAATCTAAAAAAAATTAAAAAAGGAAAAATAATTTAAAAAAAGAATGAAATTAGTGTGTTGTACAACTACAGAGCAAATGACCATCAGAATACTATGTGTACATGTTCATTAGTAAAGAGTGCAGGCCAGCGTTTCATCAGAAGGCTTATTGGTGGTGCTGTCTCCACAACTTCATTCCTCCTTAAGGCAAATGTTAGGTCCATATTTTGTTTTATTAGTCTTCCGTTGGGCGTTGTCTTTTTCATTTCGTCCTCCATTTCAGTGCGTGCTTCTTCAAGCCTTGTCTCATTAATCCCCTCCGGAAAATTGGGCAAAAAGTTGAGTTCTCCCTTTTCTGGTTTCTTTATTTTCTTATTGACAGAGTCACCTTGAGTGTGGCGCCCCCGTTTGCCAGCATTTACCAAAACATCTCGACATCCAGATCTGCTTCTCTTTCTTCTATAATTGGCCATTTTGTAAGTTATGCTGTTCTTCCATCCACTGCAACCACTTACTGAACCACTCTCCCTAAGACAAGGATGTTTGCTGATTAGGGATTTGGCTACACTTTCGTATTGTTGATTGGTCGGGTAAGCTGTGTAGCTGTACATGTGTTCAGCTATCTTTTCCAGCATTTCATGCTTGATGTCTTTTGGGACTTTTTTTAAAGACAGAACCATCTTCAAGATGTTTCAGGTCAGCTTGTCTAAGTCGATACTCCACATCTACTGAAAAAATTGGGATGTCAAATATCAAAGGCCAGGGTTCTTGCCGTTCCACTGAAGATATCGAAAGGATCTCTGTATCTGCAGAACTGTGTGGGTCCTCACTCACAGCTCCACTCTCTATCGGGGAAAGTTCTAACAGGGGAATTATTTTTAAAGTGGGTTTGTCTGGAAGGTCACTGACATCAGTTAGATTGCAAAGTTCACAACTGAACTCGGGAAATCATGGTTTCATATGAGCATTTAGACACAGACTAACAATAATACAAACGAAGTCTGCCCAGGATTTAAACCCTGGTCTCCCACACAGAAACGTTGTTGTTTCCACCAAGTGACCAAACCAGGAAGACTTTCACTTCTTCATGAAGAGACTCAGCTTTGAAGAGTCTCTGTTCTTTTTGCAGGAGGAATCTTTCTCCGTGAATCTTCAGTGAAGTCATATTTGTTCCGCCTGTTTCTGTCATGAACTTTAACAGTTACCCTGCTTCATCAGGCCTGTAGAGACTGAAACACAGCTCTTGGGTTTATTGCAATTTCTCTGAGCATTACACAGTCTGACCTTGGGGTGAATTTGTTAGGAAGATTGGCAGCTCTCTGGGTTGTTCTTCTCTTGTACCTATTCTTTCTTACTGCAGAAGCATGCACTAAATATTTGGAATTGGCCTTATAGCCTTTGTTAGCTTGATTGGCAGCGACAGATGCTTCTCTGAGGTCATTGCTAATGTTTTTCCATCTTGGCATTGTGTTAGCATAAGCAAAAACACAAAACTGTTGCATTTATAGACATGCTCACACACACATGTCTGCTATTTTCTCCTCTTAGATCCCGAGGAAGTAGCAAAGCTGGACTTGGTTTCTTATTCACAGCTTTTCAATTTTGCCTTCATTTTTGCTTCATGAATACCATCATGTTGGAATCTGTTGTGGGTTTTTGTACACTTGGAAATATTTAGTTTAAGATTCTGGTGAGGACCAGAATATTATTTTATACATTTATATGTACAACCATTTGTAAGTCCTCTAAGAAGTTGCTTTAACTCATGAAACAAAGACGTTTGGGCTCATTTTAATTTTCCTCAGTAATGAGAGAAGCTAAAGTCTTGAGCGGTTTTACTCTGAAGGATCAGGAGCTTCCAGCTGTGTCTCTGTGCACGTTTGACTTCATGAACCGCGAAGGAACAACAGAAAACAAGAACGCATCAGCTACACCCGACACAGTGTCCTTCAAAAACCAATTACCCTACCTGAATCAATGCAGATTTCAAATTCTCATTTAATGACACCTCCAGGCCAAGCTGCTTGGTGGCAGTTTCATCAATAATGATCCATTGTTGCAACTTGTCTTCAAACAATCCCCAGAAAGCCCCGAAACTGTTCTAAGCTTCACTGAGCTGCTCGTAGACCAACGTATACACAAAAGAAGCAGGTAGCTGTGTGCTCCACAACAACATGTCTCCAGAGAGGCGCTCTACCTGAACATTACAGATTATAGAAAATGAGCAAAGAGAAGTAGAGGTCATTGTTGGACTTTGGGACATAAAACAAGACCAAAAAACAGGAGGTCTCATGTCAGAGAGACAAACTCATCACAGAGTTAGAGACCAGCTCTTGTTTTGACTTTGAGGAGTCCATTTTACAAAACTCAGAAAGAGCCAGAGGAAGAGGAGGCTGCTCGGACAAAATTAGGATCAAATCTCACAGAGAAACTGGAGAGGGCCAAAGTTGAATTTAGAGCATCTACAACGTACTTTAACAAGGATCCAAACGAAAAGTTGATCTTCATACCAGCGTTCCATGGGTAACCTTTATAAACCTGTGTAAGCATTTATAAATATTTATAAACCCCTATTAATATTTGTAAACCATCATAAACCTCTTTAAAACGTTATAAACCTATAGTAAAATTAATAAACCTGTAGAAACATTTATAAACCCTTTAAACTTTTAAAATCTTTATAAATATATATAAAATCTTGTAAATTTTATAACTATTTTTTAACCCGTTTAAACCTTTATAAACATTTATAAACCAGTTTAAAGATTATCAAACCATTTTAAACCTTTGGAAACCTTTTTAAATATTTATAAACTCTTTAAAACTTTTATAAATATTCAAAAACCTGTTTAAACTTGTGTAATCTATTATAAACATTTATAAACCAGTATAAACATTATACATATTTAAAACTCTTAAAAACGTTTAAAACCTGCTTAAACATTTATAGACATTTATTAACCTGTGTAAACGTTTATTAACATTTAGGAAAATTTATCAACCCGTGTAAACCTTTACAAATCTTTATGAACATTTATAAACATCTGAAAACCTTCATAAACCTTTATGAACCTTTATAAACATCTGTAAACCTTTATAAACATTTATGAACATTTATAAACATATTTAAACCTTTATAAACATATATGAACATTTATAAACTGGTGTAAACCTTTACAAACCTTTATGAACATTCATAAACATCTGTAAACCTTTATAACTATTTATGAACATTTATAAACTGGTGTAAACTTTACAAACCTTTATGAATGTTTATAAACATCTGCAAACCTTTATAAACATTTATGAACATTTATAAACCTCTGTAAACCTTTATAAAACTTTACAAACATTTATACACTTGTGTAAACATTTACAAAACCTTTATGAACATTTATAAACCTCTGTAAATCTTGATAAACCTTTAAGAAAATTTATAAACCTGTGCAGACCTTTGTGAATTTTATGAAAATTTATAAACTTTATGAATCTTTATAAACTTTTATGAACTTGGATAAGCCAGTGTAAGCCTTTATAAACCTGTATAAACCTTTGTAAACCTTTCTAAGGATGATAGACCTCTTGCATTGTGGCTTTATCTCAGCCTGGATCATTTCCTCTGACATTTAGACCAACCAGCCGGAGTTGTACCGTATTCACCTCCATGTTTAACCTTTTGGGGTTAATGGTGTTAGTTCAACAATTAGTGCAATAATTTTCCCACGCTGCATTGTTGCAGTGATCCTGTATTAATCGGCGGCAGGTGTTCCCTTCACAGCTGGTTAGCTCATGCTGATGTGAGAAGCTGTCGCGCTCCGTTGTGTGCTGCAGACAGACTTTCTGTATTCTGCTTCCATCACACAGTTCAGGTTCTCCTGGTCACTGAACGCCTATTAATACATCTCTGTACACGTGTTACAATTATATTAATTTAGTATGCCACAATGTATTAAACACTTGAATTCTTCTTTATAGGTGCAACAAGTCTACGTTAATCACATCCTCTCATTCAGATTTTACCAATTAGTCAGATGAGCTTTTCATCGTTTAGTCTCATAACTGCCACTTTTGAAGATGTAAAACAGTTTTATTTTAGTTGTGAAACAAACAAGAGACAATTCAAATTGGATTTTTGCAGAACCAACTTCTGCTGCAGTTACAGCAGAAAGTATTTGCAGGTATAGCTCCATAAACTGAGCAACATCTAGACCATATGTATCCAGTCCTGGTCCTGGAGGGCCACTTCCCCGCACACATACCTGTCTCTCTGCTCCAACGCACCTGATTCAACAGCTAAATTACTTCTTCATGTTCTTCAGAAACCTGTTAATCCCCCACTGACTCAAATCAGGTGTGATGGAGCAGAGGAACATCTACAACATGCAGGATAGTGTCCCTCCATGACCAGGATTGGACCCCTAGTTTGTGTCCTTGGACAAGCTCTGCTTGTGTTCAACAGTCTTTCAATAAAACCAGAGACTGTCAGATGGACTGAGGTCTGGACGGCTGGACCATTTAAGACCTTTAACCAGTTCTCCTAAAACCACTGGAGCATAACTTCAGCCTTGTGCTTAGAGTCCTGCTGGAAAGTGGACCTCTCAACTCTCTGGAAGACTCAAACAGGTTTTCATCAAAAACTCTTCCTGCTGATGACAAACCACCACAGCATGATGCTGCCACCACCATGTTCTGCTGTCTGGGTGATGTTCTCAGTATGATACGCTATACCTGTAGGTGTTCTTGATTATCAAAAAGTCAATTTAAGTCTCATCCGACCTTCTTCCATGTGTTTGAGGAGTCCTCTGCATGCCTCTGAGCAAATATCAACGTTTGTCTAAAATATCCTGATGCATGCTCAATAATCCAGGTAGAAAAATCTAATCGACAAAATCTTTGTTTTGTTTTTTGTCTTTTTGAATGTCCAGAGGACCATATTGAACTTTTTTTAGAGGTTTGTCTAAAAAGTAATTTTCCCGCCCTTTCTCCATCATGTCTGTCTTTGGCCTCCTGGCTCTGATGTCCTTCCTGCTGATCCCTGAGTTTGGGGGGACGTACATCTTTTGACAGGTTCACTGTGGATATTTTTAAACCCAACCCTGATGTGTTTGGTCCTGTTGTCTTGGTAACTCCTGCTTGGTGGTAGTCGGGATTACTCACAGGTTCTGGTGTTGATTCTTTGCTGACAGATGAATCTCACTAAACCAGTCCTGTGGCATCTGGAAGTAATGGTTGGGGAGTACATAAACATAAACTAGCAGTTTTAACTTCATTAATCTGGAGTATTTTGTGTATATTCTTCAATTTAAAATCCAATAAATTGTTGTACGATACTAAATACAGAGAAAGCCATGGGAGTGAAAGCACTTGTTGTCTAATGGTATTAGCAGGGTTTGTTTTTGGTGCAAGATATTCAAGTGAGCAGGAGTTACACTGTGGAGAAGAACAGAGGGAGGGTTTTTTTATATTTGAAGCAGAGCAGTGATGGGTCGTATCCTGAAGAGTGGCGGGAAACATTTTATCCACCACCAGGTGCAATGGAGGAGGCAGGGGGTGGCCAATGGTGGCCTTGACCACCATAGATTATTCATCAACCACCCCATTCATCTAAAGAAACTATACTATTAAGCAATATAAAATCTAGACAGCATGTTTTCCTTAAATTATTACTGTGGCTGATTTACATAAATATCTATCTATCTATCTATCTATCTATCTTTCTATATTTCTATATCTATCTATCTATCTATATTTCTATATATTTCTATCTATCTATCTATCTATCTATCTATCTTTCTAATGTGGCATCCATATTTTGTGACCTTTCTTACACCTTGTGATACAGATGTATTTCTTTTTTACTTTTGTCGCCTTGGGTATTATTTTTTTTGTGTGTGTGTGTTTTTGCTGCATGCTTTGATATTTCTTCTCGTTTATTTTGTGGCGAGTCGAGACCGTTCTTCTCGTCCTCAGCATTTCATTGCATTGTTGACCTTGTGTTGATTTTTGCACATGACAAATAAACCAAACCTACATGCAGCCACACTCCAAAATGGAAGTCGGTAGCTGACTTATATTTCAAGTTACCATGCTCACAACGTGCACGGATGGACTGAGTGTATTTCTGATTCACCCTCTTTGTTCTGTGATGGGGGACAAAAACAGCAGTAAACCATAAATCTGATCTTGTCTTCATTTGATTTTATTTAGTTTTTCCCTGTCCGCCTTCAGCAACACAATCAATTGGACTGAGGATTTACACCATTATTAATAGAACTGATAAAAAGCTTTTAGCACAACCATCCTCTCTGACCCGGACTCTTCCAGAACGATCTACAACTCCTTCTATAAAATACTCCACATCTTTCCAGTTTGTAGGAGTTTCCATCACGATTCAGTGCTCAGTTGTTCAGCTGCTGATGCGGTACGCACACATCACTGTGTGATGCTGCGTGAAGCGTCCACAGCGCCAACATGTCCTCTGAATAAGACATGACCACGTTTATTTCTGTATCATTCCCCATTAGCGTGTTGGCAGGCAGCAGGTTCTGTAATAACAATGACAAGGAAAAGCCTTTATGTGTGACGTACAGATTATGACAATTTCAGACAAATATAAATTATTTACACAGCAGGGGAAAGAAAATTCTTTAGAACTGAATTTGTATGATTGTATTATTATGTCTCTGACACGTTTCTAACTTTGGATTTTTAATATAGATTTTATTTTAAATAATTTAAGATCCTTATTGTTTTGTGGTGCAGCACGGTGGCGCAACTGGTAGAGCTGCTGCCTCTCAGCGAACAGGTCCCTGGTTCAAACCCCGGTCCAGGGGCCTTTCTGGGTGGAGTTTGCATGTTCTCTCCGTGCATGCGTGGGTTTTCTCCGGGTACTCCGGTTTCCTCCCACAGACCAAAAACATGCATGTTAGGCTGAATGGTAACTCTAAATTGTCCCTAGGTGTGAGTGAGAGAGTGAAGGGTTGTTTGTCTCGTTTGTCTCTATGTGTCCCTGTGATGGACTTGCGACGCGTCCAGGGTGTACCCCGCCCCTCGCACAGTGATTGCTGGACATGGGCACCAGCGACCCCCGTGACCCAAAATGGAATAAACGGGTAAAGAAAATGGATGGATGGATGTTTTGTGGTACTCATTATCTCTCCTGGTATAATTCAATTAAATTTATTTATATAGCGCCAAATCACAACAACGTTGTCTCAGGACACTTTACAGGAACATTCACATAAAAGCCAATTAGTAAAGTTCTCTATCTAAGGAATCCAGCAGACAAGTTGAATCTTGGCTTCGTTGCAGTCTCCCATCCTGAGCAAGCACAGTGGCAACAGTGGAAAGAAAAACTCCCTTTTAAAAGAAAGAAATCTCCAGCAGAACCAGTCTCAGGACAAGCGGCCATCTGCTTTGACCGGCTGGTTGAGAGGACAGGAAGGAGAGACAGACGAACACAGAATGGTAGGTCCAGGTATAGGTCCAGGTGTATCTGAAAGACAAAAAAAACACATGTGAAGGATAGAAAAAATAATTACAAATACAAAACAGGTTGAGCAGAGTAAGTAAAGACAGTAGCAGAGTGAAAATTGTGGTTAGTTTGTCCTCCAGCAGTCTACAGCAGCATAACTAAGGGACAGCTCAGGAAACCCAAGCCGACCCTAACTATAGGATTTAGCAAAAAGGAAAGTCTTGATCCTAGTATAAATATATAAAAAATAAATATTTAAAGTATAATCTTTGTTTTGTTGATTTGCTTTGGGTTGCTCACATAAACTCACATAAAACATTTATTGTTTCACACCAGATGCCCCTCCTGACTCAACCTGGGCTCGGACCTGCGACCTCAGGACTGTGAGGTCGCAGCACTGACCTCCAAACCACCACAGCCCCCTGTTTCTGTGTTTTTATTGGTTCTAACTTCCGTTCTTGTGTTTTGAACCTCAGTCCTGCAGATTAATTTTCTTTCCTGCTTCGTCAGCCTCTTCATGTTTGACTTTCTGTCAGTAATTAAATCCTGTTCTTGTTTTCTTCAGGTGACTCCTCTGTCTCTGCCACTCCCTCCGGTTCCAGTGAAACGTTTAAATGCATTTAAATATTCTTTAAGCTGCTGCCAACAGTCATTAAGTAAATCAGGCGTTTAATGGAGGAGGCTGTGGGACATAAACTAATCACAGCTTGCTATAGTTACCACTACTGTCTTCCCTTTCAGGTCTGGACGCAGCGTGGCCGGTCTGTCCGAGCATCAGCTGGCGATGGGTGATGGAGAAAATCACTGCTAGATAGCCCATCCAGCCTGCGGTGAAGCTGTGCGCCCCCCCGTGGAGCCATGATCCAGTTCTAACTGTGGGTGAGTCTTTGACCTTCACATCCTTTGGATCCAGAGGTTTTTAAACCTGTTTGTCTCACATTTTATTATTAGGATGGATTTTTAGTATTGAAGAAGAGTTTTATGGAATATTTTGTGGTTTCAACAGAAAACTGAAGTGAGGAAATATTCATCTGTCCATCCATTATCTTTTAGCCGCTTCTTCCATTTTGGGACACGGGGGTCGCTGGTGCCCATATCCAGCCATCACTGTGCGAGGGGCGGGGTACACCCTGGACAGGTCGCAAGTCCATCACAGAAGTGAAGAAATAATTTAATAATAACATATAGGTATTTTTTAATCAACATAAAAAGTCTGATTTAAGATGATTTAATGGCCAAACAAGCTGTGCCAAAAGGAGCTGCAAACCGACGACAACGGCGATAACTGGAACCAAAATCTCTAATAGTTTTTCTTCCTTAAATAATCTGCTGCCTCAAGATGAAGAGACCACAGCCTCTTAAAAAAAAGTCTTCTTTGCATCAATTTGATCAAAAACACCAGAAGTTATTCAAACTTTATAGTTTAGGTTCTGTGAACAAAATGACCTCGAGAGAAAACAGAAGTTTAAGGGATAAACAGAGAGTAAAATGCAGTGGTGGGATGTAACTAAGTACAAATACTTTGTTACTGAACTTAAGTACATTTTTCATGTATCTGTACTTTACTTAAGTAGAGTTAAATGTGGGTACTTTATACTTTTACTCCACTACATTTTACATCAAGTATTTGTACTTTCTACTACACTACATTTCTATAATGTGTTGCATTACAAGTTACATTCATGTTGCGGCTTTTTGATTTGTTTGTTAGTTTGAAAGTAACCAATGGTGAGAGGGGAGCTGGTCCAGTGAATCACTGCAAAGTGGGCAGGTAACGTTAGGCTCGCCTTCAAGAAGAGCTGGACCAATGACATATCCATCCATCCATTATCTACCCGCTTATTCCATTTTGGGTCACGGGGGTCGCCGGTGCCCATGTCCAGCAATCACTGTGTGAGGGGCGGGGTACACCCTGGACGGGTCGCAAGTCCATCACAGGGACACATAGAGACAAACGAGACAAACAAACATGCACTCTCTCACTCACACCTAGGGACAATTTAGAGTTACCAATCAGCCTAACATGCATGTTTTTGGTCTGTGGGAGGAAACCGGAGTACCCGGAGAAAACCCACGCATGCACGGAGAGAACATGCAAACTCCACCCGGAAGGTCCCTGGACCGGGGTTTGGACCAGGGACCTGCTCGCTGAGAGGCAGCAGCTCTACCAGTTGTGCCACCGTGCTGCGCCAATGACATACATTCTAGTATACATGTCACTGAGCTGGGTGCACCTGCAGCACCACTAGCACACCCAAAATGTATTCCACCACAAGAGAGTCAGCCAGAAGATGTGCTCCACCCATGGCCTTATTGAAAGACTGTTCAGTACAGCAGGACAGATTCTCTCTCCCAAAAGAGTCAGATTGGACTCAAAATCTTTGAAAACCAACTTCTTCTGAACTTGAACAAGAAATTATTGCTGCAATATTAAAATGTGTCAGGTATCTTATAAGTGCTTTATAAATAAATTGGTATGGTATGGTATGGTATGGTATGGTATACCTTATGAGCTTAACTCATAACTAATAAATTATATAGATATCTGATCACAAATCCCTCTACACAGGTCTGTTAGGTTTAAACAAATGAACACGGACACAAAGAGTGAGATTTTTCTTTGCAAAGGGAAGAGTAGCCTGAGGCGTCATGCCTCCAACTTTTTTTGACTTGTTCATTCCCTTCATGCCTTTTAATTTAATTCAAACAATGATGGGCGTGATCATTTAGCGCAGGTTGTTCATGTTTTTAGCAATAGGTCACATTTTGTTTCTGAGGGAAGGGCAGACTGGAACAACAAGTTTTTGCAAGTTTCGTAGGTGATTAAATCAATCAATCCCTCAATCAAACTTTATTTATAGAGCCCTTTCCAGCAGCCAAAAGGTGCACAAAGTGCTGCACAATACAGAAGTTAAAAACAAACAATTAAGAATAAAAAAAATCAGCCAGTTAAAATTAAAAACAATTAAAACATAGCAAGATTGTCAAAGAACTACTAGGTATTAAAAGCCTGCCTGAATAAAAAGGTTTTAAGATTAGATTTAAAATGCTCCATGTCAGTGATGGAGCGCAGGTCCTGAGGTTGCTGGTTCCAGAGTCTGGGTGCGACAACCGAAAACGCCCGGTCACCCCATCGTTTGTAGTTGGACTTTGGGACAGAGAGTAGAAATGTATTAGATGATCTCAGTGTTCTCCTATATTCACGGACAGCTACAAGATCAGTCAGATTAAATGTTGTAAAGCATCATACTTTCTCTTCTGGAATTTTCCATTGAAGAGGACATGAAAATAAAATGATCATAAGAAGAGAATTAAAAGCATAATATGATTTTTTTTAAAAACAACACTGTTCTAACATGGTCAAACCCGACATTCCTCTTCATGCTAATTTCAGACGTTTACTTGTAACTTGTTGATTACATTCAAAATAATATTTTCGGCACAACTTGTTTCCAGAACGCCAGAAATAATATTTCCTTTGGATTTCTCTTTGTTCTGGCACAAGGACTGTTCACAGATTTTAAAGACATTTTTTTTTTTTTTGCTGGAATAAAGGTGGGGCGGCACGGTGGTGCAGTTGGTAGAGCTGTTGCTTCTCAGAAAGAAAGTCACCGGATCAAATCCCAGTCAAGACATTTTCTACGGGTACTGCTCTGTCCTTCCAGACCAAACCAATTGGTAACTCTAAATTTCCTTATAGGTGATGGTTGTGTCCCTGTGATGGACTTGAACCTGTGGGTGTCCTTCACACAGTGACTGTTGGACATGGGGACTATGACCCCCATGACCCTGGAAGGAAGAAGCGTAGATAATGGATGGACAGAATAATATCTGATAGGTTATCCAACAAAGTAAAGTCAGGTCCTCTGGATGTTTTTTTTTGTTGTTGAAATGTTTAGTCTTTCACTTCTTCAGGCCGAGGAGCTGAAACAAACTCAGTCTTACCTTCTCAATGTGGCTCAACCAGTTTGATGATGCTCATGTGGTTATGAGCACCACCTTCAACACACAGAGTGGTTGATGTTGCAGAATCTGTTGGGCTGAAGGTCCCAGCTTTCAATAAAGAAAGTAGAAAATAGTGCACGTATGCTGAGTGCTAACAAACATGGTTCCCTCTGTTGTTCCTTCAGGGTTAAACATTATAAAACATAAAGTGGGTGATACTGTACAGTTAATATGTTCATTAGAGAAATGAATGATAATAATGATGCATCAAAAGTGTTTTTTAAGCGTTTATTTGATGTTAATTATTTTATTCACAAAATAACTAATATATTGTGCAGCCTGACATATGTGTGCTTCTATGATCATAGAACTGATCTGTACTGTTGTCTAAAACAGGTCTCTGTTGTAAATAAGTCCTCATGACTCAGTGAGACTAACCTGTTTAAATAAAGGTTGAATGAATGAATGAATCATCTGAGGAGCTCCTGACGCCATGGTTCTGATGGTGAGGCCCCTCTCCTGACAGGAAGCTCGGTGTGGTGGTTCTCCATCCTCTTGGTGTCATCTAGAATGTTCCACTTCCCATCTAGAAGCAGAAAACAAACTGTTGACAAACACGTGAAACAATGTTGATATGTTTCAAACATTTTGTGGTGCACAGAACGAAATGAAACAAGTCAATCCAGAGAAATTAATATGAATATTCCATGTCACGTGGAAGGTTGTGCTTGATAACTGAGTTTAAACTGAAAGGATTTACTTTATTCTTTCTATATTCATAAAGAATATAAAATATGTCAAGATATCTGGTAATTAAAATAATAATAATCTGGCAGTCATGTAAAGACTTGACCTCAAAGCCAAATTCATTTCTTAGTGCTGTTTGCCTTCACTAGTAGCTGATTTTCATAATTTTATTTTTATTTTTTTTTGCTTTTAGTTATATGATAGTTATATGACCATATGCGTTGGGGGGGGGGGGTGTAAATCTGAAAATTGACCAACTGATTTGCCTTTCGGGGATAAATAAAGTTGTCTGAATCTGAATCTGAATGAGTTTAATATTACATTCAGCTGAGATGTTTTTGGTAAGTTTTCTAGCATCATTTATTTTATTTTTATTTTTTTGTGGAAGGGCATGATGATGTATTAAACACCAAATATTATGTTTCTGTATCTTACCCCAACCGTTTCTTTAATCAGTGCTGAATGTAAAATTATGTTTCACAGAGACATTTACTGGACTCATCTTCTTTCTGACCGGTGCTGAATCATTGAATGTTTAACGAACACAGATTGATGACATCATGCAAAACTACATTTATCTTCAGTTAAGAAGCTTCCTGAGCTCATGTTGACAGCATTTAGTTTGTCTTAGCATTAGCATGTTTTCAACGCTCTCTCATTATGTTATTTAAGCTCATCCACTAATCTTCATTACATAAAACTGTAGCAACAATTCAGGTCTCTCTTCTAAAAGTCCCCGAAGCTCAATGGGATTAACCTGTATAAATAAAGGTTGAATGAATAAAAACACAGAACTAAACACCTAAATCAAAAAACACAACGTAATCGTAATCCTATCTTTGATCAAATGTTTGCTTTAAAGGCGAGCGTACTCCTGTGGCTGTCAACATTTCCTGGCCCTTCACCTCCACATGACAGCATTATTGATGGCTCCAGATCATCGATGCACCAGTGTTTGGTCCGTCAGTGTAGCTAGTGGGCCACGTGACTGAAAACTATCCAAAGTAACTGAACATGCTTTTCAGAAATATATATCTGGACAATGATTTCATTTTGTTCCACTAAACCATAAAGCAGAGCTATTCAACTGGTGGCCTGGGGGCCAAATCAGGCCCACATGTGAGCTCAGTTCAGCCCACCAATTGATTCATTTTTAAATGAAACTGGATTTTCAATCATAAAACAAACTTACTAAATGACAATAACTGCTGGATGTCTGGCCCCTGAGCTCTTAGCTTTCAGTAACTGTGCCCCCAGAGCAATTTAGTTAAAAAGCCCTGCCATTAGTAATACTTTTCCAGGACTCAGTAAAGCTCCGCCCCCTGACAGCCCAACCCAACCTCTGATTCGATTGTTAAATTTGTGATTGACATGACATTGGCCAATCAACTGGGAGGATAAAAACCGGTCAAAAATCATATTTGTCAATGAAACTGACAGGAAGAGATCTACATGTAGGATTAGCTTCTTATCTGTAAACAGACCTTCACAAAAAACATTTGTAACTTGTGCAATTATGTTTTAACAAATACAATTTTTTTTTTTTTTTACACACACAAAGTCCTGCGCAAATCATAGATTCGTTTCACAAGGTTACAAAATTGATTTACAAGTACAAAATATTTATGAGCAGAGTCTGTGCCTGTAGAGCTGCCCTCTGAGGGAAACACTTGTTTCCTCCTCTAATCAATCTGTGGCCGCATCATGTCTCTGTCCTTTTGTTTAATTGAGCTCATCAGGTTTTATCAGCACTCTTCCTGCTTAAGCTTGGCATTTCGCCAACATCATATTTAGAACGAGCAGGGCCCTGGGAGAGATGAGGTTTGTCTTAATTTTATGTAAGTAAGCTACAGAGAGCAGCACATTCATCCCCTCCTGTCTCTCCATTTACATGTGTAAGTTCAGGTGTGTGAGGTCAGCGCTTTGTCCATCCTCCTCCAGGTGGGTCAGAGGTGTTCCCAAACCAGGCGTGTTTACCCACCGGACCCATGATCTGCAGCAATGTGTTCAAAATAATCACACATTAAAATTAAAGGGCAGACAATGGACATAAGTATTACCTGCAACACATTTACTCTGAGCTGCAGTCTCACTGAGTTTGGGCCTGTTTGCAGCAGAGTGACCAGCGAGCTGTGCACATGGGTTGTACATGATTTTGTGTGCACAGCTTGCAGAACTGTATTCTGTACCATGCACATTGCAAGGTTAACTATACTCACCTGGGCAGCCAGCGTGACGGAGGAGGGGGGCAGGTGATCTGTGGAGACCCAGATAGGGGGGCAGCCAAAGGGGAGGACAAGAAGTGGAACGTTTAGAGGTTTAACTATATCCACAGTAAATACTGTAATCCCATCGTTCTGGGTCAGACACTGTAAAGCCATGATGACTTCATGTTTGAGTCTGGGTTTGAAACATATAATAGAAGCCACCCGGTTATTTTGAGGATGTTTAGTAAAATATGTGAGTTCAATCTTTAAAAACTTTAATACAGAGTGATAAAATTAAAGAATGAATCCAGAAGAAGTGCTCAAATCAGTATTTACTCTCCTGGGGCTGTGTGACCCAGAAACTGTATGAAAATGATGCCTTTCATCAGAGGTTGTGCTGTAACATCTTTTGGTTCTGCCTGAACAAAGCAGCAGAGCCGCCTGGGTTACCATGGCAACTCGACGACTGTGCGTCTGCGGTGGTGCCTCAGGTGCTCGGAAACTTTCCTGCTAGTTTCATTCAGATAAATGCGTGTTCCTGTTTTTCAGCAGTTTCTTCTAGTGGGTTTTTACCATCACACTCCTCAGATTTAATCCCGCTTTATCAAGTTTATCTAGATTATATTTTGGTATAATCAAAGACAGTCCGATGTTGAACTTAAAGTCTGGAAGTTTTTGATCATGAGTAAATCGCCATGGTAACTGAAGCTGAACTCATCACCTGCTCTGGAGCAAACAAAGAGTTCACTTTAGGCTAAAAGTGACCTCTGACGGTTCACTGAGTCTGTTCCTCTTTAAATAACAATAATAATAATAATAATAATAATAATAATAATAATAATAATAATAACAATAATAATAACAATAATAATAACAATAATAATAATAATTAGAGATGCACCAATCCGATATGAGTATCGGTACCGATATTAAAAAATAAAATAAAAATTCTGGATCGGGTATCGGTGACAATGTGACCGATCCATGACTGGGCAGATCTATTCACTCTAATTCTATACTTTGTGCTCTGAGTGACGTCATGTGTTAGCGTACTGACTGAACAAATTAAAGTTGTGTTGTTTTTACATGTTTGACCGAGCTTGAGAAGCTCTTGGTGTGTTGAAGTGTGCTGTTATGGTGCAGAGTTTTCAATAAATTTTAAATTCAGTACATTCATGTCTGCGTTTAACAAAACAAATGTTTTAAATTAATTCAGCACTGGGTTTGTAAGCTCAATCATCCAGGTAGACAACAAAAATGGCTAAATCATGTCATCTGTACCTGTTTCAGAAATTGGTCCAGATGACAGGAATTAGCCATTTTTGTTAATTCAGCACTGATTTTCTGTATCAGAACGGTATCGGATCGGTATCAACTGATACCAAACAACGGGTATCGGATCGGATCGGAAGTAGAATAAAGTGCATCAGTGCATCCCTAATAATAATAATAATAATAATAATAATAATAATAATAATAATAATAATATTAATAATAGCAAAGTTCAGGCTCAATAATCCAGGTAAAAAAAATCCAACAAAGTTCAGTCAGGTCATCTGGACGGTTTCATAAGCAAATTGAGTCCCATAAGTAGCACATTCCCATAGTGGACCAAGCAGTTTGATGGTGATAAGATGGTTTCTGGGACCTGCCCTCTCCCCCGTTAACACCTCTGAAGCAGCCATAGCCACCTCCTCAGATTGATGAAGTCCTTTGGATGAAGGACGAAATCCATCCATCCATCCATCCATCCATTTTCTTCCGCTTATCCGGGGTCGGCTCGCAGGGGTAGCAGCCTAAGTAGGGAGGCCCAGACTTCCCTCTCCCTGACCCGGAGAGGGCACTCTACCCTTTTCCGGCTCAAGACCATGGCCTCGGATTTGGAGGAACTGATCTTCATCCCCGCCGCGTCGCATTCGGCTGTGAACCACTCCAGCGAAAGCTGTAGATCACGATCTGATGAAGCCTATAGGACCACATCATCTGCAATAAAGCAGAGACGCAATCCTAAGGCCACCAAAACGGATCCCCTCAACACCTTGGCTGCGCCTAGAAATTCTGACCATAAAAGTTATGAACAGAATTGGTGACAAAGGACAACCTTGGCGGAGTCCAACTCTCACTGGGAACAAGCCCGACTTACTGCTGGCGATGCGGACCAGGCTGAAATGTCTCAATAAAAAAATAAACTGTCCAAATGACCTGACTGAACTTTGTTGAATGTTTTACCTGGATTATTGAGCATGAACTTTGATGTTTTGAACCACTTTGGCAATGGCTGCTTCAGGAGTTGACAGGGGAGAAACCATATTATCACCAGCACACTGGTTGGTCCACTATGGGAGTTGGTGCTTGTGGGACTCAGTTTGTTTATGGCTCCTCAGATTGATGAAGTCCTTTGGATGAAGGACAAAACGTCTCAACAATAAAAATAAACTGTCCAGATGACCTGACTGAACTTTGTTGGAATATTAATAGAATCAGACTGGAACAACATTTATTTATTCAATAAAGGGTATGATGTAAAACATGTAAATAAAATTTAAAAAATATATATTATTTGAAGATTTAATAAACCCATGTTTTCTTCAAAATGGATCATAGTAAACATATCAAATGTTTAAACTAAACATTTTTCCTTTTTTATGAAGAGTAAAAATAGATAACTGAAGTGTATGAAAGCAAAATAACTCAAAAAACTTGGGAGAGTTTTAGAAGAACGTGCTCTTAACCATATGACTTTCTCAGGGAAGGTCTTGCATATTTCAGCAAGACAATGCTAAACCACAAACTGAGGTTAATTAAACAGCATGGCTCTAAAACTGAGGAGTCCAGAGAGAGTAAATACCCCACATTTTGTCAAATTTGACAGGTCCACACCCCAAACTCTCCTGACCCTTGTTTGACTAGATACTCAGGCCAAAAGTTAACGTCATTAGGATCCCCCAACCACAAATGCCTAAGCAAACAATAGTCTTTTTCATGCTTGATAGATAAAATTGAAACATACGTCTCCTCTCACTCACTGTTAATGTTTTCGTTTTTCATCACTGCTCTGCGGAGTGACTGAATGAAGCGTTCTGCTTGAGATTCTGCAAAGTTTTTTTATCTGTCTGATTTAATATGGGATGGGTAACTAAGCTCTTAAGTTTACGAAGCAGTGATAAAAAAAATAGAATTAGTTTGTTTAAATGGTAAATGGACTATAGAACCTTTCTATCTTATCACGATACTCAAAGCGCTTTACAATCTGTGCCGTCATTTATCCATTCATACAGCACTCTACTAGATCTATACAAAGATTAATCAGAGCTTTATCACATTCATACACCGATGGGACACATCAGAAGCAATGAGGGGTTCAGTGTCTTGCCCAGTGACACTTCAGCATGTGGCTGCTGGTGGAATTGAACTCTCAACTCTTGCACTGGAGGACGACTGCTCTAACCACTCAGCCACAGCTACCCCACTGTTTAAGAACAGTGATAGGGATTTTTTGTTTCTGACACTTCTCAAAAGCAGTATGAAAGTGCACACACACACGCCAAGCTGAAATTTGACAGGTACCATTCATTATTTGCCTGTATTTCACTTATCCTTTGGCAATTTTCCCAAGTGGAATTGTTTGTTGCTTTTTTTAAATATTGGGGTAAGACGGGTTTTGAAGAAACTGCACTTCAGGGAATTTGAGAAAACAAAACAATCAGGGAAAACAAGTAATTAGAACACTGATCTGCTGATTAAAAACTCATCTGAGATTTTACCGTGTTTATGTGTTGATGCTAGTATTCCAGTATCACTGAGTTCATGCTCTGCTGCACAGTGTCCACAGTACATGTATCCTTACTGATTGGTTCTGGTGGCCTTTCAGTTTTGGATCTTATACAGTATAGTTATTTATTAGGAATGATTGCTGAATGTGTATCATGGGCTACAGTATACTATAGTTTTTAGCAGTTTGTGAGACTGAAATATATCCTGAAATTTCAGGATTTACTTGATAAAATCAGGGAAAACTCAGGGAAATCTTTATGTAATTGTGAGAACCTTGTAGTATAATCTGTTTTCAGATAAAACTGCTGCTTAACTAATGTTTATAAAAGTTGGATAACTGTGTTTATATTACTAATTTATCTTTTTTTTTGTCTCTGCCTTTCTTAGAAACTTCAATCAGACGGAGCTGGTCACAGATGGAGACATAGACTTGTCTTCAAGTGTAAGTACTTGTTATAATCTTTAACAGGTTTACAGAGATTTATGTTTTCACCTACTTTGACAAATGTTCACTTTTAAATGTATTTATGAGAGGCACCATTCTAAAAAATTCAGTAACGTCCTAAATGCACTATCTGAAACAAAAACTTGTTTTAATCACAAAAGTCAGTGTATAGGTTTGTTTGACCTTCTACTGGGTTTTATTGTTTCCATTATAATTGTTTGTGGAAAAAATGTTCTGTGAAGTTTTGAACGTTTAGTCTATGTAAACATATTTTTCTTTATGGGTGAATTTTAAGCGGATTTCAATGTTTGTATTTTTTGCTTAGCCTCTGTATTAGCACCCAAGGGGAGTGGTACATGTCAAATTTCAGCTTGGCATGTGTGTGTGGGTGGGGAAGGGTTAGAGTAAGGGTCAGGTTTAGGCTATAGAAATGAATGGAAGTCAATGTAAAGTCCCCACAAAGTCAGAAATACAAGACCCTGTGTGCATGCATGTGTGCGTTCTACTGCTTTTGAGATATCAGAAATGAAAAAAAAACTTATCACTGTTCTTAAACAAATTTATTACAAATTATTTTAAATCACTGCATACAGATGCCAGATATTTGGTGTCTGTACTCATCATCATTAGGAAGAGGGCGACCTGCATCATGAAGGACCCCACTCATCCAGCACAAACACTTTTTTCCCCGCTCCCCTCAGGCAGAAGGTTGAGGAGCATTAAATGTAGAACCACTAGACTCAGGAACAGCTTCTAACCTGAAGCTGTTAGACTCATGAATTTCTAGACAGAAAAATCACTGTAATGCCACTTGAATGTTGATATGTGCTGCTGACTATCCATGCTGCTGATCTCATGCTGCTGATTTATTTCATGCTGCTGTGTTCATTCATACTCATCTGCTCAAACGATCTGCTCCCACAGACTCATGTTTGTGCTGCTGTTGTTTGGCATATTGTTTTTGTACTATTAGTGCTCAGTGTATTATTAGTTTAGTGTATTTCTGAGTTCATATCTTAGATCTTTTTACTCTTTTTCTTTTACAATTTATACTTTGATAGATATAATTGGGACACTGTGTACACATTTTCATTCCATCATATGTACCACATATGATGTGAATGACAAGAAAGAAACTTTGACCTTGACCTTAAGGTTAAAATCAAACACCACTCTGAGCAGCATGACCACACTTTCCACAGAACAACTGTGTCAACTCTTGAAACTGTGCCTGCAGTCAACCTACTTCACATATGGGGAGCAATATTATAGGCAGAAACATGGGTGTGCTATGGGGTCTCCAGTTTCTCCTATTGTTGCCAACCTGTACATGGAGGAGGTAGAAAAGAGAGCCTTGACGTCCTTTTCAGGGACACCACCAAGTCATTGGTTCAGGTATGTTGACGACACCTGGGTTAAAATTAAATCTCAGGAAGTCCAACATTTTACTGACCACATCAACTCTGTGGATAAATACATCAAGTTCACACGAGAAGATGTAAAATATTGCAGATTGGCTTTCTTGGACTGTGAAGTTTCAGTTTCTTATAGAGGACATTTGTAAATTCAGGTGTACCGCAAACCCACCCACACAGACCAGTATTTGCAGTTTGACTCCCACCACCCTCTGGAGCACAAGTTAGGAGTCATCAGGACTCTGTACCACAGAGCAGACAGCGTCCCCACTAACTCAGGAGCTAGGCAGAAGAAAAAAATCCCTCACAAGACAGGCTCTAGAGCAATGTGGATATCCTAACTGGGCCTTCCTGAAAGCAGAGAAGAAACATAAGCAGGACACCAGTCAACCATCAGGTGAAAAGGAACCCAGACCAGTGGTCATTTCGTATGTTGCTGGAGATTCAGAGAAACTGAGATGTTTATTTTTTAAACACAACGTCCCAGCGGCTTTCAAACCTCAAAATACCTTAAGACAAATACTGGTTTATCCCAAAAATTCAATCCCCCGGCACAAACAGAATAACATTGTGAATACTGTCCAGTGCCAGGAGGGCTGTGATCAGTCATACACTGGGGAAACTACACAGCCACTGGCCAAATTGATGGCCCGGCATAGAAGATCATCATCAGGCCAGGACTCTGCGGTCTACACTCATCTGCAAGCCGGTGGTCACTCTTTCAGGGATGAAGATGTTCACATCCTTGATAGAGAAGAACGATGATTTAAGAGAGGCGTAAAGGAGGCCATCTTTGTGAAATGAACCTGTCCATCATTAAACAGGGGTGGAGGCCTACGTGTTCGACTGTCCCCCTCTTGCAATGCTGTTATTGCAATTATCACTCAGCCCTTTGTCAATAGCAAGCGGCCATCAGGCCACTAACGATCAGTTGTTAGGCTGATGATTCTCCTTTTGCATCTGAACGACTAATTCTGGCTGTCACCAGCAGACTTGTTGATCCATTATGAGAAGGTGCTGCTTATAAGACTGAGTTTGTTGCAGCTCTTCAGACTGAAGAAGTATTTTGGATAAATGACAAAACGTTTCAACAAGAAGAATCCGTCCCGAGGACCTGACTTATTCTTTTTAGACATCTTTCTGTAATTAGATGTTTGAAAAGAAAACCAATATGAACCAAATGTTCTGAACTTGGAGAAGAGCCCACTTTCCAAACAATCAGTCCTGTTTAGCACCATTGTCTAGTTACATTTTAACTAATTAGTGTCAGCACTGACCGGTAAACTTTAAGTCACAGACTGACTGCGATCAGAGGCCTCTTCCAGTGGTTTCCACCTCCCTTTAATCGTAAAATTCTCTGTGATTTTTCTACATCAGTATTCCAGTAGCTTTCAGTTTTGTCAAAGTCTCTCACAGTGATTTTTACTGAAATCTATTTTTCTCTTCAGGTAATGCCGAGCCAAACAACCAGTCCCGGACATGCCGAAGAGAAGAGATATTCTTGCCATCGTGTTGATTGTGTTACCCTGGACTCTGCTCATCACTGTTTGGCACCAAAGCGCTCTAGCTCCACTCCTCGCTATTCGCAAGGGTACGTATCCCACTGCACTCCACACAGTAATATCAGCATTGAAGTGGGTCCTTGAACCCAACACCGTACTTCAGTTTTAGACAACAGGCAGCTCATGTAGAGGTACTTACGAGTCATGACCACAAGTTCTATCAGAGCTCAGCACCACTTGCCCACTGACTGTAAACCTCATGACTGAAAGCACTCCTGCTTTCATTGACTCCGTCTGTATGTGAAATCACTGCAGCTCATTTATTCTTTCTGCTGATGAAAACTTTCTCTCTGCAGAAGCTTTAGAAACAATATGCTCTCACACATTAACCGCCCACACGCCTCGATGCACAAATCCATAAATAACAGTTGCGGCTTTTCATTCAGCTTCATGGAACGCCCTGCATCCATATCATCTTTGCACCCCAGCCTGAGTCATTAATACATGCCGAGCCTCTAGACCGTCTTCAGAGACGTAAACGAACTGTGTGAAATGTCAAGTATGCAGCAGAGTAAATATCAAATTAGAGTGAACCATTCCAATGAAACTGTTTGCACTCATCTCGTGGCATCACAAGGGCACATAGAGGGATTAACAAACACACCAGACATATTTAAATCATCCACGACAGCTTGCATCAAAGATAATCTGCACATCGTTTCAAGCCATAGTTGTTTTTTGTTTTTTTATACAAGTAATAGAAACTCTGACTGATGTGGTTTGATGAGCTATCTGCTGGACTATCATTAAAAAGTGGTACACCAATGTCCCCTGTCGCTGAAGGAAATGAATAGTAAAATGATTGTCGTTTTGGAGATGAGTGCATTTCTGGGTTGGAGTTGAACAGGGGATGTAAGTTTTGGTGCAACATATTCAAGTGTGTAGGAGTTTGTGGAAAAAAAATGGGGAGGATTTTCTTTTTCCTTGTCCGAAGCAACAGAGTGACTCAGAGTTGAGGTATACTTTTATCTACAGCCAGATGCAATGGTGGAGCCACGGGTGGCCAATGGTGACCTTGGCCCCCATAGATTAATTTTTGGTCACCTCAGTCACTTGAGGAAACTAGACTTTTAAGGAATATTAAAACTTAAAAGTCTAGTTTCCTCAAATGATTGGATAGTTGCCGATTTACACATGTATATGATGGTGGCCATCTTTGATTTTGATGTGACAACCCAATTTTAGATACTGATCTTTCTTATGCCTATATGCAGCCACTTAATTAAATGGACTTTCTCACACTGCCTATTTATGAAGTTATCCAGCTCTCAAGGTTGATATATATATATATAGCAGTCATCAAGGATTTTGATGTGGCAATCTTTCTTATGCCTAGGTGCAGCCATACACCAGAATAGAAGTCGATAACAACCTATCTTTTAAGTTATTATGCTCACATGTACAGATGGACTGAATGATGGACAAAGGGTATTACCAATTCCTCCTCTTGGCTCCATGATGGGAAACAAAAATCATGATGTTTTGCCTTCAAATAAATCAGTCTTGTGGAAAGGGAGTTTATGGTTCTGAACAGTTGGGTTAATTTCTCATCTCTCAAGATTAAATGAAAATACAATTAGCTGGAACACAATTTATTCATTCAAGCTTTTAAAGGTATAGTTTTCTGACATAACTACCTGCCAACAGGGTTTTTTTTTTATGATATATGTCTTTTTAGCTGCTTGCTCCTTCACAGCTTCTTCTGAACATCTGGCTATCAGCACTTTGTGTTCATCTTTGTGGAGCAAAAATTTCCTCTTTTCATATGAGCTGAGAGTGGAGCCTGAGCAGAGCCGCGACAAAGACATCCATTAGCTGAGGCACAATGAACAGAAATGACTAACCTGGAATATTCTATAATCACGTCCTCTCCATCATGAGCGCCATCTATTCAGGTCCAACAATTCAGCGTTTACCTATAGAGTCCACCCAAAAGGCTGGATCTGTCACTCTTTCTATGAATTCTTTGAAAAGAGCCGTGCCTTCTTACATGGTTAGAAAAAAGATTGCACTTGATGGTATATCATCTTTAGCTATTGTATTTATTTATGATTTTAAAATTGTCACATTGAAAGTAATGCTGAGGATTTCTTACGCTTCACTTGAAATTTCATTTGAGCATTTTCATTCTGGACTTTTCATTCAATTAGTTATTTTGTCTGCTTAGCTCCAAAAAATAAAAATAAAAGGCCAGGTCAGCTAACTGAACTGTGTTTTCCATGGTCACACCACCTGTCCGCTGGGATCCCTTCTCTACACTTTCACACAATTTTATGATGTGCACTGAGGTTGTGTTGCTTCAAGACATTTATCCTGGAAGTTCAGACGTTACAATGTTATTGAGCACATATTAAAATGATACACATGCTTTATTATACATGTTAACATATCCTCACTCCGCACGACAAGGCTGCTTGTTCTTTATTTAAATTTTTAGAGCTGCAGAGATCTCATGTAGGCCCTTTTTCTTCTTGCTAACTTATTGGTTTTAAACCACATGTAGGTCTAATCCCAAATAAATGACTTTATTTTGGTTTGGTCACAACTTCTTTCACAGTTGTACAGAAACCAAAAATTACACAGTCCAACTTCTGAGTAAAATGGTTTTAGACTAAAAAATACAAAAATATACAAATACATTTTAGCAAAGCTACTCAAATGCATGACCAGTTGTTGGCTGGTAGACTGACGGTTCTTCAGTGAAAAAGTTTTTACATATCTCCCAATACTGATCCTAGCTGCAGACATGTTCCAACCGTCTCTCTTTTACAGATAACACTGTTTTAAAGCAAATACAAGCTACAAAATGTTAGCAAATGTAATAAACAGCCCACTGCAGACATTCTATATGCAGCTAATCAGCTAGCTAACATCAGCTTGTCAGCCTTGCCAGCCACTAGGGAGCACAAGCCAGTGTATCTCTTGTACTGATCCCAAGCCCAGGTAAATGGTGAAGGTTGTGTCAGGGAGAGCATCCAATGTAAAACACTTTTGTCAAAACTAACATGCGAGTTCATCTAAGTGACACTGTACCAGATCGGTCCAGGCCCAGGATAACAATGACCACTACCGGTGCTGTTGACAAACAGGTCACCGGCGGAAATTGTGCTACTGTTAGTCCAAGACAACAAGGATGGAAATGTGTCAGGAGACAGTGGGAGAAAAGGAAAGTCTAAAATGTAGGACTGAGGGTTGCAACTCTAAATGTTGGGACAATGACAGGCAAAGGTAGAGAGCTGGCTGACATGATGCAGAAAAGGAAGGTATGTTTTATGTGTCCAAAAGACCAAGCAAGGCTCGCAGCACTGGAGCAGGGTTTAAACTGTTTTACCATGGTGTGGATAGAAATATAAAGGGAGTGGAGTGGTCCTGAAGAAGGATTTAGCAAAGAATGAAGTAGAGGTGAAGAGAGTGTTAGATACAGTGATGTGTCTGAAGTTAGAAGTAGGAGGTCTGATGTTGAATGTTGTCAGTGGTTATAAATGTGACATAAAGGAGAAAGATAAATTTTTGGAAGGATCTGAATGAAGTGATAGAGTATCCCTTGGGAGGAGAGATTGGTGATTGGAACAGACCTGAATGGACATGTTGGTGACGGAAACAGAGGGGGTGAGGAAGTGATGGGTAGGTTTGATGTCAAGGAAATAAACCAGAAAGGACAGATGGTGGTGTATTTTGCCAAGAGAATGGAAATGGCTGTAGTCAATATGTATTTCCTAAAGAGGGAGGAACATAGAGTGGCCTATAAGGTCGTTTTCACACCAGATAGTCCGGTATCTATCTATCCATCCATCCATCCATCCATCCATCCATCCATCCATCTATCTATCTATCTATCTATCTATCTATCTATCATCTCTCTCTCTCTCTTGATAGATCCATCTCAGTGGTTAGCACAGTTGCCTCACAGCAAAAAAGTCCCAGGTTGGAGCTGGTGTGTTTTTGTGAGGAGGTCGCATGATCTTCTCATGTTTGTGTGGATTTTCTCCAGGTACTCCAGTTTCCTCCCGCAGTCCAAAAACATGCATGTTGGGTTGCCTTCAGGCCCAAGCTTCCCTTGCAAAAAATATCTGTCATATCAATTGGGATTTAAAGGTTATCTATATAGTCTTCATAGTGATATTTAACATTATTTAATTAGTTAATAGTAGTTATGACTGTAGTATTTTTGCTCAAGTTTAAATTGTCGGAATGTTATACTGGCCGTGCCTTATTAGGATGCAGAAATACATTAAATTATTAGAAACTATGGATAAATATTCCAACTTTCACATTGGTACAAAGTTTTACAAAGAAGAGCATGAGAGAAAAAAACAGAAACCCACACACAGAGGATGCTCTCAACTTAGCTGAATACCTCAGAGTATCTTGGTGCCAGAGGTATGAATATATTTCTGCCTGTGCTCTGTAAAATCCTACATTATTATAAACATTTCTAAATTACAAAATAATTTATGATTTCAGCTGTAGATATTATGTCTTACCTAATTAGGATTGATAACGAAATACACAATTCTAGTATTTTGGATGTAATAAAATGTTTGCATGTATAATAAAATCATGGGTGTGTACACAGCAAAAGCTGTATAATTTGTGTATTTTTCAAAGTACTTCACAGTGTTTGAACTTCTGTATTTCATGATTGAAAGCGCTGCCATTTTTTTTTTTAAAGGCTGAAGTTACTGGTGAAGATATTAGGTTTTAATTAAAATGTAGGTAAAAGTGAATATTCCCATCTGTAGCATGGGTACTTGTTTTTTGGTTTGTCATTAAATTTGTTTTGTGTGTGTGTGTGTGTGTGTGTGTGTGTTGGCGTACTATGGTACTCTATTCTACTTTCTCAGGATCAAACCACACCATGTTTTCATTCCATATACTTGATAAGATGGAAATAATATTTAATTTGAGTCGTGATTGTTGTTAAGGGTTGATGGTCCTTAAGCCGGATCAGCTAAGATCCACTGCTACAAAACGTTCATGGGTAAATGTAGAAAAAGGTCTGTGGTGGAATATGGACAAGTTAGGGAAGGACAGTTGGGCATGTCTACTGAGTCCACATGCACATA